>NC_138775.1:249892211-250227211 GCF_965119305.1 Pelophylax lessonae | reverse complement strand
ACAATGCACATTATTACTTTAGGCTGATCTCATGACAAGACGTTCATTCAATCTGATATTTTCAGTGTTACAAAACAGGAACATGAAGATCAGGCTCAATTGTTTCTCTATCGTATCGTAATGTTGGTAAACTACCGCTTCCCATTTGGTAATTTATGTAACAAAAAATTTGATTCAAGTGTCAATCAAAACCAGTTAGATAAGCAGTAACTATTTTTAATGTTTAGAGAAATAAATGGTAGTTAATTGAGATTAATGCAACAGGCAGAATGTACTTGGGTAGTTTATTGGGTCAGAGACCTCCCAAAATGAATATTTCTCCTTAGTGTGGTCGCTGATCAGATGGATCTCTAGCAATTACCCAAACCAAACCATGGTTATATATCACTTATCTTAATGTATATTGGATTATATTTGTTTATTGTATGTTTTTTTCTATTCTAATGTATATAGAATGACTAAAAGAGCTCCTGAAGAAGCGCTAAGATCGCGAAACATGTAGAGCTTGAACTCTGGCCTATATATATGGTTATCCATACCGCCAAGGTTTTACTATGGGGGTCCCCCACCTATTGGGTTGGACACCTATGGTTTGGTTTGGGTAATTGCAACATCTTAAATGATTTTAACATTATTGTATGTACTGTCCTGTATATATTGTATTTTTTGATATGTATGACAATAAAATTTCTTGTTTTTATAATTATGTCTTTTGCATGCCTATTAAGAAAATTTTGTTTCAGATATTGGATTATATATATATTTTTTGTATGTTTTTTCTATTCTAATGTGTATAGAATTACTAAAAGAGCTCCTGAAGAAGCGCTAAGATCGCGAAACATGTAGAGCTTGAACTCTGGCCTATCTATTCGGTTATCCATACCTCCAAGGTTTTACTGTAGGGGGTCCCCCACTTATCTGGTTGGACACCTATGGTTTGGTTTGGGTAATTGCAACATCTTAAATGATTTTAACATTATTGTATTTACTGTCCTGTATATATTGTAGTTTTTGATATGTATGGCAATTAATAAAAATTCTTGTTTTTATAATTATATGTCTTATTCGTGCCTATAAAGTCCATTTTGTTTCAGATATTGTATTATATATATATATTTTGTATGTTTTTTCTATTCTAATGTGTATAGAATGACTAAAAGAGCTCCCGAAGAAGCGCTAAGATCACGAAACATGTAGAGCTTGAACTCTGGCCTATCTATTCGGTTATCCATACCTCCAAGGTTTTACTGTAGGGGGTCCCCCACTTATCTGGTTGGACACCTATGGTTTGGTTTGGGTAATTGCAACATCTTAAATGATTTTAACATTATTGTATTTACTGTCCTGTATATATTGTAGTTTTTGATATGTATGGCAATTAATAAAAATTCTTGTTTTTATAATTATATGTCTTATTCGTGCCTATAAAGTCCATTTTGTTTCAGATATTGTATTATATATATATATTTTGTATGTTTTTTCTATTCTAATGTGTATAGAATGACTAAAAGAGCTCCCGAAGAAGCGCTAAGATCACGAAACATGTAGAGCTTGAACTCTGGCCTATATATTCACTTATCCATACCTCCAAGGTTTTACTGTAGGGGGTCCCCCACCTATTGGGTTGGACACCTATGGTTTGGTTTGGGTAATTGCAACATCTTAAATTATTTTAACATTATTGTATGTACCGTCCTGTATATATTGTAGTTTTTGATATTTATGACAATTAATAAAAATTCTTCTTTTTATAATTATATGTCTTATTCTTGCCTATAAAGTCCATTTTGTTCCAGATTCTATTTCCAATACAGTTTAAGGGATGTGGCACATGGTTCTATAATTCTATTTATATACACTCGTGGTACCACCCCAGGGTAGTGTATATTCCCTAGATTAATTTTCCTTCGGAACTCCTAATTCTTTCTATCTATTATTATTTTTTTATTATTTTATTATTATGTATTATATATTATATTTATATGTTTATTATTATTATATCTTTTATTATTATTATTATTATTTTTTTTAAATTAGGGCCCATGAATCGTATGTATAATGTTACCAGTGATACTGTTAATGTATGGATATTCTAATTTTTTTTCCTTTTTTTTTTTTTTCTTTTTTCATGACTGTTGTATTGTTTGTTTTGGAAAAATGAATAAAGATATATTGAATTATTATTTTTTTTGACAGTTCCAGCAATAAGATTTTCTTATCTAAATTACTCATTGTTCACATCTACAGCAACTATAATGAGGGGTCCCATTATCCCCAGAACTAGTGTGTTTTAGGAGGAATTTTCTAGCTGAAAAAACACTCTAACTGATTAAAGCTTAAAAAAATGAAAAACACTAAAAAAACACTGAAAAACTTGGCTATTCGGCATTTATCATTATTTTTGAACCAAAAGCTTTTGTGGGAGTATAGTTTTGCTAAAAAAAAAAAAAAAAAAAAAAGCTAAAAACTGCTACAGCTTAAAAAAAACATGAAAAACTCTACTGCAAAAACGCTGCATAACTCATTCTACAGCTACAGCTTTTTGCTAACGCTACTGGCGTTTATATAACGACCAATGTGTATGAGGCCTTAAAGAGAATGCTGAGCTAGAAGTGAGACTCCACTGTGGCTACAGAGGCCTCAAAACATTTAAGAATTCTCAGCATTTACCCATAAGTTGTATGTAAACCCTAACAATGAACTTTTCTCATTTGCTTCTCCTTGGTCTGTCTGTATATAATTGAAAAGATTATAAAATATCTGTTTGATAGTGCAACAAAAATATCTGTTGATCCTGCCTGAAATACAATGAGCTTGTAACATCATGTGCCTCTACTGCATACCACACACACCGACACAGGTTGAACTGGATGGACTATTGCCTTTATACAACCTCGACTACTATGTAATTATGAAATCTCATATAGTGTTATCAGCCCTGCCCCAGATGAGAAGGGGGTGTTCTGTAGTCCAGATCAGGAGCGAGCGCTGTAGTGACAATGCTGATCCTCCATAAATACAGAATATTGGGTGAGTGTTGCCACCCTAGGACAGGACGTGTGTTACTGGTAGAGAGGACTTGGGTTTGGTTCTGACTGAACCCATGGTTTGCTAAACCCAGAGGCAGCTGTTGTTACTAGGCTGATGAGCTGTGTCACCCCACGGGCTTGCATGTACACAAAGGAGAAGAGATGCTTATGACAGCATTGACTATTGGCATCCAGGTTTGGCAGAACCCAAGTTGGGACTGAACGGAAGCTCGTTACTTCGAAGCTCGTTAAAAATTATGTAAAAAAAGGTAAAAAAAAAAAAAAAACGAATGCAGTTAACATGTCTAAGGATTGGTGAGCTGCAGTATATTACATTTTTTTTTTCTAATAAGTTTTGGAAGAACTGGCCATTCTGTAAATAGCTGAAGAAGCTGTAGATCATTGGGCTAAGTATCTACCAAATATACTGCATCAAAGTATTGAGATATCCATAGAATACCAATCCTGCACTGCACCATCTCAAATCCGTGAGCGTAATAGATGTACACAGCCATTAGATTGGACAGTCTGGGTCCCATGATGTCATAGAATGTAAGTGTAAAGTAATCCGGACAAATGGATGCATCCATTGTGCTTGCCTTTACAATTACATTTCCAAAGACAATCTCATGTCTATAGGGACAGCCATATGCCTGCCTGACCAATCACTCTTAAGAAAGATATCAAATAAAGATGTTAAACAAACCCATAACAAACACTGTTGTCTCTTCAAAGCCCCCACAAAGATGGCTCTACATGGTGCAAAATGGTGGTTGGGTTTTCAACAAAGGGGTTGATTTACTAAAACTGGAGAGTGCAAAATTTGGTGCAGCTCTGCATAGAAACTAAAAAGCTTCCATTTTTTTTTTTAACGCTTAAAGTGTAAGTAAACCCTCCTCTGCAAGTTGTATCTATAGGTAAGCCTTATCATAGGTACTGTAAATATCTCCTAAACATGTACCGTTTAGGAGATATTTACCTTACATGCAGCCAGTGATGTCACTGGCGCATGCGCTCTGAAGGAACGGCCGCTGGTGCCGCTCCTTTAGAGCCCCGTGCTGTGACCGTCGGCTCCCGCGCGCATGCGCGGAGTGACGTCATCGCGGCTCTGGCCAATCAGATGGCCGGATGCCACGATCCCGGAAGAAGGGCGACTGAACATGTCGCCTGTCATAGAGGTAAGCGGAGGCTCGTTCTAAGGTAAGTATTTCATAATGAGCTAGTATGCGATGCATACTAGCTCATTATGTGTTTCTCTTTCAGGGTGAAAAAAATAAAATCGGGTTTACAACCTCTTTAATTGAACAAGGTGAAGTTAGAAGCTGATTGGCTACCATGTACAGCTTCCCCAGCTTTTGCACTCTCCATGTTTAGTATATCAACTCCAAAGAGTTGTTAGCCAATTACAATAATGTTTACATTCTCCCTACTCTAAGTACAAGAAAAACTCTAGTGGTTGATGATAGCAACCAGTGAGGTTTTATATTTTAAATTAAACAAGAAAAATGATTGGATACAAAGCACTGGCTTATTTTTGGCTTTTCCATGAGTACTTTATGTATGAACTCCTTATGTTAATGTGACCACAAGCAAATACCTGTCTTCTCTCATGGCACAACAATCAACATATGATGTGAAAATGATCGCAAGCCATCCCCTTTAAACATAGCCGCCTCCATCACGTCAGCTGAAAAGCGCTGGATGTTGCACACCACTGTTCCATGACTATAACACTAGCTCTGAATAGAACAGAATATATAAAATGGTCTGATTTTTCCTGCATGACCAATCACAACAAATATTTGTTTCTTAAAAATAAACCATGATTTAAATGTTGGTCAACCACCCTTGGTTCATTAATGGGAAGATAATGAGTCTGGGACAAATGGGGTTTGCACAACAGATACATCAATTTTTATATGCGGTCATCATATGTCTGTTTTCATTGTCCTCACCATGATCAAGAAAATGGCAGAATCCTTGGTATCTAACCATTCTGATCTATAGCCAGATGTATAAAAGACCTAAAGATCTTGTCCTGGGGGCCGGATCTTCTGGAGTAGAACTAGAAATTGTGTAGAAATAAAATTCTTGTTCTACTGTGGTCTGCAGAACTACTGCCAGTCACAGCCACTGCATGAAGAAGCACTGACATTGAGGTGGACATTGGATGGTCATTGAGGTGGACATTGGATGGTCATTGACACTGAGGTGGACATTGGATGGTCATTGACACTGAGGTGGACATTTGATGGTCATTGACATTGAGGTGGACATTGGATGGTCATTGACATTGAGGTGGACATTGGATTGTCATTGACATTGAGGTGGACATTGGATGGTCATTGACATTGAGGTGGACATTGGATGGTCATTGACACTGAGGTGGACATTGGATGGTCATTGACACTGAGGTGGACATTGGATGGTCATTGACATTGAGGTGGACATTGGATTGTCATTGACATTGAGGTGGACATTGGATGGTATGATGTGGTATTGGACCAGTGATACTGCATGGTTTAGCAGTTTCAGACAGTAGTCTAGGGTGTATTGTGATATTTTGTGGCAGAATTAAGACTAAAGCCCCGTACACACGTGCTGATCGTCGGCCGAACGATCGGCCGTCTTTTGTCCAGGGCTGTCGTGTCTGTTGAAAACTGCAAAAGACTGCACACGAATTTTGTCGGCCAACAACAGCCGACTGCAGAAGTGATGTCATGTGATGGTTAACTTTCCTTGTCTTTTTTCTTTTCTGAGCATGCCCAGTCTTGCTAATCTGCTGTCTTTCGGCCGAAATCTGTACTGACTGGCGAACAATCGGCCGTTCTGGTGACGGACAACAAAAATTTTAAAGTCTGCACGACAGATTCTGTTCGGCCGAAAATGCGCTGTCGGCTGTCGGAAGCATCATACTAACAAGTCTACAATCGGCCGATCGGTCATCGGCCGAATATTTACGGCCGACAATCGGTACGTGTGTACGGGGCTTTATGCTAAAAGTGGTCAGAGGGGCGCATGACCCAACTTGATTTGATCAGTTAAATAAATCATTTCACATTGCCCCTCCCAAGCCTGAATATTAATACGATAGTATAAAGCAGGTAGACTCTAGAATGCTGGTGGGAACAATGATGAGTGTCGGTAATCTATTGTTCTCTTGAAAAAAAGTAATGGATCTGGGTGTTTACAGGCTCTCATAGACATAGACATCATCACCCAACCTGTCCAAATCTGGTGGTGAACATCTTACACTTGGGAGTATATGTAGAACTGCCATACACATCCAAAAATTGGTCAAGGTTGAACAGTCAAGTCCAGGGATTGGCAAAATACTTCTTTACTGCATTGTCACTTATGCCTTCTGGTCTTCCTTCCCACAATCAGTAATAACCAGTTCCTGAAATAGTTGTTCTTTCCAGAAATTGTACATTTTTCTATACCAATCAAACAGGTTTTAGCTTTCATTTTGCAACCTGGAAATTCTAAATGAGACATGAAATCTGATTTGGTGCTTTTAGGCAGCACCTATTTTTAGTTTCTCCAGTAAATGTTATAAATTTAGCATCACTACATTATTTTTTCTAACCTAAACCATGGTGTACTGAGGAAATGTGAGATGCTCTGCACTGTGAAATAGGTCGGTCAGGGTACATTGGTGTTATGCAATTTATTACTGGTGAAATGTTTTGCAATGCAAACATTTGTAAAAATTGTAAGATTTTCTGGACTGTGAAATGTACACAAAAACCATCCACTCATCTTTCCAAATTGTGCAATATATTTTAGCTTTTCTCATAGCAATCAGGATTGTGACAAATATTTGCACCCTGCAGGGAGATAATGAGACCTTCCAAGTGTTGAAAGTGCCCATTATTGCACAGAGTGGTTTCCCAACTTGGTGGAAAATCTCTGCAAGAGAATGCAAATTGTTACCTCCTCTATGGAGAAAGAGGAACAAAACTATGATAGCATGTGCCCTACATTTATCCATCCTCTAAGAATATGGCGGCAGGTCTTAGAGGTGCAGTGATGCCATCAAGGATGGGCAAATGCCTCAACACCCATCATTCTTGGTGAGACATCTGTCTATGGCTAAGCTGCTAGAAGCATCATTGATGATTGTGCAATGATAAGCTAATGATGATGGTAAGCCACCAAGCAGCAAGGGGTAGAATTTAGAAGTATAATGGCAGGACAGACATGTATACATTTTTTGGACTACAGATCCAAACTGGCAAGGCATACACAGGCATTGGAAGGCAGCCTGCAAGTTGAAAAACTGTTGCAGGAATAATAGTGGCTAAGGGATATCAGCACAAGGCTGACCATACACTATGCAATCTGATTGTACAATATGTTTTAGGTCTACCATCAACTATGTAGCACAAGGATACAAATGAAATGGACTGTTTAGTTCTGTCCTCACATTACAGTGAGACTGAACAATCAGATTGTATAGTGTATGGCCAGTATTGGGTGGGATAGCCAGTGGGAGGTTCCGGCTGACGTGTAAATCATTCAGGTGGCCCAGGCAGCAATACAACAAAACTTTGACAACTCTAATATTACAACACAATAGAAGAATCGCCTACCTGTTCCCAGGGGTTAGAGGTTGGCTCAGTCCATACAGCATGGTTCTGCCCGCCGCCTGGATGGGGAGGGATGCTGGGGGGCTCAGCTGGACCATTCGGGCTTCTGCAGCTTGCTCAGCTTGATGTCCAGAGACAGGCAGAGGGATGGGGGGTCTGCAGAGTTCTGTGGTTGGGGGTAGAGGGGTCCTGCAGAGTTCAGTGGTTGGAGTCAGGGGGGCTCTGCACAGCTCTGTGTTTGAGGTCTGTGGGGGTCTGCACAGCTCTGTGGTTGGGGTCTGTGGGGGTCTGCAGAGTTCTGTAGATGGGTTCAAGGGGGGTCTGCAAAGCTCAGTAGTTGGGGTGAGCTGGGCTCTGCAGAGGTCAGTAGATGGGGTCAGAGGGGCTCTGCACAGCTCAGTGGTGGGGGTCAATGGGGCTCTGCACAGATCTGAAGAGGGGGTGAGTGGGGCTCTGCTCAGATCTGTAGAGGGGGTGAGTGGGGCTCTGCAGGTCTCAGTGGATGGAGGGGCTCTGCACCCTTCGCTGGTACTCAGGCTCTGCAGTCTCAGCTCCTGCTCCCTGGCCTTTATATTCCCCGATCCCTCCCCCCTCCTGAGCAGCTCAATCACCGGCACAGCACGAGGGGGGGAACTGGGGGCCGCCCCCTCCTTCACCCCACTCTGCTCCACTCCACGCGTGATCTCCGCCTCTGCTGCCTGCCGGGGGGGTGAGCTGACATCCGGAGCGTCTCCCATCTCTGCTGTCCCCAACCTCTCCATCATCCTCAGGGTACAATCATAGCACAGATCTCACCTCCCACCGAAATCCTACCTGAGGGGCAGAAGAAGAAATCCCATCACACATGTGCCTGCCAAGGAGGGATCACACCAATCACAACACAAACAACACAACACTGTGCAATCACCACACAATCTACACTGTGCAATGACCACACAATCAAAATCAACACTGTGCAATGACAACACAATTAACACAACACTGTGCAATGATTACACAATCAACACAGCACTGTGCAATGACCACACAATCAACACAACACTGTGCAATGACAACACAACCAACACAGCACTGTGCAATGACCACACAATCAAAATCAACACGGTGCAATGACAACACAATTAACACAACACTGTGCAGTGACCACACAATCAACACAACACTGTGCAGTGACCACACGATCAATATCAACACTGTGCAATGGCCACACAATCAAAATCAACACTGTGCAATGACAACACAATTAACACAACACTGTGCAATGATTACACAATCAACACAGCACTGTGCAATGACCACACAATCAACACAGCACTGTGCAATGACCACACAATCAACACAACACTGTGCAATGACAACACAATCAACACAGCACTGTGCAATGACCACACAATCAAAATCAACACTGTGCAATGACAACACAATTAACACAACACTGTGCAGTGACCACACAATCAACACAACACTGTGCAGTGACCACACGATCAATATCAACACTGTGCAATGGCCACACAATCAAAATCAACACTGTGCAATGACAACACAATTAACACAACACTGTGCAATGATTACACAATCAACACAACACTGTGCAATGACCACACAATCAACACAACACTGTGCAATGACAACACAATCAACACAGTACTGTGCAATGACCACACAATCAAAATCAACACTGTGCAATGACAACACAATTAACACAACACTGTGCAATGACCACACAATCAACACAACACTGTGCAATGACAACACAATCAACACAGTACTGTGCAATGACCACACAATCAAAATCAACACTGTGCAATGACAACACAATCAACACAACACTGTGCAGTGACCACACGATCAATATCAACACTGTGCAATGGCCACACAATCAACATCAGCACTATGCAATGACCACATTCAACGCTGTGCGATGAATGAACATACAAACATCACACCACTGTACAATGAACATACAATCAGCACAAAACTGTGCAGTGACCTCAAAATCAACACAACACTGTGCAATGACCACACAATCAACATTACCACTGTGCAATGATCATACAACACAACATTTTGCACACACATATACATGTACAACACACACACACACACACATATATATCATATATATATATATATATATATATATATATATATATATATATATATATATATATATATATATATATATATATATATATATATATATATATATATATATATATATAATATGGTACCACCATGATAGAGTTTAATATCTCACAAATAATTAACACACATATGTATATATAACCATAATAGAGTTTAAGATCTGATATGATTTATAATCAACACATACGATCTAGCTTAATATATGATATAAATTGCCATTCAACACATATCTATGTATATATAGTCATAATAGAGTTTAATATTTGGTATGAATTGCAACTGAACACACATGAATGTGAAAATGCTATGAATTACTCATCACACACACGAATGTAAAATCTGATAGGAATTTTTATACAAACACACATATATATGTATATATTCGTATCACATGACACTCTGCAATATGTGTGTTTGCTGGAAAAAAAAAATTGAACCGATGTAAGCAAATGATGGTCAGTTCTATGCTATGTCGGCTATAATTGCATTGTTGCAGTCTACAACAATAGGTTGGACTGCGAGATGAGAGAACAGAACCTGAAAAACAATACATTAGGTTACACCGGGCTTATTTTGTAAAATAAAATGATGCACCGAGTGCAGGTATCCGCAGCAACCAATCAGAATCAATATCTAAAGGATCCGTGCAAATGACGTTTGGTTGAAATTTGCAAATGTAATCTTACAGAATAAGCCTTCAGCTGTCACTATGATTGTGTTTTTTACCTACAAAATCCCTAATTCTTTAGCTGTGAGTGGGACTACAAGGCACATCATTACTGTCAGCTTTCCCTATAGATGACACTTGTGGATTGTCCCAGAATAGCCTCTCTTGCATCCACAGCATCACATTTCCATAATGTCATCATATTGTATGAGGATTATAGGGTGCTACCTGTAGGGGGCAGCAATGTAACAAAAGGGGCAGGGGGCGGTAGACTATAATAAACAGAGCCACTATCCGCAAAGGGGTTATATAGAAAGATGACTTTCTAGGAAGAAAACAAATGGTTCTCATTTACTACTACTACTACTACTACTACTACTACTACTACTACTACTACTACTACTACTACAACGACCACTAGTAACAACAGCAGTAGTAAAAATTAAAGTAATACATCTAGTTCCACTACTACTACTACTACTGCTTCTACTACTACCGCTACTACTACTACCACTACTACTACTACTGCTTCTACTACTACCGCTACTACTACTACCACTACTACTACTACTGCTTCTACTACTACTATTAATAATAACTACAACAATGCCTGTAGTTATTATTGTTAGTACTGCTATTAATAATATTGTTTTGATGTGGTTGTTCTTCTTCCTATTTTTTCTATTATTATTATTATTATCTTTGATTTGGTTGTTCTTCTTATTTTTTTCTATTATTATTATTATTATCTCTGATTTGGTTATTGTTCTTATTTTTTCTATTATTATTATTATTATCTTTGATTTGGTTGTTGTTCTTATTTTTTCTATTATTATTATTATCTTTGATTTGGTTGTTGTTCTTATTTTTTCTATTATTATTATTATCTTTGATTTGGTTGTTGCTCTTATTTTTTCTATTATTATTATTGTTTTTGATGTGGTCGCTAGAATATGTATTATTAGTTATAGTAATCTGTATAATAATACAAATGTATTATTATACATGTTACTAAAACTAGTAGTAAATATTCTGGATACACAGAACAAGTTAATGTTTTGCTAAATTGTACAAACTTTATTTTAAAGCAAAGCAATTATTTGTTCATGTCCATGTGTTTCTCTATACTCCATGTACACATAATACTACACAGAGAATATCAGCAGTATTAGACTATACTATCAACTAATACATTGTATTTTTATTATACATTGAGCATAATACACTCAATAAAGCGTGTTTTATATATATTTATCTCTTTAGTCGCTTCACCTGAATCCCATCACACAGTCATTTTAATTTGTTACTTTTTGATGAATAATTCATATTGATAATATTTCTTGAAATTGCAGCATAGGGAAAAGATGAACATAAATATGTTGGTGATTTAGGTGAGTGCTGTACCCCTTTTATATGTATTATAGACACGAATATGTGTCATTGTACTTTATTATTACAGAGAGCTCCTCCATGAGATTGTGAAAATATCTCCTCCATATCACATCATTATCTCTATTACGTACTGTGTGGGAGGAATGTACAGAATGGAACACAATAGAGCATAAAGAGTGTTAAAGTACACAAAACATTTACAGTACACACAACACACACAGTACATACAACATATACAGTACACACAACACATTACATACAACATATACAGTACACACAACACACAGTACATACAACATATACAGTACACAAAACACACAGTACATACAATATATACAGTGTACACACAACACACAGTACATACAACATATACAGTACACACAACACACAGTACATACAATATATACCATACACACAACACACAGTACATACAATATATACCATACACACAACACAGAGTACATACAATATATACCATACACACAACACACAGTACATACAATATATACAGTGTACACACAACACACAGTACATACAATATATACCATACACACAACACACAGTACATACAATATATACCATACACACAACACAGAGTACATACAATATATACCATACACACAACACACAGTACATACAATATATACAGTGTGCACACAACACACAGTACATACAATATATACCATACACACAGCACAGAGTACATACAATATATACCATGCACACAACACACAGTACATACAATATATACAGTGTACACACAACACACAGTACATACAATATATACCATACACACAACACACAGTACATACAATATATACAGTGTACACACAGCACACAGTACATACAATATATATGGTGTACACACAACACACAGTACATAGAATATTTATAGTACACATAGAACATACAATATATACAGTACGCACAACACACAGTAAATACAATAAGAACACATAATTCACTGTACATACCGTATACACACTGCACACAAATACACAACATACACAGCACACACAACGCACACAACGCACACAGTAATATACACAGTACATATACAGTATGATACACAGAACACACAATACATACAGAACACACCGTATACACAGCACACACAGCACATACAGTACACATATTATACAACGTACACACAATACATACAATACACACAGTACAAATAATATACACAACACACACAGTAGGCACAGTGCATACAATAAATAAAACAACACAGACGAATCTGTATTAGTATATGCTGTACAGCCGTGACTATACAGTATATATATATAATCTGAGAAAAACACTGACGCATAAAATGATATACAATACACTGTACATAGATAGGAGGTATATTACTCTACTCATATATAGTGGAAGGCAATGTGCTAATGTGCGATGTATTGTGTTGGCTATTGTAGCTCTAATATATATATATATATATATATATATATATATATATATATATATATATATATATATATATATATATATATATATTTCATTTTTTTTAAAGATATTAAAGATACACCGAACCTCTATAAATACCTATAATTGATCGGTGTACAGTGGGGTGACTAATCGGGCGATGGAAAGTGGACTGTGTCATTCATGCCCACAAATCAGGGTCTGTACTGCAGTCTGTACAGCTCAGCCCAGTGCCTCGATCCCCATTATCCCCCACCGTACAGCCAGCCTAGCTCTTTGTTCCTGGCTACTCTGTCTGAGCTCGGGGCTGTTCTGTTCCTGGCTGCTCCTGCCCTGTATGAATAGACATAAACATAGGAATGTGTGGGCCAGGAAGGGTTGAGGGGGGTCTCACACCCCGGTGTATCTGCCATTGTAATTAGAGGAGGGTATATTATGTTACCATGCATAAAAATATGTCATCATATATTTGAAAAGGATAAAATGTGTGTGTCATTTTGTCTATCTGAAAAACATATAAAATATATATGTATAAGATATATGTATAAATATGTATAAATATATAAAATATTTTAAGAAAAGATGAAAGAAAGAAAGAAAGAAAGAAAGAAAGAAAGAAAGAAAGAAAGAAAGAAAGAAAGAAAAGCGCCTCCAGCACCATTACAATCTTTTTTGTTTAGTTTTTTTAATAAAGTATCTAGAAAGGAAAAATGTATGTGTTATGGAGGTGATCACATTGTATCCATATGTCTTCCTATCTGAGAGACATGCAGGAGGATCTGTGTGTTATCGGAGTAACCTCACACACCACCCCAATAAACCTGACCGATCTCCGACTTCCCTGTCCGCCCTCTCCAATACATCACCCGGCACCTCACATCATGTGGATTTAAATCCAATTCCAATATAAATAATAATATTACCAATAAGAAAAATAATTATTATTATTGCACAAGGAATGCTAGGGAATGTTAGGGAATGGTTTCCTAAATTATGCAACAATTCGTTTTAGACGCAGTATTTTTATAAAAATAAATTAAAAAGTTCCGTGATTTTAAAATTATATATTTTATTAAAGGCAGTTTTTTTTTTTCCAGAAAAGGAATTTCCCTTTATTAATATTTACTTATTTATTTATTTATTTTTTATGTTTCACTTCGTGATTAATAATATTTTATACTAGCCCAATTTTGGTAAATTCAAAAGAAAAGAAGATACGACCTTCTATATATCCCATGCAACAGAAGATCTACAGAAAATAATAAACTCTCTTATGGTCAGTAAATGACATACATATATATATATATATATATATATATATATATATATATATATATATATATATATATATATATATATATATATATATATATATATATATATATATTATAAATATTGAACAATAAGGTGCAATATTAATTTTGTACGCCGACTATTCTGTAAGTCAGGGGACTCCACGACATACACGCATACATACACATATGGACTTTTTGTCTTTATTCATATTAAAAAATCGAATTGGTTCTAAAGGTGGGGGGATAGAATGGCCGTTGTGACCTTCCTCCTGTTTACACTTCTTCTTAGTTTTTTTACTAAAAAAGAAAAAATATATATATTCATAAATAAATATATATATATACGTTTAATTTTAAATTAATCTGCTTTCCGATTTATTAACATATATATGTGTGTGTGTGTGTGTGTGTGTTAAACGGTACTTTTTTGGGTTTTTTCACAATGCGCTAAGGCATATGTCAGCGTTACATAAGGTGGAAAAGAAATAAAATAAATAAATAAATAACTACAGGGAAAAAAATGGAGACCCACATCTCTCTTCCTCCCTCCCCTTGGAAAAATGGCAGATGAAGGGGGTCTCACTATATATATATATAAAACACATGTATATAGAACACATGTACAGCCAACACAGGATCATGACACACATATGACGGACACATAGGTATAGATCACATACATACCGACACATCGCAAGGTTATTGATCCCATACAGATGTACAGAACATGGCATTATTCCCTCTGCAGACCCAGACCTGTCATAATACAATATATAATGTCATCCCCCCCCCCCCCCTGTATACTCTGTACTTCTCAGCCTGATCGATAAAGAATAGTCCTAGAAACAAAGGGGGGCTCCCCTCCCCCCAGATCCCAGAGCCCCCCAAATCGGCTGTGTGATCGCAGCAACCATCCACAAGACAAAGCCATGTACTCACCGAGCTGCTTTCATGTGTGTTAGTGACTGAAGCCATTTTGTGGCCTATCCATGGCTGCAGTGGGTGTTTTTTAGGGGAGTAGTTGGGTGGCTGCAGCAGAATTGGATCTAATCCCCAGCCAGGGCTGCTTCCTATTTAGTATGGAGAGAGGAACACTTCAGCAATGTGTCCAGGAGAGATAAGACTCCAGCACTGGCCAGCCTGCCCTGATAAGCCTCTAAGCCCATTATTTATGAAATGATTCATTATTATTTGGCAATTTTATCGAAGGGAAGGAGGAAAAATATGGCAGGGATATATGCATAGGAATAGATGCCTTGCAGGATTTTTTTTTTTTTCTTGCTTTTTTTTTTCTTAGCTTGTTAAGAAAAAGACACTGCTGAGAATAATATCATCACTATTAAAAATGCACCATGACAAACCGCTAATTCTAAACTTCATTTCACTGCTTGCTTATTATCCCCTGTGTTTTATTAAATATAGGAACACCTACCCAGTGCTTAATTAAATGTAATGAGTTACAGTCAATTGGCTAAGTAATGTTGTTCCAAGCTAAATCCACACAATCCTTAATGATGAATATATATATATATATATATATATATATATATATATATATATACATATATAGATATAGAGATATAGATATATATATATATACACATATAGATATAGAGATATAGATATATAGGTAAATATATATATATATATATATATATATATATATATATATATATATATATATATATATATATATATATATTAGATATGGATATATTGAGCACCCTATTTATCACATTCTGTATGTTTGACTCATTATCTAGCTGTCCTATATCTGTTTTTATCTCTGCATGCCTATCTATCTATCTATCTATCTATCTATCTATCTATCTATCTATCTATCTATCTGTCTGTCTGTCTGTCTGTCTGTCTGTCTGTCTGTCTGTCTGTCTGTCTGTCTGTCTGTCTGTCTGTCTGTCTGTCTGTCTGTCTGTCTGTCTGTCTGTCTGTCTGTCTGTCTGTCTGTCTGTCTGTCTGTCTGTCTGTCTGTCTGTCTGTCTGTCTGTCTATCTATCTATCTATCTATCTATCTATCTATCTATCTATCTATCTATCTATCTATCTATCTTATTTCTCTAGCTTTGTCTATCCATATATGTACTCTGTCTGTCTATCTCTGTGTTCTGCTTGTTTCCTTGTCTGTATATCTTTATATATCTTTATATTATTTATTCTAGGTGCCTATCTTTCAATATATCTTTTTAACTTTCTGTTAATCATTTCTCAGTCTATCTTTTGTCTACCTCCTTGGCTGCTGCTGTCTATCCTTGGGTTCATCTGTCTGTCTGCCTCTATCTATCTATCTATCTATCTATCTATCTATCTATCTATCTATCTATCTATCTATCTATCTATCTATCTATCTATCTATCTATCTATCTATCTATCTATCTATCTATCTATCTATCTATCTATCTATCTATCTATCTATCTATCTATCTATCTATCTATCTATCTATCTATCTATCTATCTATCTATCTATCTATCTATCTATCTATCTATCTATCTATCTATCTATCTATTATTTGTCTTTCTTTGCCCTCTTTGCCTATCCTCAATCTATTTATCTGTAACTGGCCACAGATTGCCCATTTCATTTCCCATTAAACAAGTGCAAACAATAAAATATTGCCAATGACCAATAACACAATCAAAAATCTGGAGAAATTATTATTATCTAACTTGTTGGAAAATCATAATCTACAGAGGGGCTAGTACAGTATAATTGGTACAAGTGACCGTTTGCACTAATTAGGATATCAGGTATGTAATTTAATTAAAAAAAGAAAAAAACCTATTGTCGGTGTATTGCTGCTTAGATAATCACTACTGATATATCAGTATCCTTGTTCAAACATATTTTAAATAGCCCAAGAATTGACCTGTCTTTTTAGAAGCATACTTACCTAGGTGGATGCAGCATCAGCCCAATGCTGCATATGTCCCCCACCGGCTCTGAGAACTGAGCGATCAAACACTGCCGATCACTTGGTTCCCACAGCTCCCTGAGCAGAGAGCTGCTGACCGTAAGCCAGCAGCTCTCTGCTCAACCCCACCACGCCCAATGGAGCACTAGGTTGTGGAGGGGCAGGAGCGGCCGGTTCAGGCTCTCAGCACCTTGCTGAGACGTTGAGCCGGGTGCTGGTCCAGGCATGTGAGCGGATCCAGACCATATGGTCGCGATCTTGCCCGAGCATGGACCGGCTCTGTGACGTCAGCTAACGGCAGGCTTCATCTGAAAACGGATCACGGGAGTGCAAAACGAACTTGACTCCTGTGATCCATAGGAGAAGTACAGCCAAACAAGCTTTGGCTGTACTTTCCTTTAATGCTACAGCACGTAAAGACATTTTGGACAATTGTGCTCTTCCCACCTTGTGGTAATAGTTTGAGTGTGCAAAACCAGCTCCATAAAGACATGATCTGACCAGTTTGGTGTGGGGATACTTGAACAGCCTGCACAGAGCTCTGACCTCAACCCTACTGAACACCTTTGGGGTGAATTGGAATGTTGATTGTGAGCCAGGCCTTCTCAACATCTGTACCCAAACCCAAAAATGCTGTTGTGTCTGAATGGGCACAAATTACCATAGATACACTCTAACATCTTGTGGAATGCTTCTCCAATGAAGAATGGAGGCTGTTGTAGCTGCAAAGAAGGGCAGCTCTATATTAATGCCCATGGTTTTGGAATGGAATGGCCAACAAGCTCATATAGATGTGATGGTCAGGTGTCCTCAAGCATTTGGTAATTCTGTCTGTCTGTCTATCCATTGGCCTATAGATCTTTCTTTGTCCAGAAGAAGTGTTCCAGCATGCTGAAAATGCAACTGCTCATATAGGTTTTTAGCAAATGTTCACCTTGCATATCAGGGATGTCTAATCTGCAGTCCACGTGATGCATGTGGCCCAAGACGACCATGCATGCAGCCCAACACAAAATTTGCGTCTGGGGGAGTGCTGCAGCACAAAAGGTTTTTCACCCTAATGCATAGCATGCATTAAGGTGAAAAAACATAAAGTGGATGTAAACCCCATTCATGAAATTTGACCTGGGCACATATATCTGTAGTGTTTACTTATCTCTCTCCAAAGCCCTATGTCCTGTGTGTTTCTGCTGCTTCATTCTTCTGTTATATGCATGTTAACTTCTCACAAGTTCTCCAACATAGGGTAGGTGCATAGAGATGGATTAGCAGAGAGCTAGTTTATTCATAGCACAGCTCTGCGTGTTTCTTCCTTCCTCTGCCTATGTGGAGGGAGGGGGGGGTGTCTTTCCTCCAATCAGCTGTCACACAGTGCATGCCAAGATTCCACACCCAGTGATGGAACAGGAAGAAAAACATGAAACAATTTTCACTTTCAATCAGTGTAGAAAGGGGAAGACAGCAGATATACAAATAAAATGTATGTAGGAAAATTTGTTTCATCCCTGTGTATCATCTGAGGCTGTTCATTTCACTGGGTATATGTGAGGGTTTACATTTACTTTAAGGCTCTAGAATCACTTTAATTTGTGATCTGCCTGACTTTTTGCTCATCAGCTATCCTTATTAGTGTATTTTATGTGCGGCCCAAGACAATTCCTCTTCTTCCAATATGGCCCAGGAAGGTCACAGGGTTGGACACCCCTGTTGCATATGATGTTGAGGCTCAGCCTACTTTCAGTATTCTGATTGCATTTAGCAACCACTTCTTGTTTTTTAACAAAATTTTAATAAATCTTAAAGTAGAACTATAGGCAAAACCTTTTTGTTATAATTTTTGATAGAGTAAGGGAGGGTTATAACCCCTGTCAGGTTTATTTTTACCCTCTTTATCCCAATGGGGAGATTTACCTTCATTTCCTGCCCCCCAGCTAATCAATAAGTGAGGGGAAATCCTAAAAAAATAAAGGGATCCCTTGGGAACCCCCAGACTACCAGAATTAGTGTCCCCATTGGAAGATTTCCCTTCTTTTACTTTTCTGGAAACAAAACAAAATTTGGGATTTTCTTTTACTTTCACTTTCAATGATAACGGTAAATAGGACATATAGAGGGGGTGAATCTCCTTTACGGGGGAACAGACAGCAATAAAAACTGACAGGTGTTTTAATCTCTCTTCGTTCTATGCAAAACTGAAAAAAAAAAAAAATTTGCCCTTCCTTTTACTTTAACGATTTTGTGCAATTAATTTGAGGATGTGCCTGAATGCAAAGATCTGGCATTATGCTTGTAGAGGTGAAGCTTGCTTGTCCCACTTCTTGCCCCCTCTCATTCCTAGTCCAATGAGATAACCATAGGTGTGCACAAAAGGTGTGCCAGGTGTGCCTGGGCACACTATAATTACCCAGTGGGGGCGCAGATTCCCCCTGTTTAGACCCCTGATATTTCACCAAAGCCCCCTAACGTGGCTCCTAAAAAAGTTGTAAAGATTTTTTCATAAAGAAATACAATTGTAAAAAATAATAAAAAAAATGACTGACACTGTTAGTATATATACACATGCACGCATACGCATATATTACATAGTTAGTAGTTGAGGTTGAATAAAGACAATAATCCATCCAGTTCAACCTGTGTAGGTGTGTGTGGACGTATTCATTTCCCATACCCCTGAATGTTTTGATCTTGGAGATGTACATCCAAGAGTCTTTTAAAAGTAGCCATACTCCCCGCAGTTACCACCATTTGTGGAAGAGAGATCCACAATCTTATTGACCTTACTGTAAAAAAACCCTTGCATAGCCTGAGGTTAAATCTCTTCTCCTCTAGTTGCATTGTTTGGCCTCATGTCCTCTTACATTCTTTGCGACTGAATCGTTTTTTTTCTATGTGTTTGAGCTTTGGGGTGCACACCCTAATGCTATAGGCTGTGTACACCTATGGAGGCAACCCATTATAGTGATGGGCCAGGAGGAATTTATAGGAAGTTATCAGCTATCAGGATCAATACAGGTACTTATACTATCTGCAGATCAGTATCCAGTTTATTATTTTGTAATAAACATGCAACTGCATTAATTGATGCTTTTTATATCTACTTGGAGCTGAGACGTAACCAATGGCTCATTTAAGACAAACATTTTTATTGGTTGGTTTCATACATACTTATAGACTTGGTTTCCAGAGAAAAGTTAAAGTAATTGTAAAAAATGTAAATATAGAGAAAAACGACTGCGCTTACTGAATAAAAAAACAGCTGCTGGCACTACAATACAAGAATATTAAAAAATGGTGAAGTACCAGCGCTGCTTACTCAATGTGTGTGTACTTGGTGTATTCACATACCCAAAAAAATTTTCATCATTATTCCTAGTAAACAATACTGTGCCAAAGTGCTAGTGCCAAACTATATCAAATCCATAAAACTTTCCAATATACGATCATAATCATAAATACTAAATTAATTATGTGCAAAAAATACAAAATATTATTAAAGTGATAGTGCTCAATAAATATGTATAAATAAATAAATATATATATTATCTTCCAAACAAATTGCATAAAGAAAAGTTAATAAATTCTTCAATCACTTATATAGTGCTATAGTGACAGTCTTTGTGCAAATTATCAAATACGAAAGTGCTGAGTGCTTATTCACGAATGTTATTCACAGTGCCGGTGCTTATAACGTGAGTAGGTGCTCCCCTCTCAGTCCCCTACTCACCAGAAGCCAATCAAGCGCTTTTGATAATGCTCTGATTGGCGGAGCGAAACGCGTCAAGCCGTCCGAATACGTACTACGCAACGTCCGGTCAAATCCAACTTCCGGTTTCCGGATAAACGGGTGAAGCGCACGGCCATAGTTTGGCGGCCTGTAGGATCTGTGAAAGGCGTTTTTTTATACTACAACCTTGTAAGTGTAATTCTGTTATGCGTGATGAATGAATAAAGTTTAAATATACTGCACGATGAAAGCTATCTCTCTTTAATAATTTACGAGCATATCCTGGATGGTGTGAGCTGCAGAGTGCTTTAAACCATTTATTTGCTGGCTGGCGTCCCTCGTGGCTCTTATCCCTATAGGACTATCTTTAAGGCACATATTTGATTGTCTTCTGGTGAGTAGGGGACCGAGAGGGGAGCACCTACTCACGTAATAAGCACCGGCACTGTGAAAAAACATTCGTGAATAAGCACTCAGCACTTTCGTATTTGATGATTTGCACAAAGACTGTCACTATAGCACAATATAAGTGAAGAATTTATGAACTTTTCTTTATGCAATTTGTTTGGAAGATAATATATATATTTATTTATTTATACATATTTATTGAGCACTATCACTTTAATAATATTTTGTATTTTTTGCACATAATTTATTTCGTATTTATGATTATGATCGTATATTGGAAAGTTTTATGGATTTGATATAGTTTGGCACTAGCACTTTGGCACAGTATTGTTTACTAGGAATAATGATGAAAATTTTTTTGGGTATGTGAATACACCAAGTACACACACATTGAGTAAGCAGCGCTGGTACTTCACCATTTTTTATTATCTAAAGGCACCCCCCTTTTATCAGCAGCAGCTTACTATATTTTTATATAATCTTTCATTTCAAATCCTAAGCGCTGGCCCTATATATTCAATACAAGAATATTGTTTGAAGCAACTAAAAAACACAATCTGTGCCGTGCTAAAGACATGGAAACCAGTGGCGGCTGGTGCTCAAAATTTTTTGGGGGGGGGGCGCAAAAAGAAAAATGTAATAGGTATTGCTTCGCGTCAAAAAACGCAGTAAAAAATTGCGTGACTTTGAAGTCATGGTACAGGCATGGCACAGGTGATGGTATAGGCATGGCATAGGTGATGGTACAGGCATGGCACAGGTGATGGTACAGGAGATGGTATAGGCATGGCACAGATATGGTATAGGCATGTCACAGGTCATGGTACAGGAGATGGTATATGCCCAATTCAATGCAGTGACCAGCGTACATGCCCCCTTTCAATGCAGAGACCAGTGTACATGCCCCCTTCAATGCAGAGTTCAGCGTGCGTGCCCCCTTCAATGCAATGAACATTGTGCTGAGCCCCCTTCAATGCAATGAACACTGTGCTATGCCCCCTTCAATGCAATAAACACTGTGCGGTGCCCCCACAATGCAGAGTTCAGCGTGCATGCCCCCTTCAATGCAACTGTGCTGTGCCCCCTTCAATGCAATGAACAATGTGCTGTGCCCCCTTCAATGCAATGAGCACTGTGCTATGCCCCCTTCAATGCAATAAACACTGTTCTGTGCCCCCTTCAATGCAATGAACACTGTGCTATGCCCCCTTCAATGCAATGAACACTGTGCTGTGCCCCAACAATGCAGAATTCAGCGTGCATGCCCCCTTCAATGCAATAAACACTGTGCTGTGCCCCCTTCAATGCAATAAACACTGTGCTGTGCCCCCTTCAATGCAATAAACACTGTTCTGTGCCCCCTTCAATGCAATAAACACTGTGCTGTGCCCCCTTCAATGCAATAAACACTGTGATGTGCCCCCTTCAATGCAATAAACACTGTGCTGTGCCCCCTTCAATGCAATGAACACTGTGCTGTGCCCCCTTCAATGCAATAAACACTGTGCTGTGCCCCCTTCAATGCAATAAACACTGTGCTGTGCCCCCTTCAATGCAATAAACACTGTGCTGTGCCCCCTTCAATGCAATGAACTCTGTGCTGTGCCCCAACAATGCAGAGTTCAGCGTGCATGCCCCCTTCAATGCAACTGTGCTGTGCCCCCTTCAATGCAATAAACACTGTGCAGAGTTCAGCGTGCGTGCCCCCTTCAATGCAACTGTTCCGTGCCCCCATCAATGCAGAGTTCAGCGTGCGAGCCCCTTTCAATGCAGAGCGCCACAGCATTGTCCCCAATCACTGCAGAGCGCCACAGCATTGTCCCCAATCACTGCAGAGCGCCACAGCATTGTCCCCAATCACTGCAGAGCGCCACAGCATTGTCCCCAATGATTGCAGAGTGCGCCACAGCATTGCACCCCAATGATTGCAGAGTGCCACAGCATTGTCCCCCAATGATTGCAGAGCGCCACAGCATTGTCCCCAATGATTGCAGAGTGCGCCACAGCATTGCACCCCAATGATTGCAGAGTGCCACAGCATTGTACACCAATGATTGCAGAGCGCCACAGCATTGTACCCCAATCACTGCAGAGTGCCACAGCATTGTACCCCAATGATTGCAGAGCGCCACAGCATTGTCCCCCAATGATTGCAGAGCGCCACAGCATTGTCCCCCAATGATTGCAGAGCACCACAGCATTGTCCCCCAATAATTGCAGAGCACCACAGCATTGTCCCCCAATGATTGCAGAGCGCCACAGCATTGTCCCCCAATGATTGCAGAGTGCCACAGCATTGTCCCCCAATGATTGCAGAGTGCCCGCAGCATTGTACCCCAATGGTTGCAGAGCGCCACAGCATTGTCCCCCAATGATTGCAGAGCGATACAGCATTGTCCCCCAATGATTGCAGAGCGCCACAGCATTGTCCCCCAATGATTGCAGAGCGCCACAGCATTGTACCCCAATGATTGCAGAGCGCCACAGCATTGTCCCCCAATGATTGCAGAGCGCCACAGCATTGTCCCCCAATGATTGCAGAGCGCCACAGCATTGTCCCCCAATGATTGCAGAGCGCCACAGCATTGTCCCCCAATGATTGCAGAGTGCCCACAGCATTGTCCCCCAATGATTGCAGAGCGCCACAGTATTGTACCCCAATGATTGCAGAGTGCCACAGCATTGTACCCCAATGATTGCAGAGTGGCCACAGCATTGTCCCCCAATGATTGCAGAGCGCCACAGCATTGTCCCCCAATGATTGCAGAGCGCCACAGCATTGTCCCCCAATTATTGCAGAGTGCTAGCATTGTACCCCAATTATTGCAGAGTGCCACAGCATTGTCCCCAAATTATTGCAGAGCGCCACAGCATTGTCCCCCAATTATTGCAGAGTGCCAGCATTGTCCCCCAATGATTGCAGAGCGCCACAGCTTTGTCCCCCAATTATTGCAGAGTGCCAGCATTGTACCCCAATGATTGCAGAGTGGCCACAGCATTGTCCCCCAATGATTGCAGAGCGCCACAGCATTGTCCCCCAATGATTGCAGAGTGGCCACAGCATTGTCCCCCAATGATTGCAGAGCGCCACAGCATTGTCCCCCAATGATTGCAGAGCGCCACAGCATTGTCCCCCAATGATTGCAGAGCGCCACAGCATTGTCCCCCAATTATTGAAGAGTGCCACAGCATTGTCCCCCAATGATTGCAGAGCGCCACAGCTTTGTCCCCCAATTATTGCAGAGTGCCAGCATTGTCCCCATTGATTGCAGAGCGCCACAGCTTTGTCCCCCAATTATTGCAGAGTGCCAGCCTTGTCCCCCAATGATTGCAGAGCGCCACAGCTTTGTCCCCCAATTATTGCAGAGTGCCACAGCATTGTCCCCCAATTATTGCAGAGCGCCACAGCATTGTCCCCCAATGATTGCAGAGTGCCACAGCATTGTCCCCAATGATTGCAGAGCGCCACAGCATTGTCCCCCAATGATTGCAGAGCGCCACAGCATTGTCCCCCAATGATTGCAGAGCGCCACAGCATTGTCCCCCAATTATTGCAGAGTGCCAGCATTGTACCCCAATTATTGCAGAGTGCCACAGCATTGTCCCCAAATTATTGCAGAGCGCCACAGCATTGTCCCCCAATGATTGCAGAGCGCCACAGCATTGTCCCCCAATGATTGCAGAGCGCCACAGCATTGTCCCCCAATTATTGCAGAGTGCCAGCATTGTCCCCCAATGATTGCAGAGCGCCACAGCTTTGTCCCCCAATTATTGCAGAGTGCCAGCCTTGTCCCCCAAAGATTGCAGAGCGCCACAGCTTTGTCCCCCAATTATTACAGAGTGCCAGCATTGTACCCCAATTATTGCAGAGTGCCCACAGCATTGTACCCCAATCGATGCAGAGACCAGCGTCCGTGCTCCCTTCAAACTTACCTGGCGGCGGCGCGGCTCGGCTTCTTCCTCCTCTTCTGCGGCGGGTCCTTCTCCCTCGTCCCGGCGGCGGGAACCGGCGGGCGGCCTCTCCTCTTCTCTGAGCGGCGGTGACGGTGAGTGTCTGACGCACGCACCGGCACCGCCCCCATTGCGACGTCAGCGATATCCTGGATGATGATTGGTCCAGGCTGTAGACTGGACCAATCACAGCCAGGATATCAGAAAGTGGGGGTGTCCAATCGCAAAGACTTGCGCCCAGGTTACCCCCCAGAAGGCAGCCAATCGGCGCCTCTTCTGGGACGTACCCCCCCCCCTAGCCACCAGTTCCTTCAGGCGAGGCCGACGAACCCAATTTTTTTTTTTTTGTACAACTTTATTTGTTCGTTTTGTTTTTTTTTTTTTTTCTTTTTTTTTTCTTTTTTTTAGGGGTAGGGGGGCGGCGCCCTGGCGCCCCCTATGCACGGGCCGCCACTGATGGAAACTAGTCACATGAAAGAGAGAAGTCAGAGCTCTGAGGAAGGGAGTGTGACTCCCGAAATGCGTCAACTGTCCGAATACAGGGATATGTCCAATTCCACATGCGGTGGATTCTCTATATGCGATTATTACTCTTCATGTTTGTGAGTATGTTTTTGACATTTTAATAAACTTTTTAAAGGTGTCCAAGGGTAATGCACCAGGTGTTTGTGCCTCCTTCTCTCTTTCATGTACGTATGTTTGGAGTTCCCAGCCTGAGGAAAGCGGCACGTCTGTCATCCCCATTGGAGTGAGCGCTTGGTTGATTTAGTTTTATGGAAACTAGTAAGATTGATCTAACATATATAGTACCAAATATCCACATATAAACATTTCAATAAAAAAGTGTGATAGCGAGAAACCAACTAAAGTGCAAAGCTGTGCAATACTGTATAACAAACAAATGATAAATTAGTGTATATTTCCATATAACTCAAAATTTCAATTACAGTGCATTGCGAAAGTATTCGGCCCCCTTGAACTTTTTGACCTTTTGCCACATTTCAGGCTTCAAACTTAAAGATATAAAACTGTAATTTTTTGTGAAGAATCAACAACAAGTGGGACACAATCATGAAGTGGAACGAAATTTATTGGATATTTCAAACTTTGTTAACAAATAAAAAACTGAAAAATTGGGCGTGCAAAATTATTTAGCCCCTTTACTTTCAGTGCAGCAAACTCTCTCCAGAAGTTCAGTGAGGATCTCTGAATGATCCAATGTTGACCTAAATGACTAATGATGATAAATAGAATCCACCTGTGTGTAATCAAGTCTCCGTATAAATGCACCTGCACTGTGATAGTCTCAGAGGTCCGTTTAAAGCGCAGAGAGCATCATGAAGAACAAGGAACACACCAGGCAGGTCCGAGATACTGTTGTGGAGAAGTTTAAAGCCGGATTTGGATACAAAAAGATTTCCCAAGCTTTAAACATCCCAAGGAGCACCGTGCAAGCGATAATATTGAAATGGAAGGAGTATCAGACCACTGCAAATCTACGAAGACCTGGCCGTCCCTCTAAACTTTCAGCTCATACAAGGAGAAAACTGATCAGAGATGCAGCCAAGAGGCCCATGATCACTCTGGATGAACTGCAGAGATCTACAGCTGAGTTGGGAGACTCTGTCCATAGGACAACAATCAGTCGTATACTGCACAAATCTGGCATTTATGGAAGAGTGGCAAGAAGAAAGCCATTTCTTAAAGATATCCATAAAAAGTGTAGTTTAAAGTTTGCCACATGCCACCTGGGAGACACACCAAACATGTGGAAGAAGGTGCTCTGGTCAGATGAAACCAAAATCAAACTTTTTGGCAACAATGCAAAACGTTATGTTTGGCGTAAAAGCAACACAGCTCATCACCCTGAACACACCATCCCCACTGTCAAACATGGTGGTGGCAGCATCATGGTTTGGGCCTGCTTTTCTTCAGCAGGGACAGGGAAGATGGTTAAAATTTATGGGAAGATGGATGGAGCCAAATACAGGACCATTCTGGAAGAAAACCTGATGGAGTCTGCAAAAGACCTGAGACTGGGACGGAGATTTGTCTTCCAACAAGACAATGATCCAAAATATAAAGCAAAATCTACAATGGAATGGTTCACAAATAAACGTATCCAGGTGTTAGAATGGCCAAGTCAAAGTCCAGACCTGAATCCAATCGAGAATCTGTGGAAAGAACTGAAAACTGCTGTTCACAAATGCTCTCCATCCAACCTCACTGAGCTCGAGCTGTTTTGCAAGGAGGAATGGGCAAAAATTTCAGTCTCTCGATGTGCAAAACTGATAGAGACATACCCCAAGCGACTTACAGCTGTAATCGCAACAAAAGGTGGCGCTACAAAGTATTAACTTAACCACTTAAGCCCCGGAGGATTTGGCTGCTAAACGACCAGGGGGTATTTTGCGATTCGGCACTGCGTGAATTTAACGGACTATTGCGCGGTCGTGCGATGCTGTACCTAAACGAATTTGGCGTCCTTTTTTTCCCACAAACAGAGCTTTCTTTTGGTGGTATTTGATCACCTGTGCGATTTTTTGATCATGCGCTATAAACAAAAAAAGAGCGTCAATTTTGCAAAAATAGCAATATTTTTCACATTTTTTTATATGAAATTCCCCCCCAAAAAAATGTAAAAATCTAAATTTTTTAACATTTTCGGCCAATTTGTTTTATGCTACGTATGTTTGGTAAAAAAATCGCAAAAAGCGTATTTTGATTGGTTTGCGCAAAAGTTTTCGCGTTTACTAACAAAGGGAAAAATTTTTGTCATTTTTGTTGTTTTTTTTAACGCGTAATGGCGGCGATCTGCGATTTTTTTTGCGGTACTGCGACATTGGGGCGGACAGATCGGACCCTTGACTGACATTTTTGACACTTTTGGGGTTACCAGTGACATTTCTACAGTAATCAGTGCTATACATATGCACTGTTACTGTAAAAATAGACTGGTAGTGAAGGGGTTAACTTTATTTGGGAGGGAGGGGCTGTGTGTGTCCCTAGGGGCATGCTTTCTACTGTGATTGGCTGTGGCTTGAGCTGTAAGGACACTGATCAACGGATCTACATAGTAGATCCGTGTGATTAGTGTCTATACACCGAGGAGAATGACAGCTGCCTGACTTTCTCCCTCTCCCCCGCCGATCGCAGAGTGGCCGGCGGACATCTGGTCCGCTGGTCACACGCGCGGGGGGGGGGGGGTCCGTGACCACGCGGGAGCGGGAGCGCGCCTCCGGGGGCGCGCGCTCGCTCCCTAGACCCTCACAAGCAAGCGACGTAGACCTACGTCAGTTTGACTGTGAGGGGCTGACCGCCGACGTAGATAGTCGTGCGGCGGTCGGCAAGTGGTTAAGGGGGCTGAATAATTTTGCACGCCCAATTTTTCAGTTTTTTATTTGTTAAGAAAGTTTGAAATATCCAATAAATTTCGTTCCACTTTATGATTGTGTCCCACTTGTTGTTGATTCTTCACAAAAAATTACAGTTTTATATATTTATGTTTGAAGCCTGAAACGTGGCAAAAGGTCGAAAAGTTCAAGGGGGCTGAATACTTTCGCAATGCACTGTAAATATGCAACAGTGCAATAATCCACAAATTTAGAATATATAATGTCCAAATCAAAAGTGAAATCCGTATCCAAAAGAGAAAATACTCCATGTTCCAAAATGAAAGGTCACCACCAGTGCATCAGTCACCATAAGGGGAAATCGGGAGTGCTTACCAGAAATAATGGACTCTACTGCTTGTGGCAAAGAGTCATACAAGCAGGAGGTTTATAAGCCTTAGTAATACAGCCCTTGATTATCTGTGTCTCCTTCAATCTCTCAGGTGCTCAGAAAAACAAAGAATCTCCACATAAGTGTAATACCGTCAAAAATTACAACTTTATTATAAAAGTAGAGAACTTACATTTTCCTTGTAAATAAAAGGCATTCACATTATGATCACAAACAGTCTCCAATAGGCGCAATATCATAGGATAAGCTCAGTCCAATGTAGGTTTCGTCCACCTGCACTTCATCTGAGGGTACCCAGATTTTTGTAGAAATATACAAAAAATTATAAATACCTGTTTTTCCTTTTATTTTTTTAAGTGATCACATTCCCTCTGTTCTCAGCTGCATAAGAGATGGGGAGAGGAAAAGCAGCAGCACACTGAGTTTCCCAGTCTGATGATTGGAGGAGAGCATACTGGGTTCCCAGCATAGTTAGAGAACTGACCATGCTGTGCTCTTCTGCTTAGTGTGGTCAATATTTAATAGGAAAGCAGAGAGACTGGCAGGACTTTCACACAAAGGAAGCAATACACAGAGAACAGGATACTTTTTGATACAAGTTCATGATACTGCAGGCACATATGAGGAATATGAAGTGTTAGGGTAACTTGCCACTTGCCGACTGCCCGCCACAGATATACTGCGGCAGCTGCGCAAACCGCCGTACCTGTATAGCGGTTCGCGGAAGCGCTCCTGGGGGCGCGCACCCACCCCATTAGGAAGCGGAGAAGCCAAACTACGGGTCGGCGGCCACAATTGCCGCTGGGCACCCGCAATCGCTCCCCGTGGAGAGAGAACAACGGTCTGCTGTCAGCACGGTCAGCAAATGATTGTTCTCTCTGGAATGAACACAGAGAGCCTGTGATCCTCCTATTTAGGATCACAGGTCCCTGTGTTGATTCCTCAAGACCCTCCCCAATACGGTTAGAAAACACCCCCTAGGCTCACACTTAACCCTTTGATCGCCCCTGGGTTAACCCCTTCCCGGCCAGTGTCATTATTACAGTAGCAGTGCATATTTTTAGCACTGATTACTGTAGTTATGTCACTTGTCCCCTCAAGTGTCAAAAATGTCAGTCAGGGGTCCAATCTGTCCGCCAGAATGTCGCAGTCCCGCTAAAAATCGCAGATCGCCGCCATTACTAGTAAAAACATAAAAAATAAATAAAAATGACATAAATCTTTCTCCTAGCTTGTAGACGCGATAACCTTTGCGCAAAACAATCAATATACACTTTGCAGAGGTGATCAAATACCACCAAAATAAAGCTCTATTTGTGGGGGAAAAAGGACACCAATTTTATTTAGGTATAGCATCGCACCACCGCGCAATTGTCAGTTAAAGTAACACAGTGCAGAATCGCAAAAAATGGCCCGGTCATTAAGGGGGCAAATCCTTCCGGTCCAAAAGTGGTTAAAGCGGAGTTCCAGCCTAACCGCACACTCACCTGTCCCACGGTCCAGCGATGCGCCGTCTTCTCCCTCTCTGCTCTGCGGCGCCGGCATCACTGATGTGGGCACCCGGCTGTGACAGTTTGCGGCTTCACAGCCGGGTACGCACTGCACATGCGCGAGTTGCGCTATGCGTCGTGATTGGCCGGCAATCTTCTGGGACCTCTGACATGTCCCAGAAGATTGCAGGGAGGGAGGGAGAGAGGAGAACTTCCGCTCAGGGCGCTGCGGCGCTCGGAGCGGAAGTGGGAGCGGGTACTTGTCAAAACTAGGTACCCGCTCCCCCCCAAAAGTTAGGACTATTTAAAGCAGAAGTTCCACTTTTGGGTGGAACTCCGCTTTAAGGATAAAAAAGGCATCTGTAAGAAACTGGGATGGTTCCCCCAGGGTTTTTTTGGCAGTAAGTGAATTATCAAACAAAATAAATTATGTGAATATATCTTTTTATTATACAATTATTAAAATTCACAAGTTTTTAAAATATGAGCCCTGGTTGCAAGATTTTGAAACATAGTACATCAAGCATAACAACAATGTAAGATTAGGCAGGTGCACTCAATCAATATAGTAGTCCTGCCCAAAACCCCAAAACTTGAACCCGATGCATTTCGACCCAAAAAAGTCGTGATCTCCTTGCAATTCCAAAGAAACATGGATAAATAAAAAAGTATGTATTGACGTGGTTGGGGGGGGGGGGGGGGCAGCAGGGACGGTCAAGGGAAAAAATGTGTTTTTTCTATTTTTAAAAAAGGCACCTGTATTGCCCATTAGCAACCAATCAGTTTTGAGCTGTGATGTGACTGGTTTGGGTAAGAAAATATAAGGCAGAGTCTTATTCTATGGAAAGCTACTCCTGTCCTTTGGGTTCATAGATATTTACATTGCGTGCATTCATAACAAATACAATTCAGTAAAGTCGTGTATGGCGCGGAGGGCTGGACTGTGGTTATTGTTTGGGCAGGAATTTGAGCATGGAAACATTTTTAACTCCATATGTGCAGGCTTGGATTCCTGGAAGTCAGCCCCTACCAGAGATAATGGATGTTATGTATTACTGTAGTATCCAACAACACACATAGATATCCCGTAGTTCCTATATGGGTATTTTATGTATAATTAGTTACTCTTTTTGATGTTTAAATAAAATGATTTTAGCAACATTTATACCTATGCTTTCTATACTTGTAACATTATATTGTTGTGCTTTAATAAGCTTCACATCTTAGTCGGTTGTGATATACTAGATTTTGATCCTTTCTAGATATTTTCAAGGACGAATTTTCTTATTTGCTATACCTATTTTTACTCAGTCGGCTACCGACTCTTTGGTAGGGACGGATTGCACCTAAATGGGGGAAAAATGGGGGAAAAATCACAAAAGCAGCCAAAAAACATCAAATGAGGATATAATATGCAAACGGCCAAAATTACGAGGTTTGTATACCAATGCTAGAAGCCTGGCCAACAAGATGGGAGAGCTGGAGCTGCTAATGTACGAGGAGGACTTAGATTTTGTGGGGATTTCAGAGACTTGGTTTGACAGCTCTCATGATTGGCTGGCAACCATTCAGGGGTATTCCCTTTATCATAGAGATAGAGAAAGAAAAAAAGGGGAAGGGGTATGTCTGTATATTAAGAACAGTGTACAGGTAAATAGGAGGGACAATATTAATAATGGAGATAAGGAGAAGGTAGAATCCTTATGGGTAGAACTTCAAAGGGAAGGCACTATGGGGAAAGTAATATTGGGCGTATGCTATAGGCCCTCCAAACCAGAGGGAGGAGGGAGAGGAGGGGGAGGCTGCCCTCCTTTCACAGATTGGAATGGCAACAAGGATGGGAATAAAGGGGGACTTTAATTATCCAGATATAGACTGGGCAGAAGGAACCGCGCATTCATCCAAGGCTCGGCAGTTCCTAAATGTTTTGCAGGACAATTTCATGGGTCAGACCTAATACACCCAATACAGACCTAATCACGTGTATAGAAATATGGGGCAACTTAGGTAACAGTGACCATAGGTCAATTCGTTTTAGTTTAAATCATAGCAATAGGAAACACAAGGGCAATATAAGGACACTGAATTTCAAAAGGGCCAATTTCCCTAAACTGTGCTCTTTGCTAGAAAATATCAAATGGGATAGAGCCCTGGGAACAAAGAACACGGAGGAAAAATGGGAGTGCTTCAAGAGCATACTAAACAAAGGGATTGGCCAGTGCATTCCAAAAGGGAATACATTTAAAAGAGCAAAAACAAGGTGGCTAAACTCCAACATAAAAAGGCATATTAATACTAAAGAAAAGGCATTCAAAAAATACAAGGCTGAGGGGTCATTGGCAGCATTCCAACAGTATAAAGAGTGCAATAAGAAATGTAAAGGCGAAATTAAGGCAGCTAAAATAGAGCATGAGAGACTTATAAGGGAAGAGAGTAAAAAAAGAAACCCAAGAAATTCTTTAAGCATATAAACAGTTAGAAAGCGAGGCCAGAACACATTGGCCCCATAAAAGAAGGGAATCTGGCCACAGAGGGCAGTGAGAAGGCGAAAGTGTTAAATAATTTCTTCTCTTCAGTCTTCACAAAAGAATTGGGGGGCTACACTAACCCAGCTTGTAATGATAAATTAAATAATACACCTCAGAAAGTACCCCCATGGTTAACGGAAGATAGACTTAGAACTAAACTAGAGAAACTTAACATAAATAAATCACCGGGAATGGATGGCTTGCACCCGAGGGTTCTTAAGGAACTCAGCCAGGTGATAGCCAAACCATTATTCTTTATATTTACGGATAGTCTGCGGACGGGAATGTTGCAAGCTGACTGCAAAAAAGCCAACGTGGTACCAATATTTAAAAAAGGGCCAAGATATATCCCGGGTAACTATAGGCCAGTCAGCCTAACATCTGTAGTCTGCAAGATTCTGGAGGGGATGTTAAGAGACTATATACAAGACTTTAGTAATGAAAATGGTATTATTAGTAGTAATTAGCATGGTTTCATGAAAAATCGTTCTTGCCAGACCAATCTATTAACCTTCTACGATGAAGTGAGCTGCCATCTAGACAAAGATAAGCCTGTGGATGTGGTGTATCTGAAATATGCAAAGGCCTTTGACACAGTTCCCCACAAACGCTTCCTGTACAAACTAAGGGAGGTAGGTATGGACCATAGGGTGAGTACCTGGAATGAGAACTGGCTCCAGGGGAGAGTCCAGAGGGTGGTGATAAATGGGTAATACTCGGATTGGGCGGGTGTGGAAAGTGGGGTCCCCCAAGGTTCTGTCCTGGGATCAATCCTGTTTAATTTATTCATAAATGATCTAGAGGATGGGATATCCAGTACAATCTTGGTATTTGCGGATGATACTAAACTAAGTAGGGCAATAACTGCTATGCAGGATGTGGAAACTTTACAAGCAGACCTGAATAAAATAACGGGGTGGGCAACTACATGACAGATGAGGTTTAATGTTGAAAAATGTAAGGTACACTTTGGCGTCAGAATTACGAATGCAAGCTACTCACTAGGGGGGAACCTCTGGGGGAATCTAAGATGGAAAAGGACCTGGGGGTCCTAGTGGACAACAGGCTTGGCAGTGGCATGTGATGCCAAGCCACTGCAAGCAAAGCCAACAGAATACTGGCATGTTTAAAAAAAGAGGATTCACTCCAGAAATAAAAAGATTATTCTCCCACTTTCCAAGACTCTGGTCCGGCCACATCTGGAGTATGCTGTCCAGTTCTGGGCACCTGTCCTCAGAAAGGATGTGCTGGAACTGGAGAGAGTCCAGAGAAGGGCAACAAAAATAATTAGGGGAATGGAAGACATCAGCTATGAGGAAAGACTGCAAGCATTGAACTTATTCACTCTGGAGAAGAGACGCTTGAGAGGGGATATGATATCAATGTACTGGTGACCCTAGCATAAGGAATAAACTTTTCAGAGAAAGGGAATACAATAAGACACGCGGCCACTCACTAAAACTAGAGGAAAAACGGTTTAACCTTAAAACACGTAGGGGGTTTTTACTGTCAGAGCAGTGGGGATGTGGAATTCTCTTCCACAAGCAGTGGTTTCAGCGGGGAGCATAGATAGTTTCAAAAAACTATTAGACGGGCACCCTAAGGACCACAACATACAGGGGTATACAATGTACGGTTAACATCAAACACACACACACACATCATAGGTTGAACTGGATGGACCGATGTCTTTTTTTCTACCTCACTAACTATGTAACTATGAACTGAATGATGATGACACAGGCAGTCATATGGAATATTATTAATTGGTTCTTTAAAAAGTGTGATTTAATGGTGTTTTTTTGTAATGGTGCCTCATTTCATCTCAATGGTGGTGTCATCTGGCACAATGTATGTTACTGGTCTGAAAACAACCCAAACTAGAAGATGGCTGAAGGCTACTAGAAGATTATGTTGTGGAAGGAATGTTTGGTGGCAGATTAAACGGATCAAAATTTTGTTTATAGAAATGTAACAGGTGAAAAATACCTCTGTATCTTACATTCTTGTCTCTTTTAGATTACATTCTTTTGTTGGAACAACACAAAAAAGTTTCAGTAAGATGGTGCCTCACCACACTTTGCTATTGCTGCGCAAACTGTTTGCACTATATAAATCCTTTATAATAATAATGATAATTGCTGTGGGAAATTTCTTAAAACAAACTTTACCAAACAGGTGGACTAGAAGGTGAGGTCTAGTCAAATGGCCTCCTAGATCTCAAGACCTAACACCACCTGAATTTTTCCTTTGGGGTCACTTGAAGTCAGTAGTCTATTAGAATCAAAAAATGGTTTGTGGCTGCATATAACAACATCAGTTTTTGCTACGTTAGGAAATGTTAAATGCGCCATCGTACCCTACTAATATGTGTGCCTCCTAGGTGGACCTATCCCTGTGGTCTACATAGGCCCCATGAAATCTATATTGGGAAATCTGGCATTCCCTCTAGGCCTCCAGGCCCTCACTTTCTTGTGTTGGTCAGGTAGAACTGAAGTTTCTCTTTACAAACCAAGCCATTTCATTCTGGTTTGTGGAAGACTTTATGTGTGTTAACTGTGGATGGACCCCCCTTTCCCGGATGTTGGTTCCCCTATTTTCAGAGACTTTACCATCCCTCTCAGTACATTACGATCTATATCTAGAAATCCTTCACCCTTTGCGATTCTGTGTCTTCAGACCCATGCCCCTACCAATCTAATTTGCCTAATGTGTTCTATCCTCGTAAAATCAGGAGTATTTTTCTGCTTCTAATTACATTTCTGCTTGAGAACCCAGCGCAAGAGAAAAACTTCAAAATCCTAATATGCTGGTATAGATGCCCCTTCACCATACAGAAAATATTCCCCTCTACCTCGGCTCAGTGCTCGTGCTGTAAAAAGGAGAGGGAGGCAAAGCTACATCTCTAGTGGTTCTGCCCTCTGATTATTATTATTATTATTATACAGGATTTATATAGCGCCAACAGTTTATGCAGCGCTTTACAATATAAAAGGGAGACAATACAGTTACAATACAATAAAATACAAGAGGATTAAGAAGGCCCTCTTCAGGAGAGCTTACAATCTAAAAGGGTGGGGCAGGTGGTACAAAAGGTTGCAACTGTGGGAAATAAGCTGATGGAAGAGGTAAAAGATTTGTTGGAGGATTGATAGGCTTCCCTGAAGAGATGAGTTTTCAGGGATCGCCTGAAGGCAGCTAGAGTAGGAGATAGCCGGACCGGTTGAGGTAGAGCGCTCCAGAAGATGAGAGAGGCTTTGGAGAGGAGCGGAGAGGACGGTTTGGGTGATATTTGGAGACAAGATTGGTGATGTAGCTCGGGGCAGATTTGTGACCCCGAAAATAAGACCTAGCATGATTTTCAGGGATGGCTGCAATATAAGCCCTACCCCGAAAATAAGCCCTAGTAAAATCCTTGATCTCAGCCCCTCCTTCTGCAGTATTCGGAGAGGGAAAGTAGAGCTCCAAAGGGTCACGTGAGTGCCCAGCAGCGCTGTAAATAAGGTATTTTCCACAATTAAGTTACAAAAGGAGACATACTGCACATTACATAATCTTTTTACAAAATCGAATTACATAATTTTACAATGACTTTATCCAAGGTTTATTTTTGGGATTACAGAATGTCATAATGCTGACTCCTGAGCTGACAGGGAGAGAGGGGGAGAGAACTTTTTATTATTATTTTATTCCAGGTTTTTTTAGAACATAAAAAGGTCTAAATGACACAACACAAGCACTGTGCTGTCTACCATGCTTTAAAGGATCAGGATATTCATTTATTTTAGGGTTGCAATCCCTTTAAGATCGTCTTTTTACATACCATAAATAAATAAGACATCCCCTGAAAATAAGCCCTAGTGGGTTTTGTGTAGCCAAAATTAATATAAGACCCGGTCTTATTTTCGGGGAAACACGGTATATCCTCGTGGGGTAAAACCTGACTGGGTTAATATGGAACGCCAAGCGGTCCCTCTCCACACGATAGACTACCTTATGTGTTGTCAAGCAAAGTATCGTCCAGCAATTCTAGCACCTACTCTCTCACACTCGTTCTCTCTCTGGCACAGGCTCCGGGGTAAACCTGAAATCACCTCCCCCATACGACCTCTGGCTCTCTTGTTCCAAAACCCCAATTTCCCTCCGTGGCCGGAATATTACCTAGTTTAAATGGTGGCTAGATAAGGAGTTGTATAGAATAGGACACTTCTTTACATAATCGGGCCCGATCTCCCTTTCGTACTGCAAATCTAAACTCAAAATGCCAGCTACTGAACTATTCCGCTTTCAACAAATTTCCCATTCCTTTCTTCCATCTGGAAATCCAACGTCACTTCTCCTAGGGTAACACCATATGAGGCGTGGTGTGGTAATGTCATGGAGCAGAGGGGTGGCATCTCTGCGACCTATGGGTCACTTGCCGATAACAGTCAGAAACCTAGTTATGCCAGAGCATGGGAGGGTGACCTCTCGCAGGAGTGGGGGGAACAGTCGTGGTCCTCTGCCATGACTGCGGCCTTATAAAGGTGTACTGAATGTCTCCCTTATTGAGGCAAGTGTCAAAGTCCTCACTAGATGGTATATGGTGCCTGAGAGAATTCATAAATTCTACCCGGCTTCTTCCCCGCTCTGTTTTAGGGGTTCTTTTTACAAAATCGATTGTTCATACGTGGTGGGACTGCCCCAAAATACGGGGCTTCTGGAATAAAGTATTCAATATCATCAGGAAAGTCACGGGTCTATCTATTGTGCAGTCACCACAGATTGCTCTGCTTAACATGCCTACTCCGGGCGCATCCAAATTTCAAAAACGTCTCATTCACTTCATTCTTCTGGGAGCCAAAATGACCATAGCCAGCGCTTGGAAGCGACCTTCAGTTTCCATACTGCGCGCTAAAAGAAAAATTTCCTGGATCATGTCGCAAGAATTGTTAGCTAGCACAGTGGTTCCCAACTCCGGTCCTCGGGACCCACCAACAGGCCAGGTTTGCAAGATAACTAAATTACATCACAGGTGATCTCATTTGCTGCTCAGTGATTGCAGTATTCTAGTCTGCATCCCCCAAGGTAATACTTAAAATCTGGCCTGTTAGTGGGTCCCGAGGACCGGAATTGAGAACCACTGAGCTAGCAAACTCCTGGATACTCACCATATCTTTGAAGTGGTGTGGGAACCATGGGCTGAGTTCACTAAAACCCCATTGCATGCTCTGCAGCACTAGTTTGATCCTTCTTGTTCTTAGGGACCTGTCAGGAAAACTCCTTCCTATCACTTTCTCTCTCTAAGACCTCATTCCTCTGTGCTAGTATCGCACCCTCTTTATCATGGTCTTATCCTTCCTCTGTTCTCTCTTTTAATAGCCTCTTTAACTCTCCTTTCTATTCCTTTCCCACCTTTTGTCTCTTCTCTTTCTCTTCTCCACACAATTTTCTCTTAAGCATACCATGCTTGTTGTGAAGTTTTTGAGACGCTAGTTGCTCCCTACCCAGGGCCAGATTAACGTAGGGGCTATTGGAGCTGCAGCTCCAGGCCCCTACCTTTTATATAGGCCCCGGGTTGGCCATATTCACTGTTACCGCTCTTCTGTCACTTGTAAACACAGAAGTCTGGCTTCTATGCTCGCTTCCCCAGGCAGCACCCTCAGAACCTCCCCACACAGCGCGAAGGCCGGACAAGGAGGGACAGTTGCCGATGCATGGATGTGTTTATGGGCTTCAGAGACAGCATCCCATTTTGAATTAGGCATGCATGGCTGCACCCTTCCTCCTCTGGGTGCATGCCAAGGCACGGCCCTTAAGGCCCTTCAAAATCCTCAGCACCAAGCCCATGATGCTCTTAATCCGGCCCTGTCCCTACCTTCACGGTATTGGAAGCCTTCTCGACTCGTAGGGTTGCATATTACTCAATAGCATTTTGATCTAAATGTATAACTTTACGGCTCTCTTTTATATGGGTAAATCATTAATATCTCAACTTGGTTTGCCAGAGCTGAGTTATGGGGGAGCTGGGGTTGCCCTATCTCTCCTGAGGGGACAGTCTTAGCCCCCAGTAGAGGTCTCCTTGGGATTGGGCGGGCCTCTCCGGATCTCCATTTCACGGCGCATAACTTTTCCTCTGCGCCTTTCGCATTGTGGAACATGTGAAGACCACTTGCTTACTTACACTTTGAAGTTTTCGAGAGTTGTATGTATTCTGTTTAGTATGTTTCAATTTGTCAAATATTTGCTTCTAGTGCATGGTTCATAATGCTTGTTTTGTATCTGTTCCATTATATTACAAATAAAAATCTTTTGAAAGTAAAAAAAAAAGAATAAGTGGGTGGCCGTAGTAGTTGTGAGGGAACAGGATCCAGGGGACAATTGGTGGGCATCTGAGAAAAGTTTTGTAACCTCTTCAGTAGTAGCCAGTTCAAAAAAGGAGAGTGTTGACTGTGCTGTTAGGCAAGGTATGTTGAGTGGAGAAGATGTACGCACAGTGGAGGTGTCCTCACGTATTGCATCAATCTTGTCTTTGAAGTGATTGGAAATCTCTTGAACAGTGGGTGAGAAAGTGAGTAGAGGGGGTGGGGGACGGAGCAGAGAGTTAAAGGCTGAGAAGAGCCGACGGGGACTGGATAACAAGGTATTAATGACAGAGACAAAGTAGGCTTGTTTGGCAGCATGGAGGCAGGAATTGTATTATAGGAGGGCAGATTTATATACTGATCTCACCATTCTGGTTGCAAATTTTCTATAATCAAGTCATGGTCCTTAAAACCCTTGGAACACCAGGACTTGCACCCTCTATTTGAATCTGTGCCCAGTCACTATTGCTAAAAGAGGACTTTTGAGCTTCTTCTCACTAGTTGCCATACTTCTGATACCCAGGCACTGGAGATCCAACCTCTCCCCTTCCATTAAAGAATGGAAGACTGACCCATCTACAATGCATGGAGGAACCGACGGTGCGAATACATGCTATATTTAAAACAATATACAGTGGGTACGGAAAGTATTCAGACCCCCTTAAATTTTTCACTCTTTGTTATATTGCAGCCATTTGCTAAAATCATTTAGGTTCATTCTTCTTCCTCATGAATGTACACATAGCACCCCATACTGACAGAAAAACACAGAATTGTTGACATTGTTGCAGATTTATTAAAAAAGAAAAACTGAAATATCACATGGTCCTAAGTATTCAGACCCTTTGCTCAGTATTTAGTAGAAGCCCCCTTTTGATCTAATACAGCCAGGAGTCTTTTTGGGAAAGATGCAACAAGTCTTTCACACCTGGATTTGGAGATCCTCTGCCATTCCTCCTTGCAGATCCTCTCCAGTTCTGTCAGGTTGGATGGTAAACGTTGGTGGACAGCCATTTTTAGGTCTCTCCAGAGATGCTCAATTGGGTTTAAGTCAGGGCTCTGGCTGGGCCATTCAAGAACAGTCACGGAGTTGTTGTGAAGCCACTCCTTCGTTATTTTAGCTGTGTGCTTAGGGTCATTGTCTTGTTGGAAGGTAGACCTTCGGCCCAGTCTGAGGTCCAGAGCACTCTGGAGAAGGTTTTTGTCCAGGATATCCCTGTACTTGGCTGCATTCATCTTTCCCTCAATTGCAACCAGTCGTCTGTCCCTGCAGCTGAAAAACACCCCCACAGCATGATGCTGCCACCACCATGCTTCACTGTTGGGACTGTATTGGACAGGTGATGAGCAGTGCCTGGTTTTCTCCACACATACCGCTTAGAATTAAGGCCAAAAAGTTCTATTTTGGTCTCATCAGACCAGAGAATCTTATTTCTCACCATCTTGGAGTCCTTCAGGTGTTTTTTAGCAAACTCCATGCGGGCTTTCATGTGTCTTACACTGAGAAGAGGCTTCCGTCGGGCCACTCTGCCATAAAGCCCCGACTGGTGGAGGGCTGCAGTGATGGTTGACTTTCTACAACTTTCTCCCATCTCCTGACTGCATCTCTGGAGCTCAGCCACAGTGATCTTTGGGTTCTTCTTTACCTCTCTCACCAAGGCTCTTCTCCCCCGATAGCTCAGTTTGGCCGGACGGCCAGCTCTAGGAAGGGTTCTGGTCGCCCCAAACGTCTTCCATTTGAGGATTATGGAGGCCACTGTGCTCTTAGGAACCTTAAGTGCAGCAGAAATCTTTTTGTAACCTTGGCCAGATCTGTGCCTTGCCACAATTCTGTCTCTGAGCTCTTCAGGCAGTTCCTTTGACCTCATGATTCTCATTTGCTCTGACATGCATTGTGATCTGGAAGGTCTTATATAGACAGGTGTGTGGCTTTCCTAATCAAGTCCAATCAGTATAATCAAACACAGCTGGACTCAAATGAAGGTCTAGAACCATCTCAAGGATGATCAGAAGAAATGGAAAGCACCTGAGTTAAATATATGAGTGCCACAGCAAAGGGTCTGAATACTTAGGACCATGTGATATTTCAGTTTTTCTTTTTTAATAAATCTGCAACAATGTCAACAATTCTGTGTTTTTCTGTCAGTATGGGGTGCTATGTGTACATTCATGAGGAAGAAGAATGAACCTAAATGATTTTAGCAAATGGCTGCAATATAACAAAGAGTGAAAAATTTAAGGGGGTCTGAATACTTTCCGTACCCACTGTATCTTCACTTGGAGTATCTGGGTCACTTTTATGCACTCTACCCAATTCACGCATCTCCTTTAATGGCGCTATTTCCTACCCCATGAGCAGTGACCATGGGCTGCCTACCTCCCACTGAACACTGCAACCCTTTGCCCTCTACTCCTTCTTTCACACCCTTTCCGCTTACTCTTTATCATTTTTTTCTATCATGTCTTTTACACTGCAAGAGAGGACTTGGACGTTCACCCTACCTAACACTCCCAATGCTTACCCCAAGGCCAGCCTAACCACTTCCTGATCACTAGATTTACTCAAACTATTGCCTTGCGTTCATTACAATCGTCATTTCCCACTGTGCATTTTTACTTCTGTACCCTGCCTGTACCAAAAACTGTACTAAAACTTTACTATATTAAAAAGAAGTTCAACATTCTTGTGTTCAGTATATGCACAAGTGTTGTGAAGTCCAAGGCTGTAAATTTCAGAATTTACTGTAGTAAAACTTTAAAATACTTTTGGAGCCTATGGATTCAGTTTTTGTTCCGACACTCTGTATGTGAATTTTAGAAAATATTCAGCCAATATATAAAGTACAAATTATTCAAATCTCCTGCCTAAACCACAGTAAATCAATCAACAATCATCCCTCATTACAGACTAACGGATTGCTAAAGGATCTAATTCCATTGAAGGTTTGTCCAGTTGCTGTTGGTTACTGCCATTTGCATGCCATTATTTTCCAGTAGTGTGAATTTTATAGGCCGTGGTACATTAAAGCTCTGGGAAGGTGCTGTTTGCAGAGTGTGGAGGATGTATGGAATGCTATGAGGTGCTGCAGTCTTGTATCTTCAGCTGCAGGGCAGGAAACACTACAGGAAACAGGAAAGAGTTGAGTGCCTGAAAGTTGGTCAGGACGGCTAAAAAGGTTCAGTGACCTTCCACCGAGTTCTGCATCTTCTGTCCTTTTTCACATATTTTTCACTTTTGATCTCCAATGATTTGAAAGAGGGGCGGCCAAGAACAAGGCAGTATCATTTGCTATATGACCTGAATTAACAGAGGTTTTTTTATTGATTATACTGAAAGATCATTTTATTGCTGCCAGCGATCTAAAGATGACTTTAGATTTGAGAAGGTTGTCATACTTGCTGGCACAAGCTGACCACCTTTAAAGGCAAGCTATCCACAGATCGCTCTGTGAACCTGAAAGGTCGGCTCTACCTACTGTAATTTAATAGTAAGGGAGGAACAGAGATTTCGGGGGCAGAAGGCCAGCTCTGCTTTATCTATGGGGCAACAATGGTGATTGGAGCAGATTTTGTAACCCATCCTACAGGTTGTTTCCCCCCCCAACAGCGGCTGCCCTGATCCATATACATTAGGTTATTAATTGCACAAGTAGGGTCCTCTTAGGCCTCATGTCTTAAATAATTATATTAAACTGTACTGTCTTTCTTTTTTTTTTTTCTAAAGTGCTGCACAAACAGTTGGTGCTATATAAATCCTGTATAATAATGTAATAATAATAATTATTTTTTCATGGGCAAAGGAATGGCCCGAACAATCTATTTAGTTTACTAATACATGATTTATGATCTACCGATCGACTTTTACTAATATATGATCTAACGAATTACTTTTGTACAACCGTCCTGTCGGATTTGATGTGCTCGATCAGCATGCATGCTATAGATTGCAGTGCTGATTAGTGTATTCCAAGGGCTCATGACGTTTTTGCAGCTGCTTTTAGGGGCGCCAGGCGTTTTTTTTTTTTTTTTACTGCCTCTGCTCTCTCCTCCATGACGGGAGTCACTTTGGTTGTTTGGCCTGTGGAACCCAGCTTACCTTGGAGAGGTTGAGAAATCCCTCTCTCAGCTCCCTAGGCCCCTCTTATGTGTAAGTCACCCTGTGTCAATTAGGGGCACAGGGTGACCAAGGAAATGATGGACAGGTACTTAATGAACACTGAGAATATGGTTTGGATTACTTCATATGGGACAGTAATATTTATTAACCATATATCTCAAGAAATATATGAAGACTATTCCTGGCCTGTTTGATTCTGAACATGCTCATTGAAAGAGCTGGTCATATTGGCCTCTGTTCCATGTTCTTCAATGTAAGAGACAGACAGTCTGTTTCTCGTGGTCTCCTGCTATTGCCTGTTTAATAAGGTGTGATGTGTTTATATATAGGATAATGTGTAATGTATTTTGTTTTAGCCTTGTTGCAGTGCTGAGTTAATTACCATGTTAATTATAACATTGTCTAGATGTGGATTCCCATTCACCTATTGTTTCTGTCCAGAAGGCTAGGTAATTAGTTAAGGTTAATTTTATTTCTGTATACAATTTCATCTGCATATGATAATGTAATCAGGCACCTGACCTGGTGGGGTAATCTGATCAGGAAGGGGATGTCCTCCTGTGTGGTATATGTTGTGTGTGAGTCTGTTCAATAAAGTGTTCTAGATCTATTCAAGCTAAGTTACGGCTAGTTTTGTATGGGGCGCTGTAATATCTGATATCTATGTTCAAGACGGAAGGAAGCGGTATTCTGACGGAAGCACACAAAGGGCATTGTGGGGTTTGCGGTTTCTTTACAACGTCCATAAACGCAATTTAAAAACGCGGCTACAAGCATGTTTTTAACGCTGCTTTTTCCTGACAGCAGCGCTGGAGTTTTTTAAATTTCCTGTGTGCATGAGCCCTAATGGTGAGGATGTCTCCCTGCTGTCAGAATACAAAGACTCAACAGGGAATCAGAAGTTTTATTTGTTCAACCAGCTGGTTGAATGAAAAAAAAAAACTGACTAATATATGGGCTTCCTAAGGCCCCTTTCACACGAACGTTCTGATCAGGTCTGCCTGTCAGTTTTTCAGGAAAACTTGATGGGACAGTCCATTCATCCCTATGGACCGGCAAGTGTAAACAAATTTGTGTCCGTTTATACCCGCCTTCCTCTAATTCGATCTCGTCCACTAAAAACAACCGGAAGGGGATCTGTTCTCTTCTGTCCAGGCAGATTGGATCGGAAGGCAGTTGGGTGGAAAATGCCTGCCCTGCATTAACTAAGGCAGGCCATAGATGAGTTGAAAACTGAATGAAAATTCATGATTGTTCGTTTTTCGTATCATTAGTGTGCCAGCTGTGACACCTGATTTTCGTGCCGCAATTGAAAGTGCCTGATCCAACATGCTGGATTTTGTTTATAAAAAATACTTTGCGCCATTTTTGTTTTCCGATCCACAGAACGTTCAATTTTCGACTTGCCTGCCTTAGCAAACATGGACCTGTCATCCTCCTGCTCTGCTCAGATCTGTTCGCTGATCCCCTGCTGATCAAATTTTAGGTGTTAGGCTAAAGTGTATTTCTAGGCAGAACTTTTTGTCTCATATCCCATTTGTTGGTGAATATCACATTGGCCAATTAGTAAAAATTCTGTGTGTGAACTGTGAATAAAATTTTGGCTTAAAGTAATATTAACCGCTTGCTGACCGCCGCACAACTATTTACTGCGGCAGTCAGCCCCTTACAGGCAAAGCGACGTAGACCTACGTCGCTCGCCCACGGCACGCTCCCGCCCCCGCTCGTTACCTGCCTAGCCAGCACATGTGACCGGCGGCTCCGATGTCAGCCGGCCACTTGCGATCTCCCTAAGGAGAGGGAGAAAGACAGACGGCTGATGTAATGACAGAGGCTATGCGATGCTGCTATGTAGGATCGTATGTCTCTGTTATTACTTCACTAGCCACGCCTCCAACAGTTAGAATCACGCCCCTAGGGACACACGACCCTAGGGACAACCCCTTGATCACCAATAAAGTTAACCCCTTCCCTGCCAGTGTCATTTTTACAGTAACAGTGAGTATTTATAGCACTGATTACTGTAGTAATGTCACTGGTACCCCCAAAAGTGTCAAAAATGTCAGTCGGGGGTCCGATCTGTCCGCCGCAATGTCGCAGTCCTGCAAAAAAAAAAAAATCGCAGATCGCCGCCATTACTAGTTAAAAAAAAAAACAATAAAAATGACAAAAATCGTTCCCGTAGTTAGTAAACGCAATGACTTTTGCGCAAACCAATCAAAATATGTTTATTGCGATTTTTTTTACTCAAAATATGTAGCAGATAACAAATTGGCCTAAAATGTTAAAAAATTTGGATTTTTACATTTTTTTTGAGAATCTCATATAAAAAAATTTGAAAAATATTGTTATTTTTTCAAAAATTGTCGCTCTTTTCTTGTTTATAGCGCAAAAAACAAAAATCGCACAGGTGATCAAATACCACCAAAAGAAAGCTCTGTTTGTGGGAAAAAATGACATCAATTTCATTTGGGTACAGCGTCGCACGACAATTGTCTGTCAAAATCACACAGTGCCGAATCGCAAAATAGGGCCTGGTCATTGAGCAGTCAAATCCTCCGGGGCTTAAGTGGTTAAAGGCTTGTTTTTAAAAAAAGAACAAATATGTCATACTCACCTCCTCCACAGTTGGTTTTACACAGAACAGCCTGGATCCTTCTCTTCTCGGACCCCCCTCTGGTGCTCCAGGCCCCTCTCTCCTGCTGAGTGTCCTCAGAGCAAACAGCTTGCATGCCACGGCTTGCCCCTCTTTCTCCTCATTGGATCACTGGCTGTGATTCCTGCTGTTGCCTCAGCCAATGGGAAGTGAGAGTCCCAGAAGAGCCCAGGCTGTCGTGCACATTGCTGGATCTCGATAGGGCTCTGGTATTAGGGGGGGAATGCTGCACAGAAAAGGTTTTTTACCTTTATGCATAGAATGTATGAAGGTAAAAAACCTTGAGCTCATAGACGTGCACAGGGGGTGTGCCAGGTGTGCCTGGGCACACCCTAATCACTCTGTGTGGTGCCAATACCCCCTTTTTGCCCAGGCTTCCCCCCTTGTTGTGCACCCCCCCACTCAAGTGCTGCTGGCTTCCCTTCTGTCCTCTCCCCTTGGCTGCTGTAGGGATGGTTAAGGATTGAGCGTGGGGGAAGGTGGCTAATCAATATCTCATTAACGAGCCTCTTACTTTTCTAAATGAACACAGTGAACACACTCAGCACAAAACACTTCCCATTCATTTACTGTTCAGTGCAGAGAAAGGCATGTGTGTTTGCATGTGTGTTTGAGCTTTGGGGTGCACATCCTAATGCAATAGGCTTTGCACACCTTTGCTTGAAATTTACAAGCACTTTAACTGGACCAATAATATATTAAATGGAACATCAGAGCATGAAAATGTGATCCATGACTATTACATCATACAAAGCTCAGTAACATATTTCCTGTGTGTGTTGCCCAAGTACCTGCACAAACAGGAAACTGGGGAGAAGGTAATGACTTAATCTGACACTTGGATTTGGATTCTTTAATACAGGTCAGCACTTGTGTTCAAGAATGACATCCTGTTTCCTGTTCCATAATCTGCATTGTATCGTACACACTGGGTGCCACACAGCTGCTGGCATCCCTCTAAAGTGTACCAGTCATGGCTACCCCCATGTAAGAGTCTGAATGACCATCCTTAAAGTAGACCTAACCCCTAACTGGATGATATTTAAGTTTGCTAAAGCACTGTGCAATATAAACAACTGTCTTTTTAAATTGGGCGGCAGAGGTTTCTGTGCTGAGTATGCGCTCACTGCATGTTTCCAGCACAGTGACCAGGCTGTCAAAGTCCTGGTCTGTAGTAGTGATCGACCGATATCGGTTTTTCGTTGCCGATATCAATATACAGGGCTTTTTTTCAGCAGGAACGAGGGGGAACGCAGTTGCGGCACCTCCAGCACTGAATGTATTTTATGGCAAAGAGTGCTGGGATGTGCTGGAAGGTCTATTGATGCTGGCTGCTGGTAGATCTATTGACGCTAATGGGGATCTATTTGTGTGTGTGTGTGTGTGGGGGGGGTCTATTGTTGCCATGTATATCTATTGTTCCTGGTGGGGGGTCCTATATTGCTGGGAGGGATCTACTGTTGAGGGAGAGGTTTGTTGCTGGCTGTTGGAGGGTCTATTGATGCTGGCAGCTGGGAGATCTGTTGTTGCTGCTGATGGTCTATTGTTGCTGGAGTCGTATTTTGTTGAGGGGGTTCTATTGTTACTGGGGGAGGTCTATTGTGTTGTGTGAATGGGTCTATTGTTGCTGGAGGGAGTCTACTGCTGTTAGGGTGGAGTACAGTATATTAAATTTCATACAAATACGTAGTAGCACAAAATGATACATGGTTCTGTAATCTCACAAAGGGGTGGTACAGTGAGGTGGGTAGGGGGTGGAACCTAGGGACCATGCTCAGAAGTGGGTAGCGGGGCAGAGACGAAGGGTGACTCAGAAGGGGGGAGTTCCTGCACCTATTTTCTGAGAAAAAAAGCCCTGCCGATATCAATATTTTTGCCATTGCATATCGGTATCGGCCGATATGGGCTGATATTTTTGTGCAAACCCCAAACCCCTCCTCTGCACTTAAATGCTGTTTTGAATGCTGTCATTTTTTTTAATCTGGCGCCGAGTACCCGGAAGTGATGTCATGACATCACTTCCGGGCTTTTACATGGAGACCCGCTCAGAGCCGAATGCGGCTTTGATCGGGTCTTTGGCGGCCATGCAGGCTGGTTGCCCGGGTCTCCAGGTGGGATGGGGGACCCGGGCGAGCCACAGAAGGTGGCGGGAGGGGGGGAAGTTCCCTCCCTCTCCTTGTAATGACAGCCGAGCGGCTTCTCAGCTGCATCGGTTGTTATTACAAGACAGCCGACTGTTGGCTATGGACACCGGTACTGGGGTGATGCCTCTAGCTGCAGGCATCACTCCGGTACAGCACTTTTCTGAAATATCAGCAATATCGGCCACCTTCCGATATATTGGGGAAAGTGCATATCGGCCCTCGATATATCCGCTTTGCCGATAATCGGTCGATCCCTAGTCGAATGGACCTAGCAGGACCGGCTCCCAAACATGTGACAACTGTGACAGCCAATCACAGTGGTGAGGTGATCGGGGCAGACCTTCTCGCTCTACAGGTGTCATAGCCTGTTAAAGGGACACTGGGGTTGGGTAGGAAGGGGTTAACTGAAATACTGTTTTTATCTTTTTTTCACCCTTTGTTGCACCTTGGTGCTGCTGATGCCCTGCAGCCCCTTTTCTGCTACTTTCTGTCTCCATGCACTCCAGAAATGGCTGCATGGCATTTTTCAGGGGGGGCTCCCTAAACCTGACAACAATGGCACATACCTGCCCAATACACTGTATGTTGGCATGTCTGCTTGTAGTCTCCATTAGGAATACATATGACAGGGTGAAATCACAGGAGGAAAACCTATAGAAAAGGTGATGTCACCCTATGCTTGATAAAAATGTTCATGGAGGGATCATCAGGTATTATTTTTGCTGAAAACTGCAGATTTAGACTCATGCACATGGATGCAGGAGGGCAGCAAACAGTAAAAACAGCCATATTGCTGTGCTCAGGAGTCACAGGTGTTGCGTACAGCCGTATGTATAAATCAAAGGTAGGATGCAGCTGTATGCTGGTAAGCGTAGGCCTGGGCACATACATGAGTACAGGTACAGATGTACTCCCCTGGACTCGAACACCCATACCTGTACTCATATATGCACTTAGATCTGTGTTTACCTGCATATAGCAACATCCTGTCATTGATTTGTACAAGCGACTGTATGCAACACCTGTGACTATCAGGCACAGGAATAAGACGTCAAGAAACAACAAACACAAATTCCCAGCTCACTTACCAGCCAGCCTGCAGCAAACCAAACTGACCCTGTCTATAAATTCACAATAAAAGTTTGCACACATTTGCAAATACATGTGTAAGCTGCAGAATCCATGTCACAGCACCCCAGTGTACTGCAGTCGTAACTATAATAGAGGTGGGCTATGTGTTCAAGTAAGTTCGCCCGCCGATGAGCGCCCCATTTTGCACTGTGCTCTTGCAGTGCATTTATTGCCGATGATTGGCCAAAGCATGCACCTGACCTGTATGCTTTGGCCAATCACAGCACAATGTACTGTGAGAGCTATGATTGGCCAAAGACAGAGTGTCTTTGGCCAATCATGGCTCAGGGGCTAAGTCCACGCCCCACACTTTATAAGGCTACTGCTTACACGGCAGTCATGTGTGATAATGGACATTAGGCAGGTGCTTAGTTGATAGTGTGTTCAGTCAGTTTAGTGCAGTCAGTGTAGTGTACAGGAAAACCCAATTTTAGTACACAATGGGACCAGAGCATGTATGTAAAAAGAAAATGTACTTAAAGTGAAGCAATACCTTTTACACTTCTCAATGCATGTACCGTTTTGCAATAGCCATTTACAGGCATAACTGATTATCTAGGCAAGTTGTAGTCCTGGGTCCCCTCTCGGTGCTCCCCAAGATTGGTGTCTCTGTCACTTATGGTTTGGGAGCAGTGCCATGTCAAGCTGACCAAGATTTCCCATAGATGCCAACGAGCACTGAAAGCTGAAAATTGGTCTGGTCAGGAAGGGGATGAAAGTGAGACAAACAAAAATAAAAATTCCCAGTTCAATTTTCTAACCAGTTTGCTTACCAACCAAATTAACCTGTATAACAGTTTGCGTCAAAACAGGGGTTTAGTTAGCACACATTTGCAAACGCATGTGTAAGCTGCAGGGCCATTCCACGGCACCCTGTATTACCTGCAGTCCTAACTCTAGTAAATTTATGAGAGTCTTCACAGTGGAAGCACATGCAAGCTAATGGATAGATAGGGGGCAGGTGAGCCTGGAGGTGGCCCATCCCTCCTAAAGGTACTTAGGGGAATAATGGAAGCCCAGCCAATGGTTTTACAGCAAAGGCATCCAGTATGTCCACTCACCAGTATACATTAACAACAAAGAAAATGGCCTCTGTCCCAACCTATAACTGGCCTTCATAGCAATGAACACATGGAAGGGCAACGCACATGAGACAAACAAAGGGGATAAAAGTGCCCTGTATTTAAAGAGGAAGTAAACCCTCCTCAGGAAGTTGTACCTATAGGGAAGCCTATGTTAAGGCTTACCTATAGGTACTGTAAATATCTCCTAAACATGTACCGTTTAGGAGATATTTACATTTGATGCAGCCAGTGACGTCACTGGCGCATGCGCTCTGAAGGAACGGCAGATCGTGCCGTTCCTTCAGAGCCCTGTGCCGTGACCGTCGGCTCCCGCGCGCGTGCGCGGGAGTGACGTCACCGCGGCTCCGGCCAATCAGATGGCCGGATGCCGCGATCCCGGAAGACGGGCGACTGTACATGTCGCCCGTCATAGAGGTAAGAGAGCGGCGCGGCGAGGGCTCGTTCTAAGGTAAGTATTTGATAATGAGCTAGTATGCGATGCATACTAGCTCATTATGTCTTTATCTTTCAGGATGTAAAGAAAAGAAAAAAAAAAATTATCGGTTTGCAACCTCTTTAATAGTAAGGGTAACCCTATGACAGAATTTAAAAACAAACAATCGCGTTGGCCCCCCCACCCCAAAATCTATGCTAGGCCCTTTGGGTCTGGTATAGCTTTTAAGGGGAACTCCACGCCAAAATGAAAAAACAAAAACGGCGTGGGGTCCCCCCGACAATCCATACTAGACCCTCATCCAAGCATTCAACCTAGCAGGCCAGGAAAGGGGACGGATGAGCGAGGCCCCCCCCCCTCCTGAACCATACCAGGCTGCTTGCCCTCAACATGGAGAGGGTGCTTTGGGGTGCCCCCCAAATTACCTTATCCCCATGTTGATGGGGACAAGGGCCTCTTCCCAACAACCCTAGGCTGTGGTTGTGGGGGTGGGGGGGGGTTATCAGAATCTGGAAGCCCCCTTTAACAGGGGGGGCCCAGATCCCAGACCTCCCCTTTGTGAATAGGTATCGGGTACATAGTATCCCTTACCCATTCACCAAAAAAGTGTCAAAAAGTAGGAACCACAGGAAACAATTTTTGACAAGTCCTTGTAGAAAATAAAAAATAGTGTCCCTCAATGTAAATCCATCGTCAATCACAAAGACCCCCCCGAAAAATAGAAACAATAAAAAACGGTTCTGCCTCTTGGGAGGCATCCCTGCCCATGTCATTTTTACAGTAACAGTGCATATTTTTAGCACTGATTGCTGTAGTAATGTCACTGGTCCCCCCAAAAGTGTCAAAAATGGCAGTTAGGGGTCCGATCTGTCTGCCGCAATGTCTCAGTCCCGCAAAAAATCGCAGATCGCCGCCATTACTAGTAAAAAAAAAAAAGAAAAACAATAAAAATGACATAAATATTTCCTTTAGTTAGTAAAGACAATAACTTTTGTGCAAACCAATAAAAATACGCTTATTACGATTTTTTTTTACCAAAAATATGTAGCAGAAAACAAACTGGCCTAAAATGTTAAAAAAAATTAAATTTTTTTTTTTGGGGAATGTTATATAGCAGAATGTGAAAATTATTGTTTTTTTTTTTTGTTTATAGCGCAAAAAATAAAAATCGCACAGGTGATCAAATACCACCAAAAGAAAGCTCTATTTGTGGGGAAAAAAAGGACGTCAATTTTGTTTGGGTACAGCGCAGCACGACCACGCAATTGTCCATTAAAATAACGCAGTGCCGAATCGCAAAATAGGGCCTGGTCATTAAGGGGGGAAAGTGGTTAAGGGCGGCAGGAGAGCCGAGGAGCCACGTGAGCGCCGGAAGGTGCTGTGGAATCAGGTAGAAATCTGCTTTTTTTTTTTTTTTTTTATAAAGCACAGACACTAGGACACATGTTCTTATCTAACAATGCGGATGGTATAAAGATCACATAGTTTTGTAGCAGTGGGGAGGGGAGCAGAGTGGCACTAGTGAGAGCTGAAAGGCAGGGAGGGGAGGGGAGAGGAGGACAGAGGGAGACAGAGGGAGACAGAGGAGAGCTGCAGATGTCAGCGGATGGCAGAGGCACATAAACTGACCACGGTGTCAGGGCTGAGTAGCCATAAACTGTGGTTAGTTTACAGGGGGGAGGGCAGCATCAAGCAGGATCAGCCAGGTATTGCAGGTGATATAGGGGGCCAAATGGCACAGCACAAGCACTGTGATGTATACCATGCTTTAACCACTTAGGGCCGGAGGATTTGGCTGCTCAATGACCAGGCCCTATTTTGCGATTTGGCACTGCGTGAGTTTAACGGACAATTGCACGGTCGTGCGACTCTGTATACAAACAAAATTTTCCCACAAACAGAGCTTTCTTTTGGTGGTATTTGATCACCTGTGTGATTTTTATTTTTTGCGCTATAAACAAAAAAAGAGCGACAATTTTGAAAAAATAACAATATTTTATACATTTTTTAATATGAAATTCTCCAAAAAAAAAAAAATGTAAAAATCAAAATGTTTTAATATTTTAGGCCAATTTATTTTCTGCTACATATTTTTGGTAAAAAAAATTGCAATAAGCGTATTTTGATTGGTTTGCGCAAAAGTTATTGCGTCTACTAACTACGGGAAAGATTTATGTCATTTTTATAGTTTTTTTTTTTTTTTAACTAGTAATGGCGGCGATCTGCGTTTTTTTTTGCGGGACTGCGACATTTTGGTAGACAGATCGGACCCCTGACTGACATTTTTTACACTTTTGGGAGTACCAGTGACATTACTACAGTAATCAGTGCTATATATATGCACTGTTACTGTAAAAATTACACTGGCAGGGAAGGGGTTAACTTTATTGGTGATCAAGGGGTTAAGTGTGTCCCTAGGGGCGTGATTCAAACTGTTAGGGGGCGTGGCTCGTGAAGTAATGCCAGAGACATACGATCCTACATAGCAGAATCGCATAGCCCAGTGATGGCGAACCTTGGCACCCCAGATGTTTTGGAACTACATTTCCCATGATGCTCAACCACACTGCAGAGTGCATGAGCATCATGGGAAATGTAGTTCCAAAACATCTGGAGTGCCAATGTTTGCCATCACTGGCATAGCCTCTGTCATTACTTCAGGGAGAATGATAGACGGCTGTGTTTACATCAGCCGTCTGTCTTTCTCCCTCTCCTGAGGGAGATCGCAAGTGGCCGGCGGACATCGGAGCCGCCGGTCACACGCGCTGGCTAGGCAGGGAGCGAGCGGGGGTGGGAGCGCGCCGGCGGCGGCGCGCACTCGCCCCCTACAGGCTCGCGGGCGAGCGACGTAGGGCTTCGTCGCTTTGCCTGTAGGGGGCTGACTGCCGCAGTAAATAGTCATGCGGCGGTCAGCAAGTGGTTGAGGGAACAGGATAAATTTTTTTTTTTTAGGGTAACAAACACTTTAAGTGAACCAACGCTCTTAAAGAGCCTCAATAATAGCTGGCAGAAGAACAACTCAGAAGTCTGCCCCAGCCTGTAATAATTATTCTGCAAGCCCCCTTTGTTCCCCTCCCCCCCCCAGACACCATCCTCCATTTCTTTTGGACAAATCTAACCCAGTCAGTCTAGGACTAGCATCACCACCATAAATGCGGTCTGGCAGTATAGTTCCGGCACTCGGTAGATTCAACTTTACTACTGCTGCACTTGCGGTGGCCATGCTTCTGTTTATGCTGATCTGGCTGCCAAATGTCATCTTACGCCTAGTCCTTACTGTTAATCACTTTGTATGTTAAATTGTGTTATTACCAATGTTAATACATTTTATGCTTGCCTAGTCACAAAGCATATTGGTAGCACATTGGTATATTAAAGCGCAGTTCCACCCAAAAGACGAACTTTCACTTTAAGTGCTCCTGACCCCTTGACATGCCACATTTGGCATGTCATTTTTTTTGGGGGAGAGCGGGTACCTAAATTTGACAGGTACCCGCTCCCACTTCTGCTCCGGCCACCTAGGCGGCTTGAGCGGAAGTTCTCCTCTCCCCCTCCCTCCCTGCAATCTTCTGGGACACGTCACAGATCCCAGAAGATTGCCCGTTCACTGAGGACGCACCATGCGACTCGTGCATGCGCAGTGCGCACCCGGCTGTGAAGTCGCAAGCTGTCACAGCCGGGTGCCCACACTAGAGATGCCGTTGCCACGGGGAGAAGAAGTAGAGAACCGAAGCTCCCTCCGGCCGCATCGCTGGACCGTGTCAGCAGATAAACTTTTTGTAGCTGCTGACTTTTAATATACACAAAAACGGGTGGAACTCCACTTTGAGTTTGCTTTTACTACCTGATTTAGGGCCTGTTTTCTTTGAAATAGCTCTACCATTGTGTACTAAGTATTACTTTCAGTGATTTCCTTTTGATTTTGTATGTTTGTATACTAAAGCTGGTCCTGGCCTCCTATCCGATGGTTCCTACAGGGGTAGCGCTACATACATTTGACCACTATGTAGCTTACTTGGTGTCTGACTCTTTATCTTCTTCACCGAAACCTAAGCGAGTAATGAGGAACTGAAAGTGGGTACATTTTAACCACTTGCCGACTGCCGCACGACGATTTACGTCGGCAGTCAGCCCCTCACAGGCAGAGCGACGTAGGGCTACGTCGCTAGCCTGTGAGGCTCTAGGGAGCGAGCACGCGCTCCCGCTCGGTCACGGACCCCCCCCGCGCGTGTGCCCGGTGGACCCGATGTCCGCCGGACACTCACGATCGTCCGTGACAGCAGGAGAAAGGCAGGCGGCTAATGTAAACAAAGCCGCCTGTCATTCTTCCCTGTGTAAGAATGGAGATCAAACGGTTCTACTATGTAGGACCGTTGATCATTGTTCTTACACATCAAGCCACAGCCAATCACAGTTAGAAACACGCCCCTAGGACACACTTAACCCCTCCCTCTCCAATACAGTTAACTACTTCACTGCCAGTGTCATTTTTACAGTAACAGTGCATATGTATAGCACTGATTACTGCAGTAATGTCACTGGTAACCCCAAAAGTGTCAAAAATGTCAGTCAAGGGTCCGATCTGTCTGCCCCAATGTCGCAGTCCCACGAAAAAAAATCGCAGATCGCCGCCATTACGCGTTAAAAAAAAAAAACAACAAAAATGACAAAAATCTTTCCCTTTGTTAGTAAATGCAATAACTTTTGCACAAACCAATCAAAATACGCTTTTTGCAATTTTTTTACCAAATAAATGGTAAAAAAAAAAATTGGCCTAAAATGTTAAAAAATTTTGATTTTTACATATTTTTTTGGGGGGAATTTCATATAAAAAAATGTGAAAAATATTGTTATTTTTGCAAAATTGACGCTCTTTTTTTGTTTATAGCGCATGATCAAAAAATCGCACAGGTGATCAAATACCACCAAAAGAAAGCTCTGTTTGTGGGAAAAAAAGGAGGCCAAATTAGTTTAGGTACAGCGTCGCACGACCGCGCAATTGTCCGTTAAAGTCACGCAGTGCCGAATCGCAAAATAGGCCCTGGTCAGAAAGGGGGTAAGATCTTCCGGGGCTTAAGTGGTTAAAAAAGGTACCTGCTCCCTATTAACAAAAAAGATACATTTAAAAGTGCTAGGGGTGGGATGAGGAAAAGGATAGGTGACTCTTTCAAATTTTGAGTGGAGGTCCACTTTAATGAGTTTTGCCTGCAGTTCTGCTTAATAATAACGTACAAGGAGTGCTCCACAACAGCCTATCAGAATGAATTTTTTTAGCTACCAAGAATGTATAGACAGTTTTTAGTTGATTTCTGGCTGGGTATTCTTGTCTTTTTAGTGTAAATGTTTGTGTGTGGTATGTCATTTCATGGCCTTTTAGATTCCTGGACCAAATACTAAATATATTCTAATCGTAAGGTCTACACAGCATGTCCTATGTAATATTTGGTGCTCTCGGTGACCATTCTAAAACTTCTTATCAACCTTTTTTCAGGTCATTTCTGTAGCGTCAGGAGATTAAAAATAACCATTTAAAGCCGAGGCGCCAAATCTTTCAATTTTCTGCCATTCCTTGCTTGGGCAGCAGAGGTAAAATTAAAGACGGAGCATCCTCAGACATAGCAGATCTGCCTCCAGAAAGTAATAGATAGTAATGAAGTGTGACACTCAATTATTTCTCACCTTAAATACACTTTCCATGGTCATTCTTGTGTATCTCAGATTTTGGATTTTCACTGTCTGTCTACACGGTTTGGAGAAACGATGGCTTGGGAAGGCCCAAGTAAAGGTTCATGGGTTTTACTAGACCTGGGGGCTGATGGAAACATCTACCGACAATTGTATATACAATTAAAGTTGAAAATATGTTTACGGTTGCAGTGTTAATCCACCCAAAACAAAGTTTTAGACTCCGTCACTAGCTTTAGTGCAGAGGCGTAACTAGAACCTTCAGGGCCCCGGTGCAAGAAACCATGAAGGGCCCCCCGGACTCCTGGCCGGGGCCCTTCCCTTCAAGCCTGGTGCTCTTCCCACTGATCCTGGGGCCCTTTACTCTTATTGCGGGGCCCTTTATTATGGTCCTGCAGTGGGCCCCCTTCCTGCCATCTTGGGGCCTCCCCACAGTGGTGGAATGCCAGGGCCCGGTCGCAAGTGTGACCTCTGCGATCCTGGAAGTTCACCCACTGGTGTCAGTAGTTTTTATTTTTTGGTGTTTTAATTGTATTCTTTTTTTATCATTTTATTGTATTTTTTTACAATGTCACTGACTATGACTCTGTCCATTCAGAAAAGGAAGAAGCTGGTAAATTACATATTTACCGACCCCTTCCTGGTTCTCTATTGTGACACATCCCCTGCAGCAGCCGGCAGGAGAGGGGAGGAAGCGCAGTGGGGAAAGGGGGGAACCAGGGGAGCACACAGGGGCCTAGAGACAGAACACAAGTGAACTGGATAGGAGGATTGGCGGGGGCAGCATACAGAGGAACCAATCTCCTCCATTTTCCTCCTGCAGCTACAGGAGGAACAAGGAGGACAGTGATTTCTCTACATGGTGCCCCCGCCGCCCCTCCTATCCAGGTGTACAGGGGAGCTGCACAGGCCCCCTGGAGCATGGGACCCGGTTGCAATTGCAACCCCTGCAACCCCTTATGAGAAGCCAATAGATAATTTAGCTCATGAGTATATATCTGTAGCCAAGATACTGGTAAAAGGTTGTTTCCATACACCGGCCCTGGGGCTAGACCTGGCCGTCTGCTTGCCTTTGTCCAGCCCTTTAGGACACTATACCTCCTTCTCTTACACCATGTGCATCACAGTGGTTACAGAGGAGCTGCAGCCCCCCCCCCCCCCCAAAAAAAAATACTGTAGCTGCTGACTTTTAATATCAGGGCACTTACCTGTCCAGGCATTCAGCGGTGTCCTCATCCAAGCCAATTCTTTAATTGCCTATTCAGTGCTGGCGCTTCACAGCCGGGTTCCTATTGCTCATGCGGGAAGCACACTGCACTTTGTGAATGGGCCGCAGTCTTCTGGGACCTGTGAACTGTGTTTCTTCTCTGACCACAGTTAGCTTCTTCTATGACCACACTTAGCTTCTTCTATGACCACACTTAGCTTCTTCTATGACCACAGTTAGTTTCTTCTCTGACCACAGTTAGCTTCTTCTATGACCACAGCCAGCAGGGAAAGTGATAACAGAAACTGGAAGTGATGTTAAACAAGTCGCTTCTGGGTTCTTTGCAGCTAGGGGAGATCAGAGAGCTGTTCACTGGTCCCCCTCCTCTCCATCCAGTGACACTTGCCATGCGGGCCCTGGGCCCGTAGGGAGAGGGACAGCAGAGTCCAGGAAGCATGGTAAGAGAGGCAACACAGTTTTTGGGGGGTCACAGAAAACCAACAGTGGGCTTATGGAGTGTACATGCACACACCCAGCTGCTGGAGTTGGTCAATTCATGCCGAACTCTGCAAGGAGCATTATTTTGCCTCACTGCGACACAAGGCAACACTTTCACCGCCATGAGTCCACCTCCATCTGCTTCCTGTTTTAATAATTGTCAGTGGCGTTATTAGGTGGTCGGGAAGAAAGTGACTCAACAGCCAGAGACTTAATGCTGGTAAGTCTAACCAAAGTTAGAATATCACTTTAGGGTGGATTGACCCTTAAAATAAAGACATGAATCAGTAAGACATTTTTGTAGGAAATATACAGTGCCTTGAAAAAGTATTCAACCCCTTGAAATTTTCCACATTTTGTCATGTTACAACCAAAAACGTAAATGTATTTTATTGGGATTTTAGGTGATAGACCAACACAAAGTGGCACATAATTGTGAATTGGAAGGAAAATGATAAATGGTTTTCAACATTTTTTACAAATAAATATCTCAAAAGTGTGGCGTGAATTTGTATTCAACCCCCTTTACTCTGATACTCCTAACTTAAATCTTGTGAAACCAATTGCCTTCAGAAGTCACCTAATTAATAAATAGAGTCTGCCTGTGTGTAATTTAATCTCAGTATAAATACAGCTGTTCTGTGAAGCCCTCAGAGGTTTGTTAGAGAACAAACAGCATCATGAAGGCCAAGGAACACACCAGACAGATCAGGGATAAAGTTGTAGAGAAGTTTAAAGCAGGGTTAGGTTATAAAAAAAAATCCCAAGCTTTGAACATCTCATGGAGCACTGTTCAATCCATCATCCGAAAATGGAAAAAGTATGGCACAACTGCAAACCTACCAAGACATGGCTGCCCACCTAAACTGACAGGCCGGGCAAGGAGAACATTAATCAAAGAAGCAGCCAAGAGGCCCACGATAACTCTGGAGGAGCTGCAGAGATCCACAGCTCAGGTGGGAGAATCTGTTCACAGGACAACTATTAGTCGTTCACTTCACAAATCTGGCCTTTATGGAAGAGTTGCAAGAAGAAAGCCATTGATGAAAGAAAGCCATAAGAAGTCCTGTTTGCACTTTGCAAGAAGCCATGAGGGGGACACAGCAAACATGCGGAAGAAGGTGCTCTGGTCAGACGGGACACAAATTTAACTTTATGGCCTAAAAAAAAAAAACGCTATGTGTGGCAGAAAACTAACACTGCACATCACCCTGAACACACCATCCCCACCGTGAAACATGGTGGTGGCAGCATCTTGTTGTGGGGATACCTTGCTTCAGCAGGGACAGGGAAGCTGGTCAGAGTTGATTGGAAGATGGATGTAGCCAAATACAGGGCAATCTTAGAAGAAAATCTGTTAGAGTCTGTAAAATACTTGACTGGGGCGGTGGTTCACCTTCCAGCAGGACATTGAACCTAAACGTAGCCAGAGCTACAATGGAATGGTTTAGATCAAAGCATATTCATGTGTTAGAATGGACCAGTCAAAGTCCAGTACTAAATCCTATTGAGAATCTGTTGCAAGACTGGAAAATTGCTTTTCACAAGCGCCCTCCATCCAATGTGACAGAGCTTGAGCTACTTTGCAAAGAAGAATGGGCAAACATGTCACTCTCTAGAGGTGCAACGCTGCTAGAGCCATTCCCAAAAAGACTTGCAGATTTAATTGCAGCGAAAGGTGGATCTACAAAGTATTGACTCAGGGGGGCTGAATAAAAATGTACCCCACACTTTTCACATATTTATTTGTTAAAAAATTTTGAAAACCATTTATCATTTTCCTTCCACTTTACAATTATGTGCCACTTTGTGTCGGTCTATCACATAAAATTCCAATAAAATACATTAACGTTTTTGGTTGTAACATGACAAAATGTGGAAAATGTCAAGGGGTATAAATACTTTTTCAAGGCACTGTAACCTCTTCTGTACTGTCTGCATAGCAAATAATCAGATTCGGGCATCTTACAATGCAGGTTGACATCTAGTTAATTGTTATGATGCAACAAAGTTCTGATTTCAGACACTTTAAATAAAGAAGACCCTCTATAGGTCATATTCCTATGCAGGTCAGGTAACCAAGCTGGTTATAATATAGCTTATGATGTAATGAATCCGGAGAGCCAATGGGATGAGCACAGTTGACTGGTCTTGATATTTGGCACCTACGATGACACTGGAATCAGAAGTCATAACTGAACTATAGGCTATAATAATTTTTCACATGACTATTTTTTCATTTTAAAACCTGAATTTAATAAAAGATTTAGGCCCCTTTCACACTTGTGCGACTTCAAAGTCGCACAATTTTGCCGCGACTTTGTTGCTGCGATTTTGACTGGGCTTGAATGTCTTTGGCCTTAAAACGCTTCAAAATCGTGCCAAAGTAGTGCAGGGACTACTTTAAAGCGACTTCAAGTTGCACAGATATGAATGGTACTCATTGGAAATAATGGAGAATGACTTGTCATGCGATTTTGCAGTCCCAAATCGCATGACAAGTCGCACTAGTGTGAAAGGGGCCTTAAGTAACCACTTGCCGATGAGCCACCGTACATATAATGCGGCAGGTCGGCAGTTCCCACAAAACTACCTACCCGTACGTCGCTTCCTGGGAGTGCTCATGCATGTGTGCCCTTTCACCAGAGGGGAAGCTGATCTGCGGGGGCCGGCAGCCGCAAATGCTCCCCGTGGAGTCAGAACTGAACAGAACAGAACATTGTAAACACGGCAGACCCCTGTTCTGTCAGCAATGAACACAGAGCTCCTGTGTTTCTCCTATTTAGGAACACAGGTCCCTCTGTTCATTCCATAAGCTCATCCCCCACACAGTTAGAATGCACCCCCTAGATAAACATTTAACCCTTTGATCACCCTGGTGTTAACCCCATTCCTGCCAGTGTCATTATTATAGTAACAGTGCATATTTTTAGCACTGATTACTGTAGTAATGTCACTGGACCCCCCAAAAATGTCACTTAGGGGTCCGATCTGTCCGCCGCAATGTTACAGTCCCACTAAAAATCACTGAGCGCCGCCATTACTAGTAAAAAATAAATAAATAAAAATGACATAAATCTTTCCCCTAGTTTGTAGATGTGATAACTTTTGCGCAAACCAATCAATATACACTTATTTGGATTTTTTTTTTTTTTTTACCAAAAATATTTAGCAGAATACATATTGGCCTAAAATTATGAAAAAATTGTATTTTTTATTTTTTTTATTGGGAACGTTATATAGCAGAAAGTGAAAAATATTGTTTTTTTGTTTTTTCAGAATTGTCGCTCTTTTTTTGTTTATAGCGCAAAAGAAAAAAAAAAAAAAAAAACAGCAGAGGTGATCAAATACCACCAAAGGAAAACTCTATTTGTGGGGAAAAAAGGACATCAATTTTATTTGGGCACAGCATCGCACGACCGCACAATTTTCAGTTAAAGTAACGCAGTGCTGAATCGCAAAAAATGACCTGGTCCTTAAGGGGGAAAACCTTCTGGTCCAGAAGTGGTTAAAGCACAGCAAAAAAAAAAAAACCTTTTTTTTATTTGGGTTGTGTAGGGAGGGTTTTAACCGATGTCCTCCAAATCCCATAGGAACATTTTCCCTCTGTTCCTCTTCTGGTGGCAACCAAAAATTTGGATTTATCCCTACTTTCATTCTCAGTGATGTTGGTGATCAGGACAATTTACAAAGAGGAGACCCCCCCAAAATAGGGACACAGACAGCAATAAAAACCAGACAGCGGTTCTAACCCCTGACCACTAATGCAATTTTTGTCTTTAGTTATACAGTAAAACCTTGGTTTGAGAGTAACTTGGTTTGAGAGCGTTTTGCAAGACAAGCAAATTTTTTAAATAAATTTTGACTTGATAAACAAGCGATGTCTTAATATACAACTAGCGTCACGTCACAACTGAGTATAAGGCTGCATTCACACCTGAGCGTATCGTTTTCAGGCATTTTTTTTAGCATTTTTTGGGCGTTTCTCTGGCATTTGTTGGGAGTTTTATGAGCGTTTTTAGGGTGTTTTGATTTATGTAAAAAAAAAAAAAAGGGTGTGTTAAAAGGGGTGGGGACCACCTGTGTGTTTGAAAAATGCCCGTGAAACACCGAAAACGGCATTTTAACCACTTTACCACTAGAGGATTTTGCGGTCTTACGTCTGGGCCACTTTTTGCGATTCGGCGCTGTGCGAATTTAACTGACAATTGCGCGGTCGTGCGACGCCATACCCAAACTAAATTTACGTCCTTTTTTTCCCACAAACAGAGCTTTCTTTCAGTGGTATTTGATCACCTGTGCGATTTTTACTTTTTGCGCTATAAACAAAAAAAGAGCGTAAATTTTGAAAAAATAACAATATTTTTCACATTTTTTTATATGAAATTCCCCCCAAAAAAATGTAAAAATCTAAATTTTTTAAAATTTTTGGCCAATTTGTTTTCTGCTACCTATGTTTGGTAAAAAAAATCACAATAAGCGTATTTTGATTGGTTTGCGCAAAAGTTATTGCGTTTACTAACTAAGGGAAAGATTTATGTCATTTTTGGTGTTTTTTTTTTAACGAGTAATGGCGGCGATCTGCGATTTTTTTTGTGGGACTGCGACATTGCAGCGGACAGATCGGACCCTTGACTGACATTTTTGACACTTTTGGGGGTACCAGTGACATTACTGCAGTAATCAGTGCTATATATATGCACTGTTAGTGTAAAAATGACACTGGCAGGGAAGGGGTTAATTTTTATTGGAGAGGGAGGGGTTAATGTATGCCTGGTGCTTACTGACGTGTGTGGGGGGAGGTGACTGAGTGACACAGGGACAGATCGCAGGTTCAGCTATGCTGAACCCTGCAATCTGACCCTGCCTGTCACTTAGGAGATCCGCCTGCTTTGTTTACACAAGCAGGCGGATCTCCACACTAGATCCCCGACGATGGGGTAAGAGCAGGGCAGCCATCAGAAATTTTGGGGCCCCTTACACAGCTTAAGGCCTGTGCCCCACCGGGCCTGACCACCAACATTCCGCAGGGCCCGCCCTCTGGCCATCCCACCGAGTCCTTCAGTGCACCCACTTCTATTTTAACACTCTTACAACTTAAGAGTCAATGCAATCCAGCAAAGAGACATCCGTCCAGCTGCATTGGCTTACTCTGCAGTCGCTATGCTTTAGCAATTGCTAGTTACTGCAGCTGCAACTACTCGGTCTCCTTGGTTGGGGCCTGGGCAGCCGGGCCCCTCGGAACGCCTGGGCCCCTTACATGTGTATGGGCTGTGCCCCCCTGATGGCTGCCCTGGGTAAGAGCAGCGGCGATCGCCGCTGCTCCTCCCCTGGCCCGACTCCCGCTGTGACTGAATACAGCGGGAGCGAGCCTCCGGCGGCGCGCGCGCCGCCAAGAAAGGGGAGTGTCTGGCGACGTAGGTCTACAGACCACTTTGCCGCAGTAGTGTCAACGTAAGCAGACGGCAAGTGATTAATGCATTCCCATGGGACCAGAACAGCTCTTGATCAGCCCAAAAAGAAGCTCCTTTACTTTTTTGAGCTACAGGCGTTTTGCTTCAGGGGACAAAACGCTCAGATGTGAACAGGGGCCATTGAAATGAATGGGATTTTGATTGTTGGGCGTTTTGGATTTTCACAGAGAGCGTTTTAAGAGAAGAGAGGTGGACAGCTTTACCCCGGATTGCTGCATACTTAGATGTTCCTCTTTTATATATCAGCCATGTGAGTTGCTAAATGTTGTACCGTTAGACCTGGTTCACACTACTCTGACTTGTCAGGCGACTTGGTCGCCTGACAAGTAGCGCTCCATGCTGTGCAATGGAACCGTTCTAATCAGAGCGACAAGTCGCTCCGACTTAGAAAAAAGTTCCTGCAGCGACTTGCATTGACTTCTATTATGAGAAGTAGTTTGCAAGCCGCGATGAAGTCGTGCTGCACGGGTGACTTTGAGTCGCCCTGGTGTGAACCGACTCTTATTAAATGTAACTATATTGCTACACTTAGAGGCGCCTCTCTTCTTTTTTATACACTTTAGCTCCTGCTGGATTTTGCTTCTAATCCCCTTGTGGAGGCGCCCTTTGTAAATGGACATTTTATGGTTTATCGCATTGCTATAATCGTTTTATATAGACTATAAACTGAAGGACTTATGAATGAATGGTGGTTCTGGAACAAATCATCTGAGTTTCCATTTTTCCTTGTGGGGAAATTTGATTTGATATAAGAGTGCTTTGGATTGCAAGCATGTTTCCGGAATGAATTATGCTCACAATCCAAGGTTTTACTGTACATTTTTTGGTTTGTTAGTGACTATGAGCAACCAAACCTCTACTACGTGTTTTAATGCTCAACGCTGTATTATCTGTCTGCTTCGAACAGTGCCAGGTTGACTCTACAAGCAGGAAAGATATTTAGCGTATTGAGCCCAGTCCACGGCGAGTCTCTCTGATGTTTAGGTTACATCCAGGAAACTCTATCGGTTCCAGCCTACTTCCTCTGCCCAACAGGAAATGCTGGAGATGGAACAGGCCTGCTGTAGTCAAGTGTTATTTTTAGATGAAATAAGCCTTTACAAGCTGTTACAAATCTGGCCTTTTATTAGGGAGGGACCCTTTTTCCATAGAAGTTATCCAGTTGTATTAATTTCCTTAGCCTTGTGCCTTCAAATGAGTTTAAAATAACGGGTGACCTTGTAGAAATGATAATAGAGCAATGTTATCTGCGGGGAATTATGTATTTTTAGAACCGGCCATTTACACTTTAAAGACTGTTGGCTGTCGGAATACTTCAGAAAAGTAAATTGATTTCAGCTCTGGGTATATAGTATACACTCACCGGCCACTTTATTAGGTACACCTGTTCAATTGCTTGGTAACACAAATTGCTAATCATTCAATCACATGGCAGCAACTCAATGCATTTAGGCATCTAGACGTGGTGAAGATGACTTGCTGAAGTTCAAACCAAGCATCAGTTTGTGGAAGAAAGGGGATTTAGGTGACTGAACTAGAGATCGGCCAATTATCGGCAAGGCCGATATGCACTTTCCCCGATATATCAGAATCGGTCTTTGGATTTACCGATATTGCCGATATTTCGGGAAAGTGCTTGTACCGGAGTGATGCCTGCAGCTAGAGGCATCACCCCAGCACCGGCATCCATAGCCAACGGTCGGCTGTCTTGTAACGACAACTGATGTGGCTGAGAAGCCACTCGGCTGTCATTACAAGGAGCGGGAGGAGACGTTCCCCCCCTCCCGCGGCTCGCCCGGTGGGACGGGAGACCCGGGCATCCTACCTGCCCCGCCGCCTGACTGGGTCTCCAGTTTCTTGAATTCGGCGCCGGGTACCTGGAAGATGTCATGACATCACTTCCGGGTACTGGCGGCGCCAAATTCAAAAAACGTACAGCATTCAAAACAGCCAAACTTGGCGTTTTGAAAGGTTAAGTGCAGAGGAGGGGTTTGGGGTATTTTAGACCCCCAGATCCCTCCACCACAGTACCTGTAGACATTAAAAAAAATAATAAATAATAATTTTTTTTTTAATGTCCGAAAATATCGGCCAATACCGATGTCCAAAATATTGGTATCGGTGTTAAAAAAACGATATCTGTCGATCACTACTTTGAATGTGGCATGGTTGTTGGGGCCAGACGGTCAGGTCTGAGAATTTCAAAAACTGCTGATCTACTGGGATTCTCACACACAACCATCTCTTGGGTTTACAGAGAATGGTTTGAAAAAGAGAAAATATCCAGTGAGTGGCAGTTGTGTGGAGGAAAATGCTTTGTTAATGTCAGAGATCAGAGGAGAATGGGCAGACTGGTTCGAGATGATAGAAAGGCAACAGTAACTCAAATACCCACTCGTTACAACCAAGGTATGCAGAATACCATCTCTGAACACACAACACATTGAAGCAGATAGGCTACAGCAGCAGAAGACCACACCGGGTCAGCTAAGAACAGGAAACGGAGGCTACAATTAGCACAGGCTCACCAAAATTGGACAATAGAAGATTGGAAAAACGCTGCCTGGTCTGATGAGTATCGATTTTAGCTGCAACATTAAGATGGTGGGGTCACAATTCGGCGTAAACAACTTGAAAGCATGGATCCATCCTTCCTTGTAACAGCGGTTCAGGCTGGAGGTGGTGGTGTAATGGTGTGGGGGTATTTTCTTGGTACACTTTGGGCCCCTGAGCACCAATTGAGCATTGTTTAAACGCCACGGCCTACCTGAGTATTGTTGCTGACCATGTCCATCACTTTATGACTATAGTGTCCCCATCTTCTGATGGCTCCTTCCAGCAGGATAATGCACCATGTCACAAAGCTCCAATCATCTCACCACTGGTTTCTTCACCATGACAATGAGGTCACCGTACTCCAATGGCCTCCACAGTCACCACATCTCCTAGAGCACCTTTGGGATGTGGTGAAACGGGATATTCGCATCTTGGATGCGCAGCCAACAAATCTGCAGCAACTGCGTGATGCTATCATATCACTATGGACTAAAACCTTGTTTTATTTATGCCACAATTAATAAAGCAGTTCTGAAGGCAAAAGGGGGTCCCCAACCCAGTATTAGCAAGCAGGGCTGCTATTAAAAATCACGGGGCCCCGTACAGCCTACCCGGCAGGGCCCCCCCCCCCCCTTCAAATTTATCAAGACAATATTTTCACTAAATATACACTATTATTATTTTTAGCAGACACAAACATAACTAAGAACCTGCATTAATTAGCCCCTTTTTAAATTGTTTTTTTAAAAAGTTTTTTTTTTTTTTTTAATGTAAAAAAATTTTTATTTTACAATTTTTTTTTTCATTATTTATTAATGTTAATTATTTTTTTTTTTTATGTATTATTTTTTTCTTTACAGGAAAGGGAAACCTGCAGCGCTGCGGGAGGTAGGAAGTACAGTGAAAGGGGGAACATGGGAGAGGGGGTTCAGCTAATGCTCCTCTTAGAAGGAAAGAACCCTGCCCGTGGACAAGAGCGAAAATCGATCTTGTAGCGTGTAGGTGGGGAAAGAAAACACCTTTGCTGCTGTGGATGACTTGTGAGTGCCAAAGAGAACCTGCAACTCCGTCACAGCTGTGTCCACCATCTTTAGGGTCTCACGCACAGATACAATCAGTGCTACCACCAGTGCCTTTCCATGCTCAGTTGTAGATGCGGAGGAATCATCCTCACTATCTGAGGATTCTAGGCATGTGGTCACAGACCCAGCAGGGTGACCCACGTCAGTGACAGCCAAATCGGATTCAGAATCTGATGAGAGATGGGGCAGGGGAAGGCGGGGGGGAGCTTTTTTTCTAGCCCATCACCCGAAAGCCACCTCCACCCAGGAAACAAAGAACCCCAAGACTGCCATCAGTGTATCAATAGATGGTTGGAAACCGGAGGGTCCCGCAGCCTCAGAGAAGGGATTCAGGTGGGGAGATGTGCTCCAAAGACTCCATGAGTCACCAGGGGGACCCCACAAAAAGTGTAAAACACTGCAAAGGGACAACCCCTACCGTGCTGGCAGCACCACCTGGTGGCCAGGCACAAAGCATCAAGCGATCCTCAGCAGAGAGGTAGAGGACCCCATCAGACTCACCACCCAGCAGAAACCGGCACCTGCAGCCACCAGGATAATCTGCACTTCACTTGCGCCAATCAGGAAGTGAACAAATCCAGGAGTCAACAACAGGGGATGAGGGACTACCACTGCCAAAATTGCTGCCTACAGGGCTCCACAGTCATGGCTGCCGCTATTTTCAATGGTAAACCACTGTAAAATGGCCGGACTACACAAACATGATAAAGGAAAAGGAATTGGCAGCACTCCAGGTTCAGTCAAAATCCAGATTTATTGACTGGACATCCAAATTATGACAATCATTACAAGGTAGATGCGTTTCACACACTGACTGTGTGCTTAATCATTACAAAGAAAAATGGATATAACATCTCAATATATACACACACAAAAATCCAATCATCAATTAAAAAACAGGTGATACAAATAAGGGGTAAACCATTTTCCTAATTACCGAGGACTCGGATAGATCCATAAAACATCTATGTGAAACCAGTGAAAAATCAAATGTGAATGCTGTGACACAATTGTGTATGAAAAAATATATATAAATGCAAAAAATCTGATAAAATCTAAATATGTATATACTATGTGTGAAAATTAAATGTATTGTGATTAAAGATATGGATAAAATTACCATGGTTTAATAATATGTGTCAATTATAAAATGAGAATAAAAGCGCAAAAAAATGCACAAAAAATAAAAAATGGATTTTTGTAAAATCTTACCGTAAAATCCTTTTCTCTTAGCTCATCGACAGACGTAGTCCTCGGTGATACACCACCTTCGGGTTATGTTACCTCCGCAGGAGCAGGACTAGACAGGAAATTAAAAAGCTCTGGCCACACCCTAGGGGCAGTCCCAGAGGGTATATCCTCTCTCTCTCTGCCTCAGCAAATCAGTTATGTGAAAAAGCAGTGCTTAGAGAATTTAACCCAACCCAACTCCAAAACAGAGGGGCGGGGACTACGTCTGTCGATGAGCTAAGAGAAAAGGATTTTACGGTAAGATTTTACAAAAATCCATTTTTCTCTAGCGCTCATCGACAGACGTAGTCCTCGGTGATACACCACCTTCGGGACGTCCCAGAGCAGTATCACAACTGAGGGGTGGGAAAATGGAAATCAAATCCCAATCTAGAAGGCCCAACCGGTGCCAACTAGAAGTTTACAATGCTCATCCTTAATGATGAGACTCAACAAAAAAATTTTCAAACAGAAAAAAACCCTCGAGGTAGACCACCGGTCTCCTCAAATTGCGGCCTGCAAAACCTTGCGGCCAAATGAGGCATCCGCCGATGCCGTCACATCAATTTTATAGAATTTTGTAAAGGTATGTACCGACGACCAGGTGGCCGCCTTACATACCTGGACCACTGACGCCTGATGGCGAAAGGCCCAGGAAGTACTGAGCGCTCGAGTGGAGTGCGCCCTAACAGGGAACGGAGGACTCTGACCCTTAATAGAATAAGCCTGTACCACCGTCTGTCTAATCCATTTGGCAATGGTTGCGGCAGATGCAGGCAAACCCTTTCTGGGGCCATCCGTGATCACAAAAAGTGAATCCGTCTTACGGGATGATTCCGTAGCTTTCAGGTATACCCTGATTGCCCGAACCACATCTAAGGAATGCAACGCATGTTCCCGATGATGCTTGGGCTGAGGACACAAGGAAGGTAGTACAATATCTTCATTCAGATGAAAATCTGAAACCACCTTAGGAAGAAAAGATGGCTTAGGATGAAGTACTACCTTATCCCTATGAATCACTAGGTATGGTGACTGGCATGATAATGCAGCCAGTTCTGACACCCTGCGAGCAGAAGTAATAGCCACCAAGAAGGCCACCTTCTGGGATAAAGTAAGCAAGGGAATCTCCCTGATGTTTTCAAAAGGAGGTTTCTGTAGAACCGACAAAACCAAATTAAGATCCCAGGGCGGTAAGGGCGCGCGGACTGGAGGAGCCAGGTGCCGCACCCCCTGGATGAAATTCCGCACCAAGGATTTGGTAGCTAACGGCTTCTGAAAGAAGATTGCTAATGCTGAAACTTGACCCTTGATGGTGCTCAAGGCTAGCTTCTGCTCAACCCCTTGTTGCAAAAAGGCCAATATTCGAGACACCGAATAGGTACGTGGAGGAAATCCTAAAGATTCGCACCACGCAATATAAGTCTTCCATGTGTGATAATAGACTTTGCTGGAAGTCGCTTTCCTTGCTTTAATAAGGGTAGGAATGACAGAAGTAGACAAACCTCTGTCCTTCAGTACTTGGGTCTCAATGGCCAGGCCATTAAAACCAGCGACTGTAAAGCACGAAGGTAACTTGGTCCTAGAGACCACAGACACTCCCTGAGACGAAGTTCCCACGGAACGTCTGCGACTAGCATGTCCAAGTCGGCCAGGCCGGCTTGAGGAGGCCAGCCTAGAATTTCTAGGACCACTGGCGCTGATTGGATCTGAACCAGGCGTCCCTAGAGCTATCTGGCCCCGACCATCCGAGAAAGTCTGGTCGTTTTCTGTTCCCACACATTTATCAGATACCTGATAGTTATCAGGAAGGGTGATCTTTTCTGGTTGAACCTCAGGGACCGAAGTCACCCGACTAGAGGCTACTTGGCCTATCTGGTCAACCAGATCCGATTCCTGTGAGGTATCGGGACTAATCTTAGGAAAGGGTAAAGGAAAAGATCTATTCAGGGAACGGTAACTACCGCTTCCTGTGGTACTTAAATGTTGGAAGGGAAGAATCGCACCGGTAGTAGTGGTTGATGCTCGATCTGATGTCCTGAATACCGGTGAAAACGTCCCCCCACCCTGAAACCGGGTGGGGGCGCACCTTCAGGCTGTGTACTCCTTTGCTTCGGGTTTGGCTGGGTTGGTCCTCTGCTTGTCCGACCAGCCCTTCTTGAATCCTCCTGGAGGAGTCTTGCCTTTCCCGCTAGTACCAGCCGGGCGCCCTTTATGGGCGGTAAAGAAAGGTCCTCGCTTGTTGCGAGGTCCCTTAGCTTTTGCAGCCTGTGGCAAGAAAGTGCTCTTGCCCCCAGTGGCATCCTTAATGATTTCATCTAGGTTGGCCCCAAATAGACGATTCCCCTGAAAAGGGAGATTGGTCAAGGTCTTCTTGGAACCTAGGTCAGCTGACCAGCATTTTAACCACAGCACACGTCTGAGGATTACTGCTAACTTAGATGCATGCCCTAATAAGGGAGTTGTGTCCAAGGCTGCGTCACAGATAAACCGTAGCCCTTGTATGATCTGTTCCATCAAATCAGATGTCTCCTGGGGAATATCTTTTCCCCTAAGATCTTGGCGTACCATTTCCGCCCATTCCGTAAGTGTCTGGGAAACTAGACCAATAACAATTACTGGTCTAAAAGCTGACCCTATCAGAGAAAAGATAGTGCGGGACTCTGCTTCTATCTTTCGATCCACCGGATCCTTAAAGGACGAAGTGTCCTCCACTGGAATAACCGTGGCTTTATTCAGCCTGGAAATAGGCGGATCCACGACTGGTGGTACCGTCCATTTCTTAATGATGGATTCCTCAAACGGATAGCGTCTAGCAATACGCTTGGAAATAGTAAAGGTACGTTTAGAATGCTCCCATTCTTCTTTAATCTGATTACCAAAACATTTAGGTACCGGAAAAGCCTTCGCCATCTTGATGGGCTTATTAGTACCGAAAGGCCTCTCTGTTTCAGTTGCCTCTGCCGGTAAAGCCTCAAGTTTTAAGGTTTCTTGCACTGCCACAACTAGTGCGTCCACCAATGCTTCTTCCTGAATTATAGCAGGAGAAGAAGCGTCCTCCTCACTGTCTGAGGGGGCTTTACCTGGGATAACAGCCCTTGCAGAGGAACCTGCAACTGCCGTGACCATCTCTGAATCTGAGTCAGAGGTGTCAGATGGTATAGGGGTAGGCGGGGGTCGCTTCCTTGACCCCCGTCCCTGACAGGCCGCCTCCACCCGAGCCACCATAGACTCCAAAATTGCTGTAAATGATTCTATACTCTGTGCACCGGCGGGTCCCGAGGCCCCCTCGAGGGAAACAGGTGGGGGAATATGTGTGGCAGGGTCCATGATAACTCCAGTTACTTCCTGGATAATATAAATCAAAAGAAAAAAACTTTTTTTTTTTTTTTTTTTTCTGACCCCCAGCGCCACAAAAAGCCCCTTAGTGTTACCTGCTAGGGATCCCTATCGATCGAGAGAGAGAGAGATAGACCCCCAGGCTCACCACTTGATGCTCAGAGTTAAACTGCAACAGCTTACAGCGCTGTCCTGACAAACAGGAAGTCTTTTGGCTGGCTGCCCAGGAAGAAGGGAGGCGGCTCCGCCCCTCTGCACGCCTTCCGGCGCCTCCCCCAAGCTCCACGAGGTGTAGGATCACCTCAAACATGGCCGCCCCCATGCTGGAGACACGAGGCTACGCCAAAATGGCGGCTCGTGCGATCCAGCAAAAAAAATGGCGGCGGCCTGTGCTGACTAGCGGTGTGCTGCAGGGCACACAACACTCTCTCTGCATGGGGATATGGCGTGGTTGGCGGTACCGGCCCTGGCGGACCGCATGGCCGTTCGGGAGGCCTGCTAATAGCTGGAGATCTGATTTGGAAGGCAGTCTACATGTCCGTGGCTTCTGACTGGTAGGTAGCTTATACTTAACCCATAAGATTCCCAGAATGCCACAGATTACATCTTTAAAACATGTATACAATAGATTGTTAGCTCCCAAACCAAGCCTCCTGGCTTTTTGCACACATAAAATCACACTCAAAGTAGGAGGATTTGTGACATGTTATAGGATAGAAAGGACTCTTTCTTACCATACAGAGAGGGGCCCGCGTTCACCACAAACCCCGTCAGGGAAAAAGGGGGAACATACTACTCACCATACCGGAACCAGGCGGGCACCAACTCCTGACAGTACCCCTCTCCACCGGGGCGGGAGGGCTGTCGACCGATACGGACGCCGTGACTCATGGTCTTTGGCGTTTCAGCGAGACGTTTAACTCGCGGGTTCAGTCCTTTTAATGGGACTTTGTCGCGGCCGACTCAGCGTGGAGCTATGGCCTGCACGCGCTCGTAGGCTGAACTGGGGTGACCACCGGATCTCAACATCCAGCCCGTCGCCCAGTTCAGCTTTCTTGCTTGAAGATCTCACAGGAACACTGGAGAAAAAAAAAAAAAAGCTGTCTAAAAATCCTTTTAGAAAAAAATTCTTGCCAGGACCTAAGATCCCAGCAAGGTATCTAGGTCCTTACTCCTAACTAGACAGAAAATAACTGATTTGCTGAGGCAGAGAGAGAGAGGATATACCCTCTGGGACTGCCCCTAGGGTGTGGCCAGAGCTTTTTAATTTCCTGTCTAGTCCTGCTCCTGCGGAGGTAACATAACCTGAAGGTGGTGTATCACCGAGGACTACGTCTGTCGATGAGCGCTAGAGAAACACAGTTTCACATAGATGTTTTATGGGTCTATCCGTGTCCTCGGTAATTAGGAAAATGGTTTACCCCTTATTTGTATCACCTGTTTTTTAATTGATGATTGGATTTTTGTGTGTGTATACAGTGGGTACGGAAAGTATTCAGACCCCCTTAAATTTTTCACTCTTTGTTATATTGCAGCCATTTGCTAAAATCATTTAGGTTCATTCTTCTTCCTCATGAATGTACACATAGCACCCCATACTGACAGAAAAACACAGAATTGTTGACATTGTTGCAGATTTATTAAAAAAGAAAAACTGAAATATCACATGGTCCTAAGTATTCAGACCCTTTGCTCAGTATTTAGTAGAAGCCCCCTTTTGATCTAATACAGCCAGGAGTCTTTTTGGGAAAGATGCAACAAGTCTTTCACACCTGGATTTGGGGATCCTCTGCCATTCCTCCTTGCAGATCCTCTCCAGTTCTGTCAGGTTGGATGGTAAACGTTGGTGGACAGTAGGGCTGGGGAATATAATCGAAAGATCGATGCATCGCGATTCGACCCTTCGCGATTCTGCATCGATGCGGGCTGCCGGCATAATCGATTATACGAAATGACGTCATCAGCCGCGGCCACGCCCTATCGCGCAAGGGAAAAAAAAATAAAAAATCACAAGATCGCAGGATCGGCAGCTGATTGGTGGGTTAGTGGCGGGAGCTTAATAAAAAGGCTCCGCCCCTCCCCTTCCGCCTCTTTGACCCGGGCCGAGGCGCAGCAAGACATCCCCGCGTGTATCGGCGTCCCACCTGCGGCCTAGAAGCCAGCCAGCCAAGCCAGAAGCCGCCAGTCCAGTGAGTCCACACACAGGAGCGAGGAGCCCCAAGTGCGTCCCCATCATAGCCAGCCAGCGCCGCCAGCCTCACCTCACCACACCGTAGCCGACAGGCCCTGGAGGCCCAGCCGCCACGCCACTGCCAGTGACGCCAGCCGCCCGCCACAGAGCCCAGAGAGCAGCACAGCACCTGTCCTCCTCTGCAATGCAGTGCACAACAACCCACACAGTCACACAGCAGGTATGTCCGAACAAATAATTGTGTAATCATTCATGGGGGTCTCTCGTCTGTATCTCTGGGGGATGTCTGTGATGGGGGGGGCCTGGGACAGGGGACGGTCAGTCGGGGCCCGGGGGTACTGTTCTGCTGTGGCAGTCTGGCAGTCAGGGGAGTCAGTCAGTGTCAGTGGGGGCCTGGGGGTCTCTGTCAGTGTCAGTCAGCTATGGGGGTCTGGGCAAGGGGGGGACTCACTCAGTGTTTGTCAGTGCTGTGGGGGATTGGGGAAGGTGTGGGGGACATCTAGGTCTCTGTCAGTGTGGGGGTCTGGGCAAGGGAGGGACTCACTCTCACTCAAGTGTTTGTCAGTGCTGTGGGGGATTGGTGAAGGTGTGGGACTTCCAGGTCTCTGTCAATGTGGGGGTCTGGGCAAGGGGGGGGGGGACTCACTCACTCTCAGTGTTTGTCAGTGCTGTGGGGGATTGGGGAAGGTGTGGGACATCCACCCAGGTCTCTGTCAGTGTGTCAGGCTGCAGTCAGCTCAGCTGTGGGGGGAGGGGGGTCTCTGTCAGTGTCACAGGCAGCTGTGGGGTAAGGGGGGGCCCCGGGGGTTTTGGCTCAGTGCATGCAAGGAAGGGAGTCTGAACAACTATAGGCCAAACTTTATCCAAAATCCAAAAAGTTTGGCCTTTAGTTGTACTTTAAATGGTGGTAGGCCTGGCTTATATTAATATTTTCTTTTATGAAGCAGTAAACTGCACTACTACAGTTTTTTACTAATTTTACTGTTACTTCTAGTAAAATACTAGTGTTGTTGTCTGTCTCTGCTATGCTGTTTGCATTTTCAGACCTTCCTATACGTTTGCCGTGCAAGTGCACTAAAGTATGCAGGGCTTGCAGGCCATGACAGGGTCCAGGAAAGTGTCCTTTGAAGCAAATGAAAATAAAAAAGGATTCTTTTATTTGTGACTGCTTGATTGATTGTTTTTTTTTTTATAAAGTTTTGAAAACCATTGGGCAGTGGGCTGGCATGGGCAGTAATCGTGATGCATCGCGGAATCGAATCGCGACCCTAATAATCGTAATCGCATCGAATCGTGAGGTAAGTGAAGATGCACAGCCCTAGTGGACAGCCATTTTTAGGTCTCTCCAGCGATGCTCATTTGGGTTTAAGTCAGGGCTCTGGCTGGGCCATTCAAGAACAGTCACGGAGTTGTTGTGAAGCCACTCCGTTATTTTAGCTGTGTGCTTAGGGTCATTGTCTTGTTGGAAGGTAAACCTTCGGCCCAGTCTGAGGTCCAGAGCACTCTGGAGAAGGTTTTTGTCCAGGATATCCCTGTACTTGGCCGCATTCATCTTTCCCTCGATTGCAACCAGTCGTCCTGTCCCTGCAGCTGAAAAACACCCCCACAGCATGATGCTGCCACCACCATGCTTCACTGTTGGGACTGTATTGGACAGGTGATGAGCAGTGCCTGGTTTTCTCCACACATACCGCTTAGAATTAAGGCCAAAAAGTTCTATTTTGGTCTCATCAGACCAGAGAATGTTATTTCTCACCATCTTGGAGTCCTTCAGGTGTTTTTTTTAGCAAACTCCATGCAGGCTTTCATGTGTCTTACACTGAGGCTTCCGTCGGGCCACTCTGCCATAAAGCCCCGACTGGTGGAGGGCTGCAGTGATGGTTGACTTTCTACAACTTTCTCCCATCTCCTGACTGCATCTCTGGAGCTCAGCCACAGTGATCTTTGGGTTCTTCTTTACCTCTCTCACCAAGGCTCTTCTCCCCCGATAGCTCAGTTTGGCCGGACGGCCAGCTCTAGGAAGGGTTCTGGTCGTCCCAAACGTCTTCCATTTGAGGATTATGGAGGCCACTGTGCTCTTAGGAACCTTAAGTGCAGCAGAAATCTTTTTGTAACCTTGGCCAGATCTGTGCCTTGCCACAATTCTGTCTCTGAGCTCTTCAGGCAGTTCCTTTGACCTCATGATTCTCATTTGCTCTGACATGCATTGTGATATGGAAGGTTTTATATAGACAGGTGTGTGGCTTTCCTAATCAAGTCCAATCAGTATAATCAAACACAGCTGGACTCAAATGAAGGTGTAGAACTATCTCAAGGATGATCAGAAGAAATGGAAAGCACCTGAGTTAAATATATGAGTGTCACAGCAAAGGGTCTGAATACTTAGGACCATGTGATATTTCAGTTTTTCTTTTTTAATAAATCTGCAACAATGTCAACAATTCTGTGTTTTTCTGTCAGTATGGGGTGCTATGTGTACATTCATGAGGAAGAAGAATGAACTTAAATGATTTTAGCAAATGGCTGCAATATAACAAAGAGTGAAAAATTTAAGGGGGTCTGAATACTTTCCGTACCCACTGTATATTGAGATGTTATATCCATTTTTCTTTGTAATGATTAAGCACACAGTCAGTGTGTGAAACGCGTCTACCTTGTCACGATTGTCATAATTTGGATGTCCAGTCAATAAATCTGGGTTTTGACTCAACCTGGAGTGCTGCCAATTCCTTTTCCTTTATCAAGTTTTCATGGAGGCGAGCCGGGGCATGCACCGGTGTGAGTCATCAGGCAATTACACCACCTTGAGCAGTGAGTCCTTGTCTCTTCAATTGCTACACAAACATGGCCGCCGTGCATTGAGCACACAAGGCTACAGCAAGATGGCGGCACCACGAGGCTCCAAAGGACCCAGGAGGGAAATCCCTAGGCCTCAAGGACACACCCAGGAAGGACAGGACAGGGGGCCCTGGCAGGAGCCCCCCACCAGGTACAAACCCCCCCCCCCACAGTCAATCGTCCAGTCACCGGGAGCGCAACCCCTCTGCCCCCAATTGCCAGCATAACGCCCTGCCTCCACCCAAACTGAAGAGACAAGGACTCACTGCTCAAGGTGGTGTAATTGCCTGATGACTCACACCGGTGCATGCCCCGGCTCGCCTCCGTGAAAACTTGATAAAGGAAAAGGAATTGGCAGCACTCCAGGTTGAGTCAAAAAATGGATTTTTGTAAGAACTTACCGTAAAATCCTTTTCTCTTAAGCTCATTGACAGACGTAGTCTTCTTGATTCTCAAGAGCTGGGTTATGTTGTCTCCGCAGGAGTAGGACTAGGCAGAATGACAAAACGTTCTGGCTCCACCCTAGGGGGCAGTCCCTGAGGGTATATCCTCCCTCTCTCTGCTACAGGGAATCAGTTCTGTTTAAAGCAGTACAGAGAAATTAACCCAACCCAACTCAATGATAGAGGGGCGGGTACTACGTCTGTCAATGAGCTTAAGAGAAAAGGATTTTACGGTAAGTTCTTACAAAAATCCATTTTTCTCTATCGCTCATTGACAGACGTAGTCTTCTTGATTCTCAAGAGCTGGGACATCCAGAAGCAGTGCCACAAATGAGGGGTGGGATTGACAAAATCAAATCCAATCTAGTAGGCCCAACCAGTGCCAACTAGAAGTTTTAAAGGCTCATTATAAACAAAGAATGAGACTAAAGAAAAAATTTTCCAACGGAAAAAAACCCTCGAGGTAGACCACTGGTCTCCTCAAATTGCGGCCTGCAAAACCTTGCGGCCAAATGAGGCATCAGACGATGCCATTACATCAACTTTATAATGTTTAGAGAAGGTATGCACCGACGACCAGGTAGCCGCCTTGCACACCTGGACCACTGACGCCTGATGGCGAAAGGCCCATGACGCACTAAGTGCCCGAGTGGAGTGCGCCTTAACAGGGAACGGGGGCTCCCGACCCTTAATAGAATAAGCCTGCACTACCGTCTGTCTGATCCATCTGGAAATGGTCGCGGCAGATGCAGGCAACCCCTTTTTGGGTCCATCTGGGATCACAAAAAGTGAATCCGTCTTGCGAAACGAGTCTGTCGTTTTCAAGTATACCCTGATCGCCCGGACCACATCCAAGGAGTGCAAAGCAAATTCCCGAGGATGACTGGGCTTAGGACACAGGGAAGGTAATACAATTTCTTCATTCAGATGAAATTCTGAAACTACTTTTGGTAGGAAGGATGGATTCGGACGAAGAACCACCTTATCTCTATGAACCACCAGATATGGTGAACGACAAGATAATGCGGCCAGTTCTGACACCCTGCGTGCAGAAGTAATAGCCACCAAGAAGGCCACCTTCTGGGACAACGTGGGTAGAGGAATCTCCCTAATATCTTCAAAGGGAGGTTTCTGAAGAACCGACAACACTAAATTAAGATCCCAGGGGGGTAACGGCGCGTGCACTGGCGGAGCCAGATGTCGCACCCCCTGGATGAAATTCCGCACCAAGGAATGAGTAGCCAAAGGCTTCTGAAAGAAGATGGCTAATGCTGAGACCTGACCCTTGATAGTACTCAAGGCCAGTTTCTGCTCAACCCCTTGTTGCAGAAAAGCCAATATTCGACTAATCGAATAAGACCGAGGACGGAACCCCAAAGGTTCACACCATGCAATGTAGGACTTCCATGTGCGATGATAAATCTTTCTGGAAGTCGCTTTCCTTGCTTCAACTAGAGTAGGAATAACTGAAGCTGACAAACCTTTGTCCTTCAGCACCTGGGTCTCAATAGCCAGGCCGTTAAAGCCAGCGATCGTAAAGCAGGATGGAGGATCGGTCCCTGAGACAGTAGATCCTCTCTGAGAGGAAGTCTCCACGGGACGTCCGCCACCAGTCTGACCATGTCGGCGTACCAAGCTCGACGAGGCCAGTCCGGAGCTACCAGGATTACTGGGATTCCTTCCTCCTCTACCCTGCGAAGAAGTCTTGGCAGTAACGCGAGAGGAGGGAAGGCATATATTAGCTGGTATTGCCCCCACGGGGCGATCAGTGCGTCTGCGGTTTCTGCTAGAGGATCGCGGGAGCGAGCCACGAATCTCTGAACTTTCCTGTTGAATCGTGATGCCAACAGATCCACATCCGGGGTGCCCCACCGTAGGCACAACTGGTGGAAAACGTCTGGATGGAGGGACCATTCCCCCTGATCCAGGGTCTGACGGCTGAGATAATCTGCCTGCCAATTCTCCACCCCCGGAATGAACACCGCAGAGATTGCTGGAACAAATCGTTCCGCCCAGCGAAGAATGCAAGCCACTTCTTTGGCCGCTCGGACACTCTTGGTGCCCCCCTGGTGATTGACATAAGCCACGGCCGTGGCATTGTCCGACTGGATCCGAACCGGGCTGCCCTGGAGCTGCTCGGTCCAGTGAATCAGACAAAGTCTGATCGCTCTCAGTTCCAATACATTTATCGGTAATCTGGATTCTTCCGGGGACCAAAGTCCCTGGGCAGATAATTGACCGAGAATTCCTCCCCATCCGGATAGACTGGCATCCGTGGTCACTATCGTCCAATATATTGGCAGAAATGACTTTCCCTGGCTGAGCATTGGAGACCGAAGCCACCAAACCAGAGACTCTCTGGTCTGTTTGCTCAATCGTATCTGATTGTCCAGGGATTCCGGATTCCGATTCCATCTGAGGAGAATCTCTTGCTGAAGAATTCGGGTATGGGACTGGGCAAATGGGACTGCTTCGAAGGAAGCCACCATCAACCCCAGAACCCTCATGCAAGTCCGAAGGGAAGACCAGTTGTTGGACAGTAACAACTGGACTGCTGATTGAATCTTTCGAAGTTTCCCTACCGGAAGAAACACTCTTGTCCTGACTGTGCCTAGAATTAGACCCAGATATTCGAGCCTCTGGGTGGGAACCAGAAAAGACTTTTGCTGGTTCACCAGCCACCCGAATTCCTGTAAAGAAATCATAGTAATTTCTATGTTTTGTAGCAAGGTCTGAGGAGACTCTGTATGAAGCAGAAGATCGTCTAGGTAACCTAGAATCGATATACCTCTTTGGCGCAGAAGTGCCAACATTGGGGCCAACACTTTTGTGAAGACCCGCGGAGCCGTGGCGAGACCGAAAGGTAACGCCACAAACTGATAGTGGTTCTCCTCTACGGAAAAGCGTAGAAAACGCTGATGTCCTGCGAAAATGGGAATGTGAAGATAGGCGTCCTTGATGTCTATGGACGCTAGGACATCCCCTGGATGCAGGAAGGCTGCTACCGTGCGAATGGTCTCCATTCTGAATCTTCTTATGTTGACGAAAGAATTGAGTGCTCTTAAGTCCAGAATTGGACGCACTTTGCCCTCTTTCCTGGGTATTGTAAACAGGTTTGAATAAAACCCTTGAAACCGTTCTGTCCAAGGAACGTGGACTACCACTCCTTGTTGTAGTAGATCTGTGACTGCTCTCCGCAGATCTTCTAGACGATCCGGAGATAGTCGGATATTGGAAGGGAAGAATCGCGCCGGTGGGAGAGATCGAAACTCGATCTTGTACCCTGACTTTATGACTTCGCAAACCCATTTGTCCGGGATTCTGGAAAGCCATGGATCCGGGAACCGGCGAAGACGTCCCCCCACCCCAGTTATGGGTGGGGGCGCACCTTCAGGCTTTGGATGGTTTATCTTCAGGTCTGGAGGGGGCGGGCTTTTGCTTGCCCGACCAACGACCCCTGATGCCTCCTGTAGGAACCTTGGAGGACTTAGTTTTTTCACCCGCTGGACGAAAAAACCTCTTGTGAGCAGAAAAAGAAGGCCCTCGTCTTTGACGAGTTCCTCTACCTTTAAAATTTTGCGGTAAAAAGGTGCTTTTTCCACCGGTGAGATCCTTAATGATCTCATCTAAGTTGGCTCCAAATAGACGTTCTCCTGAAAAGGGGATATTAGCCAATGCTTTTTTGGAACCTTGGTCGGCTATCCAACCTTTTAGCCACAGTGTACGCCTGAGAACCACTGCTGAGACTGATGCTCGCGCCATTAATGGAGTGGCGTCTAACGCCGCATCACATACAAACTGTAACCCCTGTATCATTTGCTCCAACAAATCTGATACCGCCTGAGGGACTTCTTCTAAGTCCCGGCGTAACCACTTGGTCCATTCAGTTACAGCCTGCGAAACCAGACCAATAGCAATTATTGGCCTGAAAGCTGATCCAATCAAGGAAAACATGGTGCGAGACATAGCTTCTATCTTGCGATCCACTGGATCTTTAAAAGACGGAGCGTCTTCTAAAGGAATAACCGTGGCTTTATTCAATCTAGCAATTGGTGAATCCACCACAGGTGGTTCTGTCCATTTCTTAATAAGGGTTTCCTCAAACGGATAACGCCTGTCAATGCGTTTGGAAATATTAAAAGTGCGTTTTGGCAGACGCCATTCTTCATCGATTGGATTGCCAAAACATTTGGGCAATGGAAAAACCTTTGCCACTTTGATGCGCTTTTTAGTCCCAAAAGGGATCTCAGTTTCAGCTATTTCTGATGGAATACCCTGTAACCTTAAAGTCTCTTGAACAGATACAATGAGTGCGTTTACCAACGCTTCCTCTCGGGCTATGGCAGATGCCGAAACATCCTCCTCACTGTCTGAAGAGACAGGACCCGAGACACCAATACCAGATGAAGTACCTGCAACTGCAGAAATAGGCTCAGAGTCTGAATCCGAGGTTTCAGATAATAAGGGGTTAGGCGGGGGTCGCTTTCTTGCGCCCTGTCCCTGACAAGCCACTTCCACCCGGGACACAAAAGTTTCCATAATGGCTGACAAAGATTCAATTGTCAATGGGGTGCTGGAGGATCCCGCAGACCCCTCGAGGGGATCCGGAGGAGATACATGAGTGGCAGGGTCCATGTTAATACAGGACACTTTTGCCAGCAATAAACAAAAAAAAACTTTTTTTTTTTTTTTTTGTGCGTCTCCCCCTAGCGCAATAGCGCCCCTCAGAGTACCTGCTTCTCGATCCCAGAGAGAGAGAGAGAGGGACCCCCAAGGCTCACCAACCGATGCAGTGCAGTTTCCAACAAACTGCAGCCAGCGTCTGTCTTACACAGACTGGAAGGAGCTGTTTGCTTTTTCCCGGGCAGAAGGCGTGGCTCCGCCCCCTGTGTACGCCTTCCGGCGTTCCCAGCCCTCCACGAGGAAGCTGGGCTCACAAAACATGGCCGCCCCCATAGAAGAGACATAAGACTCCAAAAACATGGCGGCCAGCGTGACCTGAGGACATACATGCATTCGGTCTACGGCAAAATGGCGGCGGACCGCCGATATCGTCTTCCCAGCACATCCACCTGCACTCTGCTGAGAGGTGACATATGGATCTACAGAGATACACTGCACATAAGGTAGGATTATACCTCCTATGTTTGCTGTAATGTTACAGTCTGCTGGGTAGAGTGTTAGCTCTTGAACCAAGTCCACTTCCCACAAACACATGCTGTATTACAAGGGGGACTTGTAAGTGTCAGATATATACTGACCATATCTGGAGGGGCCCATAATATATACTGCCTCATAAATGAGGAAAAAAGGGAACGTTTTACTCACCATACCGAACCGACAGGCACCCTCTCTTCACAATACCCTCTCCACCGAGGTGGGGGTTTGTGGACGCCTCGACTCTCTGGTCCTGGCGTCCAAGCGAGCTTTTAACTCGCAAAGTCAGTCCCTTTACTGGGACTCCGTCGCGGCCGACTCAGCGCACTGGTCTGCACGCGCTTTTAGGCAGAAACCGGGGTGACCACTGGATCTCACATCCAGCCCGTCGCCCGGCCCCGCATACTTACTTGAATATGTCGCGGCCGACCAAGCGCAATGCCTGGTCTGCACGCGCTCGTAGGCCGGCTGGGGTGACCACAAGTGTCGCCCAGTCCGGCATTTTTGCTTGAAGATCTCACAGGAAAAAAACACTGGAGAAAACTACCTAAAAAAAGTCTTTTTCTTAAAGAAAAAAGTCTTGCCAGGACCAAAAGATCCCAGCAAGGAACTTAGGTCCTTACTCCTGACTAGACAGAAAAAAACTGATTCCCTGTAGCAGAGAGAGGGAGGATATACCCTCAGGGACTGCCCCCTAGGGTGGAGCCAGAACGTTTTGTCATTCTGCCTAGTCCTACTCCTGCGGAGACAACATAACCCAGCTCTTGAGAATCAAGAAGACTACGTCTGTCAATGAGCGATAGAGAAATCCAGATTTATTGACTGGACATCCAAATTATGACAATCGTGACAAGGTAGACGCGTTTCACACACTGTGTGCTTAATCATTACCAGATCCACCCAAACTGCCCCAGCATAAGTGGAGGGGGTGCCTTACGGGAAGGAGGGGAACCCGGGGATCTGACCATCCCAAGGAGGGGCTCACGTCCACCCCAAAACCCTCCAGGGGGAGAGGGGGGACAGCTACTCACCATACCAGGAACCAGGCGGGCACCGCTCCAGACAGAACCCCTCGCTATCGAAATCAGGGGACTGTCCGCCAGGAGGAATGTTGTGACTCGGGACTGAGACCCGATCATATGAGACCTCACGGGCCACCCCGTGCGGTGGGACTAGGTCATGGCCAACCTAGCGCGAAGCTGAGGTCTGCGTGTGCTTGCTGGCCAGACTGGGGTGACCACCGGATCTAGATTATCCAGCTCATCGCCAAGATCTCAAAGGAAAAAAAAAAAAAAAACAGGAGAAAAATTTATATTATTTATATATTTGTATTATATTAAATATATAAAAAGAAAAAATTGCCAGGACCAGAAATCCCAACAAGGAACTAGGTCCTTACTCCTGACTAGGCAGAAAAAAAAAAACTGAGTACCTATATCAGAGAGAGGGAGTATACCCCCTGGGACTACCCATAGGCAGACTTTTTTCTGCCTAGTGTCCTACTCCTGTAGGGGCCAGTATAACCCAATGGTTATGAAGATCAGGAGCTGCGTCCGTCAATGATAGAAAGAGAAATTTTATAGCCTGCACATTCAGGTTAGGTCATGTGAAAAATCAGAATCGGGTGTCGAAAATACTATACAAATGATCAGATAATCGGCTGATTGTTCGTTGTCCAAAATATTCACTTCCGATTTTCTTAGTGTATACGGGTCTTTTCTGTGTATGGAAAAAAAAACATGCATTGCTCTTACAGAATTAGATCTCTGATGGAGTGAAAGGGGGGCTGGTTAAACAAAATTAGAATGTATAAAATCGGTCATGTTTGCTCAGTCTGGAAATTGACTGGCTCTTAGAAAACTCAGTCTACACAAATCATACCCTTGAAGCAGAACTGATGCTCCCTTACAACCTACCAGCTTTGCTACATTGAACACTTTTAGTGCCTCACTAAAAAGCACTGCAACATAAAAACTTGTGTGACACTTGTCGCCTGTTGAGAAAATGGAAACACACTTGGGCCTTTCACTAGAGATATATCCCAATACATGGCAATCCCATGTTCCCTCAAGGTATGGATTACAAGGCTTTTGCTACCTAGAAGTCTAAAGGCTATGTTGTCATCTCTCTTCTGTTCAGAAATCCATCTAATAAAAGGTTTCATAATTGTCTCAGGAATTTCATCTGCAACCTGAACATTTTTTTCCATTGATACCAGTTTGTGGACTACATCAAAACATGCTACAAGTCTAAAACATTCCAGCTGCCAATGATAGACCAAGCGATACAGTGAAGTTCCTACTCTGTCTCTGATCTGTCCACACCGCTCAATCTTCAATTAACAAAAGTACATCAGAATGTATTTTTGAAAACTTAAGATTTCCTCAACTAAGGAAAAACAGAGTTTCGATCTGCCACATAGAGTATAGTTAAGTAGCCTCCATCCCTATAATGTATGCAAAAAAAGGAAAGAACCAGAGTAACAGGACTTTGAATGAGGCATGAAATAAAGAAAAGGAATATTTATTCTATAAGACATACAGTAATACAGTTCATATATTTTGGTAGACAATTAATGTTGAACAGTATACAATTCATATTGGGAATATAAATACAATAAAATAGGATCTCACCTAGGGTCTTTAAAAAATTTAATATGGAAAAACTGTAAATATCAATTCATAGATGATTATAAGATAATAAATAAATATATAAAATAGAATTATTGCATCCGAGTTTTGTGTAATCTCGACGCGTTTCTTGGACCTCCGTCCATTCATCAGGAGTATTGGATGCTGATAAAGTATCTAAAGAGGAGGAAAGGGGTTTAGACATTATTGCACCAGAACATATGTAATGAAAATATCATTTTAGGAATCTGTACGAAACCTCTGATGCCGTTACTTCCCCTCCCAGGCTGGGTTTCCTTTCTCTTGTGTCTCATGGACCTTGAGATGATTAAGGTATAAGGTTTTGTACAGATTCCTAAAATGATATTTTCATTACATATGTTCTGGTGCAATTTTATATATTTATTTATTCTCCTATTATAATCATCTATGAATTGATCTTTACAGTTTTTCCATATTGAAATTAATTTTTAAAGACCCTATGTGAGATCCTATTTTATTGTATTTATATTCCCAATATGAATTGTATACTGTTCAACATTGTCTACCAAAATATATGAACTGTATTACTGTATATCTTATAGAATAAATATTCCTTTTCTTTATTTCATGCCTCATTCAAAGTCCCGTTACTCTGGTTCTTTCCTTTTTTGCATTTCCTCAACAATGCCAAAGCAGACAAGCTTTTAGATACCTTACTATCATATAACCTGCAAAAAAAAAAAAAAAAAAAAATCACCAGTAAATCTGGAGGGAGACTTAATTTAGATCTATGTGCACAGAGCCTTCATCCTCTTCCTGTAAGATAAAACTAACCCTATGATATCCATGCTGTTGGTGTGGCTCACATGGTACCACTCTAGCACATGGTCTCTGGGACTGCCATGTTATCTCTACATTCTGGGATGAAGTGCTCAACTACATCTTTGGAGTCAGGACAATACAAAACCACTAAAACCTGGTACACACGATTAGCATATTGGACAAATGATCGCCCCTTTTTTTTTTTGCGAAAAATTCTCGTACGGCAGAATACAACTTCAGAAGTGTAAGTGTTGTATTGTATTCTTTCGTTTTTTTTTTTTTTTTGAGGAATACTGTACCTGATTAGATGAAAATCGTAAGAAAAATTTGTGCTTGTACCTTTGGATAAATTTGGATGATGAACTGTCGTGATTGGCTCTCGAAAGCTGTATACGAATGATCAGATTATCGAACGTTCGTGTCAAAAAACGGTATTTTTCGTCAGTTTTTCTGATTGTATTAGTCTTAAAGGTCCCATGCTTTGCCTGTTTGGATATGCAGGACAGACCTATTCAGCCTTGGCAACTTGTAGTAAAAGATTCCTCACTGGATTCTACTCAACAGCCTGCAGTGATACTCAAATCATGGGCTTCACCCTCTGCTCCATCGTTTATGGCAGTGATGAAATCACTGATGTACATAGAAAATCTAGACACCATAGTTCAAAATGATGGGCCTACCAAACATTTCTTTGCCAGATGGAAACCTAGGGAACGTACATGACCAGACTCGGAAATAACCTTGCTCACGACACAAAACTACTCAGTCGCAAGGAGTGCAAGAGGACACGAGGCCATTCAAAGTGATTAAGAGGAGAAGCGATTTAAGCTCAGGCTACGTAACGGGTTTTTTTTACAGTAAGGGCAATAAGATTGTGGAACTCGCTTCCACAAATGGTAGTATCTGTGGGGAGTATGGCTAATTTAAGAAGACTCTTGGATATACATCTCCAAGATCAAAACACTCAGGGGTATTGGAAATGAATACATCTACACACACCTACTCAGGTTGAACTATTGTCTTTATTCAACCTCAACTACTAGGTTACTATTTCAATACACAAAATGGTATGCAAAAGCCAATCTTACCCACTTCCTGGCCAATATAAAGCTTTATATATGAACACTATCCATAGGGTCCATGCTAGCTGGTTTCCTGAGAGCTCAGTTGACCAGAGGTTTTGTTTGTCCGTTTTATTTTCTTTTTACTTACGTTCCTTAAAGTAGAAGTTCCAGCAAAACCTAACTAATGCTAAACCTGCACTCTGCCACATTCTAAACCTAATTCTCTAACCTTGTAAAGCAAACATCGCTGTACTTACCTATTATCTAGTCCATTCCCAGCTTCAACAGCAGCTTCAGTGTTAAGGCAGGAGAGGCATCCGACATCGGAAGCCCCATAGTAACACTAGGGGGGGGGACGTCAGTTCCTAGCCGTGGTCAGATACTGGACTGGATCAGCTGCAGAATAGGTATGGACTGGATCAGCTGCAGAATAGGTAAGTACAGTGATTTTTGCTTTACAGGGTTAATAAGATTAGGTTTAGATTGTGGCAGAGCAGGTTCAGCGTTTAGTTTTTGTCTGGTCTTACACTTTAAAACATGTGACTGTGGAGCTTTGATTTGGGCCTTGAAAAATATTTATGATGTATTTGGAGGTAGACCCCATCTACACATCCAATACACATAGGTTGGGGTTTATCCTAACTAATCCAGGTCTTGAATTGCTTCTACACTTCAGAAATGTAGACTGCGATCCATGCAACTCTGCTTAAGATGATCATACCAAACGCCCCATTTCTTTTATAAAGTTTAAAAAATTCTAGCTTCCCAACTATAGGTTTAGGTGAGATTTCACACTTTTTTTTTTTTTTTTAACTCCTGAAGGTTAAATGTTTCTCAGGGTGCCAGGCCAGGTGGGTTGTTTGGATTAATTCCCCTACCCCACCTTTCTCTTTCCCCCCTCTCTCTATTCCTGGTTACCCATCCCCTCTGACTTTTTCATCTTTTCCACTGTGGTTTAGGGTTTGCTTTGATTTGTATATTGGGGAAAAAAAGAAAACCTATGAGGAAACTGTATATTCCAGTGGTATGTACAAGAAGCTCTGCTGAATACACATATCAAGCACAGTTTACAACAGAGCCCAATGCCTTCAAAATGTGTATTTGACTATGTTTTTGTGTACAATATTTGCTGCTTTTAATGCCAATAGGTATGCGCTGAAAGGACATGTCACCCTGCTTACTCTAAATAAAGAATAAAAAAAATTATAATATTATATATATATATATATTTATACACACACACACACACTAAATATATATATATCGTATTTTCCGGCGTATAAGACAACCCCCCTAATTTTCAAGTTAAAACAGGTTTTGGGCTATACTAGCCGTATAAGACTACCCCCCTTCCGAAGCAAGGCAACACCATTGAAAAACATCAGATTTCTCATAGATCTCCAAGGTACCCCAAGTACTGTAATACATGTAATCTCTCATAATATCTCCAAGGTACCCTAAGTATGAGTATTACCAGTAGATGTAATCTGAAGACGCTGGCCGTGTGGGAACCCTCTACCGGTATACCGTATGTACCGTAGCTTCGGCTACATACAGTATACCGCGCTGAGCCAATCACAGTGATCGATGTATTCTATTATTGAATGCAAAGTCTGCTCGGATTGGCAGAGTCAGAGAGGCGGGCTGATGTTACTCCACCAATTCGAGCAGGCTTTGCATTCAATAATAGAATACATCGCTCTCCCTGATTGGCTCAGCGCGGTACACTGTATGTAACCAAAGCTACGGTACATACGGTATACCGGTACAGGATTCCCACACAGCCAGCGTCTTGAGAGATCACATCTACCGGTAATACTTATACTTAGGTTACCTTGGAGATATTATACTCGGCGTATAAAACGACCCCCCCATTTTTGGGGGATTTTTTTGAGGTTCAAAAGTAGTCTTATATACGACAGAAAATACTATATATATATATATATATATATATATATATATATATATATATACACACACATATACATATATACACACACACACACACACACACACACACATATATATATATATATATATATATATCTCTATCTATCTCTCAACACAAGGCGTCTTGTTAAAACGCAAAGGGCAACATAGAAACATGGCACTGGCTAACCAGAAGGGGAGGAGCTTACAAACAGGCAGTCAGACTTTGCTTTCCTATGGCCATTGAAAGCTATACGGACTTGGATGCTGCCAATATCTATAGATTTTTTTTTTTTTTTTTGGTTGGTGGGCTCAACCAAAGAATACTTGCAGTTGGCATTGTAATATGCTGACTCTAGCAAAGAACATCTATTTCACTGAAAGTGCACACTTCAGAAAAAAGTAAAAAGTAATTTGTTAAACTTTATTAAAAAATATAAAATATTTAAACACAGATAAAAAAGCAGAATTTAAATAAAAATATCAGATTTACAAAATACGCAGACACACCACATATAACATCTTGCGCACAAACAAAAAAAAAAGAAAGACACACAACTTAACAAGTGCAAAATAAAACCTTGGCTTTGTGGCACATCCTGACATTATTAATATGTAACTGGAACTCCGAATGGTAAACATAATCAAGCTACTAATCTTCCATTTTGCAGCCATATATGGATAAATGTAAACAATTCATCCAATGTGTGACTTGCAAATGTCACACATATAGTAAAATATATTTTCATAAATGTCATCAGGTGGAGTTGTTCTATTTGGGTCCCAGAGTCATTGGACATTAAAATTGCAAAAGGAATAAAATGCGTGCTTCACCCAACGCTTCACCCAAATGTCTTCCAAAGGCAAGGCCACAAATTAAACATTATAAAATAAAAAAGTTTCCCCTTCAGACTGTTGTCATATATTGTTATATTGGTTTGTGCAAGCCTTTAAGAACCTTGCAATGTGAAAGCTAAACTAGAAACAAAGGTCTCCATGTAAAGGAAAGAATACTTAACCTGTTCAGCTGCCAGCCTGTGTTGCTCTTTTAAAGAGCCAGAGTGACTGACAAATCTTCAGCATCGGACATGTCTGAGTGTACGAGATGCCTTGACCGCTGTGGTTCGATCTGCCAGCCCCTACATCACTACTGATGCCAGCAGATTGAACCACAGAGCGTAAAACGGGGGATCAAGCATCCAGCACACCCAGAAGTGTCAGATGTTGAAGAGTTTTCAGAAGGGTTGCACTGATACCGAGTATTTATACAAATGCTCAGATATCTGAAAATGATACCTTTGCATGTGTTTTAAGTCCATACAAAATGAATGGGCTCAAATCGCACTGCAAAGAACATGCGATTTGTACAGGAATGCAGTTTGATTAAAATGTAGCTATGCCTATGGAATGGTTCTCTTGAAATGTTTTAGACAAAGTGAAGAAACAGCAGCATTCCACATACAACAGTAGGGCTTCATATAGCGCACAGCAGCATTCCACAGACAGTAGTGGTCCACAAGGCACACAACTGCATCTTCCCAACCTAGCTGTAATCAGTTTTCCTACCAGTAAAAATATTACTGCTTAGGAATAATTCTCATCTCTCCAAAAGGTACAAAAAAAAAAAAAAAGTCAGATATTTGAACCTAGACTCAGCCCTTTGGAGTCTTGATTATACATATTGGCTTACAGGAGATAACACTGCTCTCTAGACCCATAGTCATAAAACCAACTCAAACCTCTGACCACCTGGAACTCTGAAAAACATTTAAAAAGGATGCTAGAAAGTTGTGCAATATGAATGCTGTAAATTTCATATACAAGCCAAATAAGACTAAAAACATCTGAAGGTAAAAAACCCATCTGAATTAGGAACTAAGCAGTTCTTTGGGTTCTTAACTTCCATAGGAAGGAAAATGTACATGAACTGGTTTATTCATCCCAATGATCACCAAAAAAAGAGCTTAGTTAGAACAGTTTGGGGAGCTGCCGAAGATGGTGGACATCCAAAATCTCCTCAAGAGAACCTTGTGGACCCGTCGCTTTTCTCCCCGATGAGTTGGAGTCTTCTGTGTTCAAAAGTGGCGAGTTTCGACCATTTTCTTTATCATGGTGACCCTTAAACAGAGTTTTCCCTGACAAGAGCTTGGCTTTAGGGTTAATGTCTTTTAGAAAATGTAGAGATGCCTCATCGGATGCTTGCAAAGTTGGAAAAGCCTTCTTTGGTATCTCGTTTGTAATATTTCTTAATTTATTTCCTTCCGGGTGATACACAAATTCAACTGTAGCTTTCTCTGTTGCTCCTGTGGTGGTTTTAGGATCAGAACCCAGATCCAGGATTTGTTTATTGTTGGATGGGTCAGGGAAAACCTTGTTTCTATCACTCTGCACCATAGCTATATGACTGGCTTCTGAAGGTGGATCCAACTCGTCATCACTGCTGTCATTGCTCTCGATTAAGGCATAACGCTTCAGGTACTTCTTAGTGGCAAATGACATGTTGTTTGGTGAAATTAGGCTTAGGCCTACCATGCTCTTCTCGGAATTCCCAGGAAAAAGACCATGAAAGGAAGAAGAGCTCAGATCTTTGTTCTGGTTAGTGTGGCTGAGTGACAGCTGGGTCAGCTGAGATTCGCTCAAGTACTTCAAGGCGATTGCATTGGCTTCCATGCTTAAATCAACCCCGTTGGGCATAATGCCACTCAAGCCAATATTTGTAAATGACAGGTAGTTTAATCTTGGGATGATAGCATCGGGGTTAATACATGCCAAGACACTGCAAAAAGATAATTACATGTTATTAGAAGAAAAACATATCACATCCAATTAAAAAAAAAAAAAAAGCATCTGTAATGATAAACAGATCACTCCACATATTACCTGTTGTAAAAAACCTGATTGTAGCCTAAAACAGCCCATAGATCATTTTATTTCCTTTCACCACAGGTGGAGAATGCCTCCCGCTGCCCTATTGTGTTCTGCTGGGGAGCCTTCTGGCCAGCAGAACACAATGATTACTGCTGGTAGCTACAAGCGCCAGCAGTAATTGCATGTAAAAAAAAAAATCTGACAGGCTGGTTGTACCAAAGTTGATCGATGGATCACCTTGGGTACAATTAGCCAGCCCATACATAAATCAAAACTGGGCCGGTCTCTGTTGAACCGGCCGAGTTCCGACCCATGTATGGCCAGCTTTAGGCTACAATCAGATGTTCAAAACTACAAATCAAATGTACCAAAACTATGTAATCTCAGGACCTACCTGAAGTATCCCATCAATTTATATCCTCTCAGACAGGCCTATATACTACATACTTGGTGTGTCTAATTAAAATTGTACAATCAAATTGGGTTGTGTTTAAGCTTTTAAAGTTTGGGCAAAGCTAACAAGAATTGGATTTTCCTACATTCTCACCTGTAAAATCAATTTCTTGGAGTACATCACAGGACATAGAGCAGCTATAATTACTATCTGGGTTATACGCCACCTATAGAAGAATGTACACTGGCAAACCAAAAAGACAGAATGTCCCCCTCAATATAACCCCTCCCATACACGAAGTACCTCAGTTTTGTACCAAGCAATAAACTTCCCAGGCAAGGGGGGAGAGACCTCTGTGTCCCATGATACTCCAAGAAATGGATTTTACAGGTAAGAATGTAGGAAGATCAAATTTTCTTTGTCGTACATCACGGGACACAGAGCAGCCATAACAATTACTATCTAGGACATCCCAAAGCAATTTACTAGAGGGGAGGGGGGCACCGATTACGGCAACCGCCATCAGACTGAAAAAAATCTCCATAGCTGCCTGCAGCACACTGCAGCCAAATGCAGCATCCTCTTAGGCCCCAACATCCATCTGATAAAATCTAGTGAATGTATGTGTACTGAAGACCAAGTAACAGCCTTGCAAATCTGAGCCATAGAAGCTTGATGGCAAACTGCCCATGAAACGCTTACTCTTCAGGTAGAATGTTCCTTTACCCGAAAGGGTGGGGCCTTCCCCTTTAAACTATAAGCCTGGATAATGACCTGGCGAATCCATTAGGAGATAGTGGACTTGGATGCTGCCTTCCCTTTCCTCGGCCCTTCTGGCAGCACGAACAAAGAATCGGTCTCCCGAATCTGAGCTGACATCTTCAAATAGACTTTAAATGCACGTACTGCATCGAGAGAATGTAACAACTTCTCTGCCATTTGAGGATTTGGAAAGAAGGAAGGCAGTGTGATGTCTTGATTAAAATGAAAACTGGACACCACCTTGGGCAAAAACCCTGGGTGTAGTTGCAAATCCACCCTATCCTGGTGTAGGTTTAAAATTGGCTCTTTACAAGAGTGAGCTGTTAATTCGGACACCCTCCTTGCCGATGTTACTACAACCAAAAATACTTACTTTCTTGTCAAAAGAACCAGGGGCAACATGCCGAACAGGCTCAAAGGGTTGTCTCTGTAGGACCGCCAGAACTAAATGTATATCCCAAGGGCACAAGGGTGGCTTAACTGGCAGAAGCATACGAATTAGACCTTGTATAAAGGCTCCAACTAAGGAATGCAAAGCAAACGGTCTTTGAAGGAAGACTGATAAAGGCGGAAATCTTACCCTAAATCGTGCCCAAGGTCAGCTTCATTTCTACCCCCATTTGCAATAAAGCTAGAATTTTCCTGATATATTTACAGGGATGTCACTTCCTAGCCTCACACCAGGAAATGTAAGACTTCCAGACTCTGTAATAAGTGTTCCTAGAGACTGGTTTCCTCCTCATAGTAGAAACTGCAGGACCAGAGATTCCCTGCTCCCTCAAAATCCTAGGTTCAATAACCAAACCATCAAATTTAGAGACTAAAAAGCAGGATGGAATATCAGCCCTTGAGAGAGCAGCTCCGTATGTAGCGGGAGGACCCATGGCCTTCCCACCGCCAACCTTACAATTTGCACGTACCAAGTCCTTCTAGGCTAAGCCGGAGCCACCAGGATTACTGGTTATTCCTCTTCCTGAATCCTGTGCAGTCGTGGCAGCAGCTGGAGGAAAGGCCTAGATCAGAGAGGGCTGATCCCAGGGAGTCACTAAGGCATCCATTCAGACTGTGAGCGGATCCCTGGTCCTGGACACATCTGTCCAACTTGTTGCCAACAGATCTGTGTCCAGGATCCCCCAGCACTGGCAAATTGCTAAAAAGATCTCAGGATGTAGAGACCATGGAAACATCTGCGGGTGACTCAGAAAATCCGCCTGCCAGTTCTCTACTGCCCGAATAAATACTGCTGACAGGCATGGCACAAATTTCTCCACACAAGATAGGATGTGGCCCACTTCCTTCTGGGATGACTTACTTGGTGACCCCCTGGTGTTTGATGTAGGCCACAGCCGTGGTGTTGTCGGATTGGATCCCGACAGGGCAACCCTGGAGTCTTGGTATTCCAGAACCTTAGAGCCAGGCAAGCGGTTTGAATTTCCAGGATATTGATGGGCAAACTCTTTTCTATCCAGGACCATTTCCCTTGGACAGTGGCTTCCTCCAGAACTGCTCCCCATCCGGAGAGACTGGCATCAGTGGTCACCACTTTCCAGACCACTGGTAGAAAAGATTTCCCCCTCTCCAAATTCCTGGTTACCAACCCCCAAACGAGACTGACGCACCCTTGGTGACAGAAACATGACAATCTAGGGCCTGGATCTATTTGCTCCAGGCTGACAAAATGTTGTTCTGTAATGCTTCGAATGAAGACACCATTTTTCCTAGCAACTTCATGCAAAGACGTACAGAAGGGTATTTCTTCCCTCTACCGATCCGGACAAGATCCTTCACGGCCTTGACCTTTCTCGGCAGCAAAAACACCTTTGCTTGCACTGTGTCCACAAGGAGATCCAAATATTCTAGACTCTGAACCGGCTGTAACGCTGACTTTGCCAAGTTCAGAATCCAAACCAGACATTCCAAAAACTGAACTGCCCGGGACACATTCTGGCTTAGACTTGAAGCCAACTGATCTAAGAGTAATAGATCGGCCAGGTATTAGAAAACCCGATATCCCCTGAGATCTTAGTATTTCCAATACCGGAGCCAGGGATTTGTGAACGTTCACAGAACCGTGGCTAACCCAAAAGGTCAAAGCCACAAACTGAAAATAGCAGTGGGCCTGGAAAACTGGCACGTGTAGGTATGCATCTTTGATGTCTATGGATGCCAGAAATTCTCCTTGCAGAGAAGCAATGACTGAGCAAATTGACTCCATTCGAAACATGGGAACGTTTAGAAACTGAATCAGGGCTTTGAGATCCAGCATAGGTCTCACATTTCTGTTTGGTTTGGGGACTACGAAAAGATTGGAGCAGAAGCCCCTTAATTTCTCCTTGGCAGGAACCTAATCACTGCCTGTGATTTCAGATGGTCTAGAGCCTGGAAAAAAAAAAAAAAAAAAAAACCTCTCTCTTTAAGGGATCTGCGGATATGTGGGACCCTAAAAATCGAGAGGGGAGGAAACACTCGTGTGATGGTATTCACCGTCACTGGAGGTGAGGAGCAGATACTTAATGGTTTGAATTGCTTCAGATGGGACAGCAATATCTTCATATAGAAATATGAAGATTTAATCCTATTTTACACTGGAAGACTTAGACTGTTATAGACAATTGCCATGAAGTCTGACTCCTTGTTAATGTGCGTATTCCATGTCCCTGCATGCCAGACAGGCTTCCCTATTGTTTGTGTATTGAAATGCAATGTGTATTGCGTTAAAGTTTACCTGTCTCATTGTTAAATGTTAATGACCTCACATTCTTCTGTCCAGATGGCTAGATAATTTGTTTAGTTCCTGTATACACTTTCAAATTCATATGCTTCTGTAATCAGGCAGAGGGGAGGGATTGTGTACACTGTATGAGAGTGTAAAACTCTATTTTCATTGGATTGTGAATGTCAGGGCATGTTTTCAACAAGGTCCACCTGGCCGGTAACCTTGTGGGGGAAAACTGTATAAAAGTATGTTTCTTGTTCAATAAAGTGGAGTTAGTTCACCCTCAATCTAGAGTCCTGTCTCTCACTGGGGGAATCGGCTACAAGGGATTGCCATGTCCTCCATACTCCCTTGGATAATCACTAAGCTCTTGTAAGAGCTTGTTCTGCTGCACTCTGGGGAAAGGAGGTTCACCCAGGGGAACCTGGAGCCTTGTCGTAGGTCCAGGGTGGGTAGGAGACAGCGAGACCCTAACCAAGCTGCGGCGGTTTGTGGGGTCTGAAGTGGTTACGGTGTCTGGTTTAGTGCTTGAAGCCCTCAGGAAGCACTAGGAGCATCTGTCAACGGAGGTACCCGGTCGGGGTGCTGGTTGATCCGTTACAACCCAGAATTCTAGTTTGTACCCCTGTGAGACCATGACAACCCAGCTGTCCTGAATCACTTCTTCCCAGGCATCTGAGAACTGTAGTAGCCTTCCCCCCCTCAACTGAGTGGGGACACCCCTTCAGAACATAGATTTAGAGCTAGGCTTGGTAGGCCTCTGGATCCAGGGCTTCTTCTGCTCTTGACCTAGGCAGCTGAGGCTGTCGAAACTGCCAAGAAGTACTGGGTGCTGGAGCATCAAAAAAAAAAAAAAAAGAGGACATTGACTCCTTTTAACTGGTAGAAGCGCGGGCGTCATGAGGGGGAGGAGCCTATTGGCACGCACGTAGGACGGAGGGGGAGAGGGCTATCTCCTGCTAATGGAGGCATCAGGGAACCTGACCGCTCCCGATCCACCTCCGGCCAGACTCTGGATGCCTAAGCTCCCGGGGATGAGCGCTGGCGCTGCGAGTGGTGAACCCTGCTGACCCCCCCCCCCCACCCTCCCCGACGTCTCCCTCCACGGTGTGTAGCGACGACCTCACGCAGCATTAACATCCGGAGGAACCCCGCACGCTTACAGCACACGGAATCGGCCCTGGAGAGCCCTGTCTCCTGCACAGGAACGCAGGTGAGCAGCGACAGGAGAGACCTCCTCGCTAACCGGCAGTGCGGGGGGCTGGACACGGTCAGTAAACGCGACCAGGCGAACAGGTCCCGAGGGAGCGGACCCCAAGAGAGCTGCCAGGTCCATTTGAGCCAATCCATCCGGAGATGCTGATGTCCTGATGCCTGAGGGCTGGAAGCTAAGGAGACAAGAGAGTATACAGTCTAAAGACAAACGGGAAAAAGGAAAAAAACTTAAAAAAAAAAAGGGACAGTCTACAAAACCGTGAGTCACAGAGGAGTAATCCCTCTTTCTATATTATACCTACTGTCATTTTTCTGTTTATCTGAAGGTCTTATAAAGACTCCTTAGAGACATACAACAAAGCAGTATGGTAAAATGTCAACGTCAACACACCTGAGACTGATTCAGCTGCTCCCTGTTTAAACCAGCAACCTCTCATAAAGTGTTTTTTATTGGATTAACAGCCATAACAGTCTTTCAATACCCCAAACCAGCTAATTTTCTATTCTATACGGTCCCTTAATAACCGTACACAGAGACTCATAAGAAGATCACAAGTATAAATAAAGACCTTGGGGCTATATACAAAATATTTAAAATGATTAACACTCTCTCTGTGAAATAATACCTGACATTACTCAATCACCTGGCTACGACATACAGCCTGAGTTTCCCCTCTGCTCTATTGTCTTCTCTCTCTTCCACCTCTCAAATACTTAAAGTCGGGACTCACACTAGCCTGTATGGGAACTTGAGTAGGGAGGTGGGAGGCTGGAAGTGCCCCATGCCTCATACCTCCTATAACCGCCTGTGAACATTGATTCAAAGTGAAGGCTACCCAGGAGGTCTGTGTCTTCCTCTGGCTTGAAGGTGGACAGGATCTTTTTCTGATCATTGATATGGTATACCTAATTTTGGAGCACCATCATAGGAGGTTCTGAGATTCTATAAAAGAACCGCGGAACAACTCTCTACATAATGAGAGGTAAATCCACAAGAGGAGGAGCCATCGCAAAATCACCAAGGGTATCCTCAAGCCCTAACACAATAAGGAAATTTATGACACAAGAAAATGCCTTAGAAAAATCATCCCAGGGAAAACAACAAGGAACAGACAAGAAGAAAGTAGAGAAAAATCCAAAAGCTGAAGTAGCTAAATCACCAATCAGCCCAGCAAATTCAGAATTAAGCATAAGGACTGAAAACGACGAGGGAGAGGAGGAAGAGCGGGGAGAAATAAAAGAGCATGCCCCCACAAAAGGTGAAATGCGAGAAATGTTTGCAGGATTGGAAAAATCTTTAAAAATCGAATTGGTTAAAATTCAAACCGACCTAGGACGGGTCCAGATGGACCTGGGACACGCCCTGGGACGAGTAGAAGAACTAGAAAAAAAACAAGAGGACCAAAGAAAAATAATACAGGGGATGAGAAAGGAAATAAATGAGACCAAGAAAAAAGCCAGAGATCTAGCTTACAAACTAGAGGATCAAGAGAACAGAGCTAGACGAAAAAATTTGAGGATCCGAGGCTTAAAAGATACAACACAGGAAGAAAATTTAGAAGAAAAACTTCAAAAAAATCCTAAACCCAGTATTAGGCAGAAAGGAAGAAGACCAATTGCTGATCGACAGAGCACATCGCATAAGAAAACCGATAGGAGCCCCAGCAGAATCACCTAGAGACGTGATAATCAGGTTTCAAAATTACACAGATAAAGCACAAATATGGGAAAACCTAAAGAAGAATAAATCATTATTAAATGCAGTAAATACAGAAAACGACAAGATACAGATATTTACAGATCTGGCAGCGGAAACACTGAGGAGGAGAAGAATTTTAAAACCCCTGACAGAAGAGATGCAAAAACAAGGAATCAGATATAATTGGGGGTTTCCAGCCAGTTTAATAGGAAAAAGAGACGGGCGATCAGCAAAACTCATCTTTCCAGAGGAAACTCAAGAATTTTGCAAAAAACTGGATATACAGGAACCAAACCTGCCTGGATGGTATGAAGGTGACAGGGAAGACGAATTAGGAAGAAACTCACAGACGGAAGAACAGCAATGAACATTAGCCAGAAAAAACAAAAGATAAAATACGCGGAACACTGCCCAAATAATGCAAATCGGGAAGGGGAGTGGTTTTTTTTTTTTTTTTTTTTTTCTCTCCCCTCTCCTGCTTTGCGGGGAGTGGCCTTTCTTACAGATGCGAACTGTGTGGGGGGACTGGGGGAGGGGGGGTCGGGGGAGTGGGGGGAGGAGGGAGGGAGGGGAAGGGAGGTAAGCTATACAAAGGAAGCAGGATAGCCCCCCCCCCAAAGCCGGAACGTCCTTCCAACCGAGGAGGGAGGTATATCGTGCTAACCCATTAGAGCACCACCCCAAAGGAATGGGTATCAGGGAGAATGACCCAAAGAAACAACTAAATACCCTAAGATCAAAAATGGATCAGAAAAACATCAACATGAGACGGAAGGGGATGGAGGCGGGGGGGAGGGGAGGGGGGGGAAGGGAAGGGATAGGGAAACTCTCCATTGCCAAAAAAGAAAAGAAATTTTAAAAGCCTGCCAGACTAACAACATTGGTAGTATGCTGTTAGTGGAATTTAAATTGATCCGGTGCCCCCCTGTTCGTGGAGGAACTGGATCAAGTAGAAGGAAAAAAAATGAAAGATGAACAACTAAAAATAATAACGTACAATGTAAGAGGATTAAACTCCCATACAAAAAGGTATAAGATAATGGAAGAGCTGAGGAGAGAAGCAGCAAATATTGCTTTTCTACAGGAAACGCATATCTCTCTTCACTCGAATTTAAAACTTTTTTCTAAACACTTTCCTAAATGGTATTACGGAGACTCACCAATAGAACGTGCAAGAGGAGTAGCAATAGGAATAGCTGGAAATACAGAATTCTCCTTAGAAGAAATGAAAATAGACCCGAACGGTCGATACATTTTCCTTAAGGGACAAATAAGGGGGATGGAGCTGACATTGGCCAATATTTATAACCCAAATAAAAAACCAAGTGAATATCTGGGGAGAATCCTGTATGATCTAGAGAGCTTTAAAAAAGGCTACCTGATAATGGCAGGAGATATAAATTTTTGTTTAGATCCAAATGTCGATAGTACATCGGGAGTAAGGACGTTAGGAGACCAAAAACTGAGGAAAATAAGGGTAAAGTTACATCAGAGCCAATTAGTAGATGCATGGAGGGTTCAACATCCAAAAAAAAGAGACTATACTTACTACTCCTCAATACACTCGATGTACTCAAGACTGGATTACTTTTTTATTGACCACCGCCTGTTGGAATTTGTAGAAACTACAGAAATAGGCACAATCACACTGTCAGACCATGCCCCCCTAACCCTAACAATCAAGACACCGACACACCACAAAAGTATGGGAACATGGAGGTTAAATGAAGAACTAATTCTAGATGAAGAAATAGGAAACAGATTAGAAAAAGAACTAGAGCTATTCTTTCAAGAGAATGATACGCCAGAAATATCATCCGCCACACTCTGGGAAGCACACAAAGCGTATATCCGAGGGATATTAATAGCCAGTGCCTCAAAAAAAAAGAAAGAGAGGTCCAATCATATCAATACACTCATAAGAGAAATAAATGATCTAGAACAAAAACATAAAAAAGAATTTAAAAAAGAAACAGAGGAAAACCTTATAATTAAAAGAGACGATTTAAAAGATCTATTGGAAGAAGGATCTAGAAATCACTTCAATAAGATAGCTAGATACAGATACAACTTTGGAAATAAACCAGGGAAATCCCTAGCAAGATTACTGAGGAAGAAAAAATCAAAAAATTATATAGAAAAAATCAAAAACAGTAAAAATGAAACAGTAAATCCAACTACAGAAATAGCTAAAGCGTTCCATGCCTTCTATAGTACGCTATATAACGTCCGGAAGAAAGAAACCTCAAAAACAAGGCAGGAAAGAATAATTAATATCCAAAAATATATTGAGGAAGCAAACCTGCCCAAGATCCCAGAAGATAAATTGGAACTTCTTGAAGCACCAATTACTGAAAGTGAAATAAGAGAAGCATTAAAAACCACCCAAAATGGAAGGAGTCCAGGTCCAGATGGATACACAATAAAGTACTATAAAAGATTTAAAGAAATATTAATACCAAAAATGATAGAATATCTGAATAAAATAGGGAAGGAAGAACTAAGAGAAGAATCTTTAATGGCATATATAACGGTCATACCGAAAGAAGGGAAAGATCAAACCCTATGCTCTAGTTATAGGCCAATCGCGTTGTTAAATACAGATACAAAATTATTTGCGAAAATTTTGGCAACGAGATTAAAAGATTTATTAAAAATGTGGATCCATCCGGACCAGACTGGATTCGTTCCAGGTCGAGAAGGTAAGGATAATGTTATACGCACCTTGCTACTTTTACAAAAAACAACAAAACATGAAGTCCCCTCCATCCTATTATCAATTGATGCCGAAAAGGCTTTTGATAGGGTCGACTGGGACTTCATGAAAGAAAACCATAAAAAGTTTAGGGATTGGGCTAAGAATGAGGCAATGGATAGAAGAATTATATAACAACCCCACAGCAAAAATAAAAATAAACGGAAGCTTATCAGAGAAATTTGGAATGAGTAATGGGACAAGACAGGGGTGCCCCCTGTCACCCCTATTGTTTGTGTTAACCCTGGAACCATTACTGGCAAAAATTAGACAAAATGTAGACATAAAAGGAGTGAAGGTAAATCAAGAAGAACACAAAGTCGCAGCATACGCTGACGACCTGCTTTTCATTGTCACAAATCCAAGGATCACTCTCCCAAATATTCAAAAGGAGCTAAAAGATTATGGAAAGTTGTCAAACTTTAAAATAAATCCAATAAAATCAGAGATTCTCAACATAAGGTTAAATACTCAGGAAGAACAAAGTATAAAAACACACTTCCCATATACGTGGACAAAAGAAAAATTAAAATACCTAGGGATATATTTAACTCCTCATACTGAAAAATTATATCAAGCTAATTATATACCGTTACTGAACGAAATAAAAACAGAAATAAGAAATAAATCAAATGGTCAAATCTCATGGATTGGAAGAAACAATGTCGTTAAGATGTTTATTTTGCCAAAAATCTTATATACCTTCTCTTTATTGCCAATAAACATCCCCGCAAATTTTTTTAGGGTAATTAGAAACCTACTGACAAAGTATATATGGCAGTGGAAAAAACCCAGAGTACAGTACAAGATCCTGACAAGAAGCAAAGCACAGGGAGGATTGGCCACCCCAGACATAGAGAGGTATTATAAGGCGGTAATTATTACACGAATGGTGGACTGGACAAAAATAGAAAGGAGAGAAAAAAGATGGGTAGAGATAGAATGTACACAAAATAATAATCAGTTACACAGAACAATTTGGATTCCACCAAAATATAGGGAAACACAGGGAGCACATGAATTGACAAAAGTAGTTTATAAAATATGGGATGGAATAAATAAGCAACTGAAATGGGAATATAATTCACCAATGATAGCATTAAATGGCACTAAATACTTCCCACCCGGGGAGGAAGAACAGGGGGGAAATTGGATAGGGAACACTCAATTAAAAGATATTTTACACAAAGGGCACATAAAAACACTTCAGAAATTAAAACAAGAAAATAATAATATAAAAATAGATAATTGGAGATATCTCCAGCTGAAACATTTTGTCAGCTCATTACCACAGCCGATTAGGTCGGAAAAAAATCTCAACAATATCGAGAAACTGAGCTACTCTCTCAAGCAAAGGCATGGAGTGTCTCAGATTTACAAAATGCTGACGGAATGGCACAGTACAGAGAAACCGCCATATATAGGAAAATGGGAGAAAGAAATAGGAATACACTTGCAAGGACAGGAGCTAGGGATTGTACTGGGGATGGCGGGATCCACAGCCATAGATGTCAGTACTACAGAATTAAACTATAAATGTCTATACAGGTGGTACATCACCCCAGAAGTAATAAATAAATACCAACCAGGCAAGACAGATAAATGCTGGCGGGACTGCGGCAACATAGGTACAATTTATCATTTATTTTGGGACTGTCCCAAAATAAGAGATTTTTGGCTAGAGGTAAGACAACTGATTGAAGACATCACCGAAATAAAAGTGCCGGACGATCCATGGGCATGCCTATTTCACAAAACAACAATACCTTTAAAGAAATATAAAACGACTCTGGTCCCAACAATGCTGAATACAGCAAAAGGAACCATACCAAAAAAATGGAGAGAAAAGGAGAGTCCGAAAATAAAGGAATGGTGTAAAAAGATAAATAATAAATATAATATGGAATACCTATGTAATACACAAGAGGAGATTCCAAGAAATATGATAAGAAAATGGGGGAAATGGAAAGAATTTAAAAAATCAACTAAATATATTGAGATAAATATTTAGCATATCTACTATGGGGAGGCATCCTAGAGCGAAACGGCTGGCAAGTAGGGGAGGAATTCTGGGAGGCAGGGGGAGGGTGGGAAGGGAAAAATGTATATGTATTTCTTTTGTGTGCCTTTTTGATGCATAATTTAATTATGTAATTTGTGAATCTAAACCAAATTGGTGGAACTCTGTATATTGAGATTTTATATGCAAATAAAAATAAAGTAAAAAAAAAAAAAAAAAAACTGGTAGAAGCGCACTCTCCCCCCTATTTGTCACCAAATAGGCGATTCCCACGAAAGGGAAAACCAGCTAGTAACTTCTTGAAAGGTAACTCCACAGACCAACTATTTAACCACAAGATTCTGTGCATATGTACTGACAGAAGAGCAAAATGTGACACCTGCTGTAAGGGCATCTACTGCAAAACACAAAGCACGAGGCAAATCTACTAACTCTTCAGCTTACTCCACCTGAGCAGTAATACTCGTAGCTAAACGCTTAACACTGTCAAAGACTGACAAAGTCCTATAGCTGCCACTACCGACTGTGCTGCAAACCCAGCAATAGCAAAAGAAGCCTTTAGTAAAGATTCCAATTTCTTATCTGCTGCATCTTTAAAAACCTGGGCATTGTCTACAGAACAAGTTCCATTTCTATTCATAGAAGAAAAAGCAGCATCAACTGTTGGCATACTCCACTTCTTTGTAAATTGTTCCTCCAAAGAATATAACCGAGAAAACCTTTTGGTAGGAACAAAAAACTTTATCGGTGTGATCCCAATCAGCATACACTATCCGCTCTAAAAGCAGGTGCAAAGCCTGAAAATTCTGTGAAGAGCGTAATGAGCCTAATGAAGAAAAGGAGACAACCTAAATCCAGAACGGACCATTTCAGTTACTTTTGGAGTCAGGGTCTGTATCCCAGTGTCCAGCGCCCAAGGGGGTTGCATTCCAGGCAACACCTCAGTCTTCCATCTACTGAGGCTCAGGTACCATCCATTTTAGTATTTCCCTATCTGGATGGATCCGATCGCATATCCCCTTGGATCCTGCAGGATCTTTATCCAAGACCATAACAAATTCTTTAGAATATGGAGAGCTTCTCCAACTATGACCACCACCTTTAAGAAACTGGCGAAAAAACTGAGGTACTTCCTGTATGGCAGTAGTGTTTTATTATATATTCCTGTCTTTTTGTTTTGCCAGTGTCCATTCACCTATAGGTGACGTAGAACCCAGATAGTAATTATTAGGGCTGCTCTGTGTCCTGTGATGTACGATAAAGAAAAACCATTACATCTTAAACTTAGTGTTGCTTTTATCAGCTCTACAGTAGTGCTCTTGCGCTCACCCAAACTCCCATTCCCTAGCAGCCTGTAGCAGTGCGCTGCCATGTAGGAGAACAGCAGTCTACCACGCCTGTGCTTTATTCTACAATGCTGAAGCTCCCTGCTAACTGGAGCGCAGTAGTGGCGACTGTTTAGGGGATATGCAAGACCACCGACGATAGGTCAATGCTCCCACATTGAGTGCTGCGGTCCTCCATTTTAGCATGTTGGCAGCAAATGGGAATTGGTGAGAGCTCATAAAGAAGTAAAAGCAAGACTACTTAAGTACAGTTTATGCTTCCCGATTTGGTCAAGTTGTAAAAGTTTTTGGTGGAATTTCTTGTCTTGCCAGGCTCAGAGAAATAATTTATGTTAATATAGAAGTATAGGCCACCTCAATATAGAACTAAGGAAATGTCAATTACCATGCATTATCTGCAGTGTCTGCACTGTTCAGGTTCACTTCAGATGGTTCAATGCCAATTTCCACTCCCAAAGACTTCAGCTGCTTTAGAGTGGCCTTCTGTACGCTGTGCTGGTCACTACGGCTAGTGTCACATGCCACATTCTCTCTAGGCTTGGGCTCACTTGGGCGACACTCTCTAGGCTTGTCTGAAAGTGATTCACTTGCTCTATGACTGGCCATGGAAATATTTTCACAAGACTCCTCACTGGCAGAAGATGAGGTCTTCAAAAAATTGTTGACTTGGTTCTACAAAAAAAAGAAATGAACTGACATAAGAATTTTGTGTTACCGGTACATAAGAACAAAGACATGGTTTCTCAGACATTTTAATGTTACAGAAATTTTTGGGAAGCAAGGCTTTTATTGAGATAGCATTGCAGTTTGAGGTCCTAGGTCATGGTTTAAAAATTCCCAATAGGTTAAAGGAAAAGGTCACGTTTTGTACCGTGACACCCGTATTTAGGGTGTAACAGGTTACTGTTGCAGCAGTGATTCATTCACAATTATGTGAATGTGAAACTACAAGTCCCAACAGCCTTTGCGGCTTGTAGTTATTTGACGCTTCCGGTCAGTGTGTAACTGCTGTACCCAGCGTGTACCCAGCTTTTGTTCTGTCAGAATACAGTATCACAACAGCGATCTCTACGTTTTTTTTTTTGTTGTGGTTGTTCAAGTGGGTTGAACAAAAAAGACTTCTAGCGTGTACCCAGCTTTAAAACAGGTACACAATTAGGAAGTGATCAGAGGTCTGTTGAAGCGTTAAGCCTCGTACACACGAGTCGGGTGACACACGAGCCGGGTACACAGTGAGCCCACATGTATGGCAGTCGGTCTGACAGAAGCTGCCCATTCGGCTGGCTTCTGTTGGACGAGCATGCTGGAAAACCAGCAGTCAACTGGCTTCAGATCAGTGCACTCTGCCAATGGCTGAGAGTTCTGACAGGGGCCTGTCCCCGTCAGACTACAATAGCTTAGTGGGGGAGACTGTTGTACGAACATCGGATTGTTAGTAGAGCAGCTCCAACCTGAGCGGTCCATTTTTATTTATTTTTTTTTTAAATTTAACCTTGCTAGGTTGAGCGGAAGAAAACACTCAGTGAGTACTAGGCTTTACTTTAAAGAAGCTGAGAAGAATTTATGACTCACTTCCCCCATTTATTATGTGACAAAATTGATAAATGCCCATATATTGTATCAGGCATATACAGGGCATTGTTTTTTTTTCCCCTTCACAACCTTTTCAGAACTCAAAAACAAAACAAATCTACAATAATGCTTTGCCTCATTTAACTTTGAGTGTAAAGATATCAATATACTTACAAGTAAATCTTGATATAATTTCTCTGGAGGTAGACTGGGGGCAGACAATTCATGATCCAAGGTTTTTTGATTCTCCTGATGCTCTTGAGATGCATCATACACGCTGGAGGTAGCTGACAATCGCCCATCGTGCAGCAAGTGAGGCTCGTTCCTGGCATTACCAACACTGAGAGAAGAAAAATTTAACACAGACCATGAGCTTTAAAGAAAAGCTAAAGCATGTTTTCAGTGAGAACACATCTACTGCCACTGTAACATTGGCCCAAGAGACATTTCTATTGGACGACCCCAATTCTAAAAACTGCACAATGTCCCAAACTTTTATTACACGGTAAGGCCTCAATCACATTTTATTACATAGCTGTTCCATATATCCCTGTGCAGGCAGTCGCAATTATGTAAATTGGGTCACAGCCATTGCTTCCAACTGACATGAATGGAACTGCGTGCACAGGAACACCTCTTCCAACAGAAACACTTGTTCTCCATTATACTCTGCTGGGTTACACAGTGGGCAGCACAGTGGTGTAGTGGTTAGCACTTTCACCTAGCAGCAAGAGGGTCGCTGGTTCAAATCCCAACCACGACACTACCTGCTTGGAGTTTGCATGTTCTCCCTATGCCTGTGTGGGTTTCCTCTGGGTACTCCGGTTTCCTCCCACATATGCTGGTAGGTTAATTGAATCCTGTATAAAAAATTAGCCTTACTGTGTATGTATGTGAGTTAGGGACCTTAGATTGTAAGCTCCTTGAGGGCAGGGACTGATGTGAATGTGCAATGTATATGTAAAGCGCTGCGTAAATTGACAGCGCTATATAAGTACCTGAAATAATTAAAATAAATCCCTAATTTGGTAGCCCATTCATAAAATGCAGGTCTCTGTGTAACCTCCACTGCTCTATGTGTTCTATCTGACTAACACAACAGAGAATTCGAGGAGAGACGGTCATGTGACTATCTCCATACGGTCTCCATCCTGGCTGCCCCACCCCCCCTTCCCACACATTACATTTCTATTGCTCTCCACTGGCTTCAGTTTCCCAAAGCCAGATGAGAGCAATGCATATTTGTAATGCATACTTTTTTTTTTTTGTAAATGTGAGTTTTTGGAAAATCCAGCTTTGTAATTGTCCCCCTAAGGGTCATAAAAGCACCTTGCATTAACTTATTATTAATCTATTACAAATAATGGAAATTAATCAGTTTATACGCTTGTAAACATGATCCAAAACCACTACATGGCTTCCCTTTATAAAGGCTAAGTATAAAAGGTTACTTGCATTTTGTTCAGTCAAACCTTATAACTAGCAATAGAACACGATCAACTGAAAGCACAGAATATAGCGTGGAAAACAAAAATGGTAAAGTCATGAGTATTAGCATTTTCTCGGATTGTTAACGTATCCACCCAGCCCAAGAGTCTGCAGCAGATAAGCACCTGACATTTCAAGAGGAGGGTGGGAGGCGTTTTCTTATATGCAAGCAACAAAGTGCGACACACACGCACGAAATGTTGAATAGACTAAGAACTAGTTCTCACCAGTGCAAAAGCCTGAGGCTCCATGCACAATACAAGTTAAAAAAAATATGCAATAGCATTTTATGCCACCTTTTAGCAGCCGTTAGGAGCATTCAGTTTTTTTCTGCCAGCAAATCGCTCCCAAAAATGAAAACTTTTTTTTTCTCCTCTGCTCCTAGAAGCTGAAGCTTCAAAAAACAAACTGTAGACTATAATATTGTGCATGAGCACATAGAATTACGCTAATTGCTTATAGAAGCAGAAAATAAATGCTCATAACCTGCTGCTAGGAGAGTTTTTTAATTGTGCATGGAGCCTTCTACTTTCCTAAATATTCCCCTTTAGAATGCCTTAGGGGATCAGTAAAGATTTTTCCCCGATGGATGATTGGACTTTGCTTTATAAGGCTTTTTTTGCCTCCTTTTGAACAGTGGGTATAAGGTTCTGTGTATACTTATTTTTTTCTATTGGTAGAACTTGATAGACCTATAAAGATTATTATATATACACCCGAAGGGTCTTTAGAAAGTTTCTCTTCTAATAATTTACTTTTCATTTTGTTGATAGATCAAAATAAAGTATTAACACTTTCATTTCTGAAAGCTTTAATTTAAAGCATTTTTTACACCTGCCTATAGCCTTTGCACAGTACTATGTATAAAAGGATTCTTCAAAAAAAGTTTCTGCACTTTTTTATATTTAAAAGGAGTGGAAACTTTTTGAAGAACCCTGGTGAACACAGTACTGCGCAAAAGTTTTAGGCAGGTGTGAAAAAATGCTTTTAGAAATAAAGGGTTAATAGTTTATTTTTTATCAGTTGACAAAATGGAAAGTAGATGGATAGAAGAGAAATCCAAATCAAATGCCCTCAACATCAATTATTCTAGGTACTTTTGCACACAGTTTTTGAAGGAACTCGGCATGTAGGTTGTTCCAAACATCTTGGAGAACTAACCACAATTCTTCTGTGGATGTCGGTTGCCTCAAATTCTTCTATCTCTTCATGTAATCCCAGACAGACATCAGGGCTCTTTGGGGGCCAAACTTTCACCTCCAGGTGACAATAGCTCTTAATAACATTGGTTGTATGTTTGGGATCATTGTCCTGCTGCAGAATATATTTGGCGGCAATCACACTCCTCCCTGGTGATATGGCATGATGGATAAATATCCGTCAAATTTTATCTGCAGCAAGACAATGACCCCAAACGTACAACAATGTTATTAGGAACAACTATCTTTAGAATAAAGAACAAGGAGTCCTGAAGTGATAGTTTGGCCCCCACGGAATCCTGATCTCAACATTACAGGGTCTTCAAGATGTTTGGAACAACCTACATGCCGAGTTCCTTCAAAAACTCTGTGCAAGTGTACCTAGAAGAATTGATGCTGCTTTGGAAGCAAAGGGTAGTCACACCAAATATTGATTTGATTTGGATTTCTACTTTCCATTTTGATTGATAAAAGTAAACTTAACACTTCTAATTCTGAAAGCTTTCCTAATTTACAGCATTTTTTCGCACCTGCCTATAACTTTTGCACAGTACTGTATACACGAAGGTTCTTTAAAAAAAAATGTAAAAAAAAAGTGCAGAAACTTTTTTTTTTTTTTTTAACTGCAGTAAATATGTGAAACATTCTACCTTACGAGATCCTTAAAAACCCTATACAAGTGTACCTAGAAGAATTGGGGCTGCTTTGAAAGGGTGATCACACCATACCTTGGTTTGATGTCTCTTCATTTAAGCTCCATTTTGTTAATTGATAAACTATTAACACTTCGAATTCAGAAAGCATTCTTCATTTACAGCATTTTTTCACACCTGCATAAATCTTTTGCGCAGTACTGCATATATCTATCTTATCCATAGCACAGGGTTTATATATATATATATATAAAAAAAAGAAGAGCTACAACATTTAAAATGCAGTTTTGGATAGAATATTCATTGTGTGTGTGTGTGTGTGTATTATATATATATATATTATATGTATTTTTTTATTATATTATATATATATATATATATATATATATATATATATATATATATATACACATACACACACACACACATACATATACCCTATCCAAAACTGCATTTTAAATGTTGTAGCTTTTTTTTTTTTTTTTTAACTGTAGATTTTATCCCAACCACCGTTCTATAAGAAAATAGCAACCAGGCATGGATTGAGATGTTAGTGGTATAACGTACCCTTTTGGGTCACAAACCTCTATAAATGTCATTTTTAGATTCCATTTTACCCCTAAACTGTATATTCTATACTACAATTACATAATTCTTATTTCCTTCTCCTGTTATCCTCTCATCAACCTCCAATTCACTGACTATCTTATCTATGCTCCTCAGTGACAAATCCACCCAAACTGGACAGTGAATGTATGAATGGAAGAGTGAAGGTCAGTGTAGAAATTGGATAGCGATGGAATACTAGAAAAAAAGTGTAATGAAAATTAGAATGATATAAGGTCCAGAACACACCAGATGGAGTCATGGTGGTCACAAATGAAATGATAAATCTAATGGTGTGAACCTCTTGAATGGCTGTTTTGCCTTTTCCTGACACTTGCTCTTAATTCAAAATAATTTATAGCCGCGTGATATTCACACCCATATTGGGGAAAACTCAACCACAGCTCTCCAAAACTTTCACAGCGATCAGTTTTTCTTTCCATATCTATGGGATGAGATCATCCGTGTACCACAAAACACATCAAATAATGGAAATAAAAACCCTTCAACTGGAAGAGAGGATTCTTGCCAGTACTTGGCTAACTTGCCTTCTTACTTGGGAGTCACAGTAAAATTATCCCCCATGAGTTTCATATTGCCTCCCATCAATCCGGCAAAATAAGTCTCACCCCTTCTGCTGCATTTTTATACAGTGCAACAAGTGGAGAAACCGATGACGGGAGACACTCCTTTATAAAGACCCCTATATTTGTGTAAACCAGGAACTTTATTAGGGAACAACGGTCTCTAAAGCCCCTAAAGATAAGAAGCCCACATGGTCAATTTACTAACATCCACCCAAAACCGAAAAGTCGAAGTGTCTTTAAATGAACATAACAGTCCATACAAAACAAACAATTCTAAAGATCTCCATTATATATAGTCCAGGCTTGGTCACATTACAGTGCAAATGGTTAGCATTAGGAGTTTGCAGAATGCAGAGATACTCACGGTGGCAGTGCAGGAGGAGAACGGCTGGCGCTGTCTGTCAGCTGACTGCTCTCTGCAAAGCTGTAAATGTCCACGGCTTTTAAGGAGGAAGCGATGGTGGTGTTGCTTGTATCTTGCTCATTGTTCACAGCAGCAGTCAGCTCATTACAAAGCTCAGACTCATCCTGTTTGTTCAGGGACTCCTCTTCCTCAGGACATGGAGGGGGGTTCCAAAACAGACTGACACCTACAAGCAGAGACACAGCAGAGTTCAGCATTTCTCTGAAACACATACAGATCAGCATCGATTCATAATTTGATCTTCTAGAAAGTAAATTATTAGAAGTAAAACTGTGTACAGAATGTTAGGAGCCAGAGGGCCACCTGTAGATTGCAATGAGCCTTAGAGAGAACTCGTCATGATTGGCATTCTGCAATAATCCACATTAGATATGTGTAGGCTAATTTATAGTTTGTGTATGGAGTATAAACCTTCACTATAATAATCAGTCACCTAATGTCTGACAGTTGATGCAGTGTCAGCTACCTTGCCAATCATTTGCAGGAGTGCATTGCCAAAGCAGGAACTGTCCTCTTAAAAAAAGAGGTTGTAAACCCTCTCTTATAACTTGTACTCATAGGTAAGCCTTTAAATAAGTCTTACCTATAGATACTGTAAATATCTCCTAAACATGCACCGTTTCGGAGATATTTACATTTCATGCAGCCGATGACATCATCAGCGCATGCGCTCTGAAGGAACGTCCACCCATGCTGTTCCTTCAGGGCCCTATGCCGTGAACGGCAGCTCCCATGCGCATGTGCGGGAGTGATATCATGCCTCCAGCCAATCAGATGGCAGGAAGAAAAAAGCAACGACTGGATGCTCAGACATAAAAATTACAACAATGCAAATATAAAAACAAAAAGATCCAAGAGGGAATAAAGAAATAAAGGAGACACCATGGAGCACAGATACAGAAGAATAAACACTGCTCAAAACAATTAAAGGAACACTCTGAAAACACATCAGATCACAATGGGAAAAAATATATCATGCTGGATAGCTATACTGTTTTGGACTGGGTAATGTGTTAGGAACAAAAGGACGCCACATCATTTGATGGAAATGAAAATCAACCTACAGAGGGCTGAATTCAAACCCACCCCGAAAATCAAAGTGAAAAAATGATGCAGCAGGCTAGTCCATTTTTCTGAAATTTCATTTCAGCAACTCAAAATGGTACTCAGTAATTTGTATGGCCCCCGCGTGCTTGTATGCATGCCTGACAGGGCATGCTCCTAATGAGGCAATGGATGATGTCCTGGGGTATTTCCTCCGAGATCTGGACCAGGGCATCACTGAGCTCCAAAACAGACTGAGGTGAAACCTGGCGGTGGTGTCGGATGGACCGAAACATAATGTTCCAGAGTTGTTCTACAGGATTTAGGTCAGGCAAGCATGGGGGGTATTCAATGGCATCAATTCCTTCATCCTCCAGGAACTGGCTGCATACTCTCACCACATGAGCCTGGGCATTGTCGTGCACCAGGAGGAACCAAGGATCCACTGCACCAGCGTAGGGTCCGAAAATGGGTCCAAGGATTTCATCCAGATATTGAATGGCAGTCAAGGCGCCATTGTCTAGCCTGTAGGTCTGTGCGTCCCTCCATGGATATGCTTCCCCAGACCATCACCGACCCACCACCAAACGATGTTATAGGCAGCATATTTTTCTCCACTTATTCTCCAGACCCTTTCACGTCTTATCACATGTGCTCAGGGTGAACCAGCTCATCTGTGAAAAGCACAAGGCGCTATTGGCGGACCTGCCAATTCTGGTGTTTAACGGCAAATGCCAATCGAGCTCCACAGTGCCGGGCAGTGAGCAGAGGGCCCACTAGAGGATTTCGGGCCCTCTGGCCACCCTCATGAAGTCTGTTTCCGATTGTTTGGTGAGACACATTCACACCAGTGGCCTGCTGGAGGTCATTTTGTAGGGCTCTGGCAGTGCTCATTCGGTTACTCCTTGCACAAAGCAGATACCAGTCCTGCTCATGGGTTAAGGACCTTCTACAGCCCTGTCCAGCTCTCTTAGAGTAAAATGCCTGTCTCCTGGAATCTTCTCCATGCTCTTGAGACTGTGCTGGGAGAGACAGCAAACCTTCAGGCAATGGCACATATTGATGTGCCATCCTGGAGGAGTTGAACTGCCTGTGCAACCTCTAAAAAGGTCCAAGTATCACCTCATGATACCAGTATTAACACTGACCCTAGCCAAATGCAAAACTAGTGTAAAACAGAAGAGTAGTAGGAGAAAAAAAAAAAAGTCAGTGGCCTCCACCTGTAAAACAACTCCTGTTTTGGAGGTCGTCTCATTGTTGCCCATCTAGTGCACCAGTTCTTTTCATTACCACCAAAGCAGCTGAAACTGATTAACAACCCCCTCTGCTACTTAACAGACCAAATCAATATCCCATGAGTTTAATTGACTTAATTCTATACTCTGAATAAAAAGCGTTGCTTTAATTTTTTTGAGCAATGTACACAGAACAGATTGGATTCAGCAAATAGAAATGATCTCTACCTAGCACCTAAGGTTCCGGGAGAACTGCTTCAGGACAGTAAATCTCAAACCTCACAAATCTTATTAAAGCTGGATGCTAAAGCCCCGTACACACGCACAGATTGTTGGCCGTAAATTGTCGGCCAACGTCCGATTGTAGGCTTGTTAGTATGATGCTTCCGACAACCAACTGCTAATTTTCGGCCGAAAAAAATCTGGTGTGCATGCTATAAAATTTTCGTTGGCAAACAACAGAACGGCCGATTGTTCCTCAGTCAGTACAGATTTCGGCAGACAAAAATCATATGAGCAAGACTGGGCATGCTCAGAGAAGAAAAAAACACACGGAAAGTCAACCATCACATGGCATCACTTCTGAAGTTGGTTGTTGACTTATTAATTGTGCCCTGGATTTTATAATAGTGGTGAGTTTTTGACATGACACCTCTATTAAACCAATTTATGTCTAATCTTGATATCTTTTTTGCAATGTTGAATAAGATAATATATATGATACTTATAATATGTAATAGGTTATGTTAATATGTTGCATTTTCGGTCCCTGAAGAAGCCCATAAAGGCGGCGAAACATGTTGGACCTGTGTGACCCTGTTACTCTAGGATACGGTTCTTAAACTTTTTACATTGCACGAATTCCTATGTTTGTACTGATGCTTATGCATGGTTGTTGGTTATCACTTCATGTTATATATGTATTAATAAAATTATTGCATTTTTATCCAATTGTTCTTTATCATTTATCTATCTATGCCAAGTGAACTTCGCCTTTAAAGTCCCATTTTGGGTGTATCCTGCTCATACACATGGGTGCCTGTGGGGCCATTTCAGGGTCCGTTGTTTTGGAACACCGATTTCTTCTCTTGTTTCTATATATATATATTAGGGATGTGGCGAGAGCTCTCTTGGCCTATTGACATTTGGAGTCTGGCACCAATAATGTTCTGAAGTTGTTTTTTGTTGGCCAACAAAAGTCCAGTGCAAGTCTAGAGCACATTTCAACCAACAAACACTGGACAAAAGACGGCCGATCGGTCGGCCAACAATCTGTGCGTGTGTACGAGGCTTAAGTCATCAATTAATCCAGTCAAATGTTCCATTCTGCGTATGTCGGCTATAGTGGATAGGAGTTGAGAGCATGTAGGGAGAGAAGTAGACAGCAAGGAGCGTGGTAGAACACGTTTAGCTGCTAATAAAACCAAAGCCATAAACTTCCTAGAAGGCTTGGAGATGCCTGGGAAGGGGAGACCTAGTAGATAATGTATTGGATTTAAGGGAATAGAAACATTTAAGAGGCTTTGTAAGAGGGTTTTGACATAGACCCAAAAAGGTTTAATGCTGGGACAATCCCAGAAAATATGATATAGAGTGCCAATATTAATACCATATCTCCAGCATCTCAGGGAGACTTCTGGGTTACGAGCATATAGAACATTACTGGGGTCCTATACCAGATAAGGAGAATTTTGAAAGCCGTCTCTCTGCGCCACACACAGCGATACCTTAGAGGCGGAATCCTTGATTTTTCCCCAATCTGCTAGCGAGATAGGCTGTTGAATATGGCACCACTTGCTCATATAGGAATGAGTGGATTCAGTTAGGGGATAGCCTCATGGAGAATTTTATAGATGGAAAGTATTAAATGAGGCTCATATGGACCCCTCGCACAATAGTTTAAAACCAGTTGGTTTGTCCAAAAATAAAAGTAGGGGATTTGGAGGAGAAAAAAAAAAAAAAGTTTAAATCTAGAAGTATGAGTAAAAAAAGCGATTTTGGCATTCAATGTTTAGCTTGTGTAGCACCCTCCTAGATCGGAAGTGTAATTTGCTCTGCCTGCATATCAGGAGAGTGGCAGGTAAAACCTAGTTTCTCTGTCTGCTTATCAGGGGAGCAGGAATTATAGTCAGGCCTGTGGCATGCGTCCATGTGTGATTCACCTGGTCTGAGGGACTGCCCACACTGTCCAATAGGGAAGCCTGTTTAACAGTGGAGGAAACCCAGCTAGTGACACACAGGCTTTGTAACTGTCCCAGTTGGTTGGCACAGACAGTGGTGCATCCTTGGACAGGATATAAAAGCCAGGGGCACATGCAACAGGGTGTCCTTTGGGTGGAAAGCCAGGTCCCAGGAGGAGGGTGCCTGCTGTCTCGCCTCCTGCTGCTGTGGAGGGTGGTCCAGTGGAAGCTGACTGTGGAGGTAAAGGCAGAGCAACTCTGGAAAAAAAAAACAGTGTCTGAGTACAGGGGAGCTTGCCAAAGGGTCTGCCCAGGAAGGGGACCACTCCAGTGGCTAGAGTCAGCGGACGGGTGTCAGCACACAGGCAGTGAGAGTAAAGGGGGTGCCAAGTTGTTTAACCCTGAAGAGAATATTCAAGTGGGAACAGTAATCTTAATCTTCACTTCAGTGGCAAGGTGAAGCAGCGGCCTTGCCGCATTCTACAGATAGTTGTCCTCAAGATTGTGCATAGTTCATAGTTGGAGTATCCCACTCATCCCTTCTATCCAAGTTCTAAAATAAAACACACAAAAAAAAACAACATCCCTGGATTGATTATTGACAGAGCCAAGGACTTTCAATGCAGTTTGTCTGCTATCAGTTGCTAATGGTAACCCAGGGGAATCCAGAAAGTGTAATTCTCAGTAGTCCTCTAGGAGGCAGTGCCACACTTGTATAGACAAAAATTTGTGTCAATTCGTGGACAGAGGGTGGACAAAATGACAGAGTTGGAAAACCCCCGCCTGGGTCCAGGGGAACATACGACTTTAGGAGAAGCCATCAGGGATATGTAGATAAAATAACATTCAAAAGGGTCTAAAACATATCTAGATGTCCAAGAAATGACAGCCTGTAAATGCATGGCGTAATAATATTTCAATAACTCTGGAGCCCCCCTAACCTCCTATAGTTCACAGAGCTGGGACTACTGATCCCTCTATCCAATGAGAATCCCACACTAGTTTTTTAGAGCATATACATCTATAAATAATGTCTGGAGTACAAGAAATACAAGATGAAGCAGTTACAGGAACAAGGCAGTCAGGTCTTTGCTATCACTTTATAACAAAAATGACAGCTAAAATTTAGCCAACTGCTTTAAAGCGGAGTTCCACCCTGGGAAAGTTTTTTTTAATAAGTCAGGGCTAGTGCATTCCACAATGGCTAGCCTCTGATCTGTCCCGGGTTGCACTTACCTTTTAGAAGAAATACTTACCTTGAAAATGTATTATCCAGCGCTGCCATCTCAGGTGTGGGCAGCTTGAAGCCAGCGCAATCCTCTTCCATCTTCTTCGGTCCCACGATGCACTGCACCGGCCCCGCCGTCACTTCCGGTACTGCAGCGTCATCCCTGCACAGCTTCTGGGCATGCCCAGAAGCTGTTTAGCAAGGTATGACGGCGCGCCCCGGAACTGACATCGGGGCCGGTGCAGGCGCATTGATTCCTGGGAGCGATGACTTTCAGCTCCCAGGAATCAATGCATGCCAGGAAGTGACGATTCGCCACGGCCGCCGAGGGGAGGAAGAGGAAGTAAGGCGAGTATATTTTCTTCTAAACAAGGTAAGTAAAAAAAAAAATTGCGATTATCCATTTGTTTTTCAGGTGACCCCGGGCATGAAGATGGAGGCAAGTATAATTTTAGGGTTGAACTCTGCTTTAAGAGATAATTCCCATTCATCCTTGTTTAGAAATGCACTGACTACTTACATATTTGGCTTCCATAAAGGAAATATACATGTATAGAAATAATTCACAGGATTTATAAAAGTTGCCCAGGAAAATCCACAGTGCTAGAAACTCACTAATGACTTGGCTAAATAAAGATCCAGCCAGGTCACACAGCAGAAACATTGTAGACGGGAAAAAAAAGTGACTATAGTGACATCTGGTGGCCACTTTACACACCACAGAACTAAACACATTCATATTTATAAATGATTTCACCCAAAATTAACAGTTTTTCTACATGGATTCAGTTGGGGGGGAAACAAAAAAAAAAAAAAAGTGTGAATACTGGGTAAAAGTGGTGTAAAAAACACGTACTCTATAAAAAGAAACTCCAAAATATACCTCGACCCAACAAAAAAAATATATTACAGTTTACCAATTCTTAGATGTGGTGGGTGCATTGGTTTTAATTTTTCAAGCCCTTTTCTTTTACTCTCACCTGGTGATCCTGCCACTAACACTTCTTGTCCCTAGGAATGAGCAGCATAGTTGCTCCAGGCTGCTCTCCTGATTCAGACTACAGAACACCAGCTATTCTCCTTATCACCATAATATAAAGGGGGTGGGGGTGTCTAAGATCAGAGAGGCATTGGGTAGGACTTATAATACTGCTTAGAAAGTCAGTGCAGCTGAAAAAAGGAGCTCACTAAACGTCAGGTGGATTAACAGGCATTATTCTGTAATGTGTTTTGGAGAAGCAAACCATGGGGGGGGGGGGGGGGGGGGGATTGTATTTTTTGACTCACCTTAAAATCCATTTCTCTGATGTTCATTGACGGACACAGCTCCTGATATTCATAACCATTGGGTTATACTGCCCCCTACAGGAGTAAGACACTAGGCAGAAAAGAATTCTGACTACACCCATGGGCAGTCCTAAAGGGTATACTCCCTCTCTCGGCTATAGACACTCAGTTTTGTTACAAGCAGTGTCAGGAGAATTATATCTCCACAGAGGAGTGGGTGCTGTGTCCATCAATGAGCATCAGAGAAATGGATTTTACGGTCAGTCAAAAATCCCATTTTCTCTTTCACTGACTGACAGCTTCTGATATTCATAACCATTGGGTCGTCCCAAAGCAGTGTTAAACATAAGGGGTGGGAACAATTAAAAAATTCCCAAGGCTAAAACATTAGGCAACAAGAACTCAACCAAACAACTGGAACCCACCTGAAAAAAAAAAAAAAAACAATACACCCTCAAAGAGGATCAGGTCCTCTATAAACAGCAGCCTGCAAACCCTTGCGGCCAAAAGAAGCATCCGCAGATGCCAACACATCCATTTGATAAAACTTTGTAAAAGTGTAGGGATGCACGAGCCGACTTTTTTGGTACTGATCCCCATCTTTTGCTTTGTGAAATCGCCGATCCCGAGTCCGATCCAGAAGTACCGTTTTGTGAGCTTATAACAAAATAATACTTCCGGATCGGTATCGGCAGATCCCTTATAACAATTGTGCATTTAAGAGGTTAAACTTCCCTCCTCCGGCAGAGAAGAAAAGATGCATTGTATTCATTGTGTTTACTTAAATGAGAGACTGACAGGCATTTGCAGGAGGCTCTTTTTTTTTTTTTTCCTTCTTTGACAGCTGTTCTCTGCTCCCTCACAGCTATGTAAAGAGCAAAACCGGATAGGCCCGTGGATCTGTTAATTTTACAGATCCACCTATTATGGCCACATCGGCGCCGATATCCGATCCTAATATCGGATCGGTGCATCCCAATAAAAAAGTGTGCACCCGACGACCAGGTGGCCTCCTTGAAAACCTGCGTCACTGACGCCCGATGACGGAAATGCCCAGGAGGCACTCAGCACCCTAGTAGAGTGCGCCTTGACAGGGAAAGGAGGAACCTGACCCTTGATGGAATAGGCCTGAACCATCTGGAAATTGTCACAGAGGAAGCGGACAACCCTTTCCACGATCCATCCATGAGCACAAATAGTGAGTCTGATTTCCTAAAAGACTCTGTAGCTGCCAGGTACACCTTTATTGCCCGGACCACATCCAAAGGCATGAAAGGATATTTCCTTCGGCTTTTTAGGCCTGGGACACAGGGAAGGCAACACAATGTCTTCATTCAATTGAAAATCTGAGACACCCTTTGGAGGGAATGATGGACAGGGACAAAGAACAACCTTATCCCTGTGAATCACCAGGTAAGGTAAACGATAGGATAACACCGCCAGTTCTGATACCCTGCTCACAGAGGTGATAGCCACTAAAAAGGCCACCTTCTGGGATAGCGTAAGCGTGGGGAATGTCTCGAATATTTGCAAAGGGAGGCTTCTGTAGAGCTGAAAGCACCAAATTAAGATCCCAAGGCGGCAACAAAGCCCGCACTGGAGGAACCAAATGTTGGACACCCTGAAGAAATGTACGCACCAGGGAGTGTGTGGTCAAAAGGTCGTTAGAAGATCTAAGATGACCGCCAAAGCCGACACTTGGCCCCTGATGGTACTCAAGGCCAACTTCTGCTCAAACCGCCGTTGAAGGAAGGTCAAGATCCGAGCCACCGAAAGAAGAAGAAGAAGAGAAAAAAAAAAAAAAAAGAAGAAGGAGCGAGGATGAACCCTAAGAGACTCACAATACGCAATGTACATCTTCCACGTACAATGTTAGATCTTCCTCCTAGAACAGGCATGTCCAAACTGCGGCCCGAGGGCCGCATGCGGCCCAGAACCACAGGCAATGTGGCCCACTGCCCCCTGACAATTTTTTTTTTTTGCTGTGGAGGAAGGAAGTCAAGTCGGGGGCACGGCCACAGCGGCTTCCAACTAACTGTAGGCAGAGGCTGCCTCGGAGCCTCTGTCAATGATAGACAGCACATTGGAGATGTCTATCATAGGAGCCGGTCCAGGAGGCAGGACTTCGTATGACAGCGGTCACCGGGTAAGCAGGAGATCCCTGCTCTGTGTAATCCAGCGGCTCTCCTCTCTCTTCATTGCAGAAGGCATTGGATGGGCATGCACTGGTGAGGCTACATTGGATGGGCACTGATCAGGCTGCATTGGATGGGCATGCACTTGTGAGGCTGCATTGGCTGGGCACGCACTGGTGAAGCTGCATTGAATGGGCATGCGGGAAGGGTGCGGCGGGGTTTTATTGCTTATATACCTTAACTATAGTATAGATTTTATATGCGGCCCGAGAAAATTTCTCTACACTCAATGTAGCCCAGAGAAGCCAAAAGGTTGGACACCCATGTCCTAGAAGTAGATTTTCTACCTTTTGACAGCGTTGGAGCCACTGACTCAGACAAACCTCTATCCATCAGCACCTGGCATTCAACAGCCAATCCATCAAAGACAGCGGCGGTTAAACAGGATGGAAGATTGGTCCTTTGAATCCCTTCGCCTGAGAGGAGGAAAGGCAAAAATCAGATGATACTGACCCCCCACGGGGCCACCAGCGCATCCACCAGAGGGTCCTGTGAACGAGCCACAAACCTCTGCACCTGTTGAGTGGGAACACCAACAGATGCAACTCGGGGATGTCCCACCAAAGGCACAACAGAAGAAACACCTCCGGATGAAGGGACCAATCCCCTTGGTCCATTGCCTGCTGAGTGAGGTAATCCGCCTGCCAGTTTTCCACCCTGGGAATGTGTACGGCGGAGAGGGCTGGAATGAACCGTTCTGCCCACCTTAGAATGCCGGCTACCTCAAGAGCCGCCAGGACACAGCTTGTGCCCCCCCTGGTGATTGACATAAGCCACTACCGTGGCATTGTCCAATTGAATGTGCATTGGACACCCCCTGAAGATGATCCGTCCAATGATCCAGACAGTCTGATCGCTCGGAGGACATTGATCGGTAGTCTGGACTCTTCCAGTGTTCAGACCCCCTGAGCAGAAGGTAAGGATTTGCCAAGGCGAAGTGCCAAGAAATGAAGCCACCATATAAGGGACTCTTTCGTTCCCCAGGTCAGTCGGATCTGATTGTCCAGAGGCTGCAGATTCTTGTCCCATTTGGCCAGAATCTCCCTTGCAGGGACCTCGTATGGAACTGTGCAAATGGAACCGCCTCTAAAAAAGGTAGACACCATCAGGCCCAGCACCCCCATGCAAATCCTGAGGGATCATCATCTGCTGGACAGCAGGAGACGAATTACAGCCTGCAGTTTCTGGAATTTGTCCAAAGGAAGGGGCACTCTGGACCCAGATAGTCCAGCTTTGTGGACAGAAACAAGAGCAGACTTCTGAAAATTCAGAATCCAGCCAAACACCCTCAAGCTCTTATGGTGAATTCCAGGTTTTACACCAGAGCAGTAGGAGACGCCTCTCGCAGAAGGTCGTTCAAGTAGCCCAGTACAGCGATTTCCCGTTGGCGTAACAATGCTAGCACTGGGGCCAACACTTCTGTGAAGACCCGAGGAGCAGAGGAGAGACCAAAAGGGTAACGCCACAAACTGATAATGCTCCTCTCCCACAGCAAAGCTGACTAAGCGCTGGAAACCGACACATATTGGAATGTGGAGGCAAGCGTCCTTGATGATGTTGAAGTAGGCAAGAAGAACCCCCCTGATGCAGGGAAACCACCCCCGTCCGAAGGGATTCCATTCTGAACTTCTTCACCCACACAAAACAGTTCAGTGCCCTGAGGTCCAGAACTGGACGCACCTTGGCTTCCTTCCTGGGGACTGTAAACAGGAGTAAAAACCCCTTGAAAACATTCTGAAGTCAGAACCATCACCCTACAAAGTAAAAGGTCTTGCACCGCCCCAAAAAGAGCCTGTAAGCGGACTGGGGAAAGTCGCACGTTGAAAGGAAGAACCTTACCGGAGGTAAGAACGAAACTCGATCTTGCAGCAGGACCTAATGACCTCATGGACCCACCTGACTTGTAACCGGGGAGTCCTCGGGTCCGGAAACCAACGAAAATGTCCCCACACCCCAGATACGGTTGAGGGCGCACCTTTATGCTGAAGAGGCCTTGTCCGTGGGTCTGGAGAAGCCCGCTCTCGACTTGGCAGACCAAATTCGCTTAGATCCTCCAGAGAGGCCCCGAAGGGCTCCGATCCCTAATCAGTCGACCCTGAGGGACGAAAAAAACTTTGAGGCGAGAAGGAGGGCCCATGTCTACGACGAGGGTCCTTGCCCTTAGTAGCCTGCAGAAGAAAGGTACTCTTCCCCCTGTGAGACCTTTAATGATGTCATCCAGGGTAGCACCAAACAGGCGATCTCCTTGAAAGGCAAGATCAGTCAAGGCCTTTTTAGAAGTCTTGTCTGCAGACCAGCATTTGAGCCAAAATACATGCCAAAGGACCACTGCCGAAACAGAGAGCCGAGCCACTAGGGGAGCTGCATCCAAAGAGACATCATAGATAAATTGCAGCCCCTGGACCAGCTGGTACGTCAGCTCAGCAAAGGCAGGGGGGAGCTACTCCCTCTCCAGGTCATGGCGCAAAAGCCTAGCCCATTCGGTCAGAGACTGCGACACCAAGGCAATGGTAAATATCGGCTTCAGTACCGAACCAGCCAGGGTGTACATATTGCGGGCCACAGCCTCCGCCTTCCTGTCAGCCAGGTCCCTTAAGGCCAGGACTCTTACACAGGAATCATGGTTGCCTTGCTTAATCTGGAAACCGGAGGGTCCACCACCGGTGGAACAGTCCACTTCTTTAGAAGGGATTCCTCATAGGAGGTATCACCTAGCAAAATCGCTTAACCTAGCAAATTCGCTTGGGGACCTCAAGGGGACGCTTTGGTCGCCCCCACTATTTAGTGACAATTCTGTCAAAATAGGAGGGGATTGGGGGAGATAGAGCCCACAGGAACCACCAGACCGATGAGGGGGTGGTTCCTGAGGGAAACCCAGGAATGTCCGACCGTCCCATGGAGGGGCCACGTCCACCCCAAAACCTCTAGGAGGAGAGGGGGGGGGGGGGGGACAGTAGCTTGCATACCAGGAACCAGGCGGGCACCGCTCCAGACAGAGAACCTCATCTCCATCAAAATGGGGGGCTGTTGGCCAGGAGCAACACTGCGAGACTCGGTCATATGCGACCTCGTGGGGAGTTTAACTCGCAGGCCAGCCCCAGTCCATTTGGGCTATGTGGCAGCCGACCTAGCGCTCACTGAGGTCTGCCCGCACTCGCTGGCCAGACTGGGGTGACCACCGTAACTAGATTATCAAGCCCGTCGCCCAGTCTGGCAGTTGATTGTAGATCTCACAGGAAAAAGTTGATCTCACAGGAAAAAGTTCTATCTAAAATTGCAAGGACCAGAGATCCCAGCAAAGAATTAGGTCCAGACTAGGCAGGAAAAAAAAAAAAAGGAGTACCTAGTAGCAGACAGAGGGAGTGAGAGGAAGTATACCCCCTAGGACTGCCCATAGGCGTAGCCACATTTTCTCTGCCTTTTGTCCTACTCCTGTAGGGGGCAGTATAACCCAATGGCTATAAAGATCAGGAGCTGTGTCCGTCAATGAACAAAAGAGAAATAGGGTTTTTGAGGTGCAACATACAACAAACAGTAATTTTGTAAAAACTGAATTTTTTTGGTACAAAAATATAAAAGGGGTGCAAACATTAATAAAGCTTAAAAACATTGCGCGGTTATATTTTTGAGTGGAAGGAGATGCCCCCACAGTGGGCACCAGTAGGTAATCATGTCTTTTCTACCAAAAATTACAATGCCTTTTGGCTAGCTATTGATCCACTGTCCACTATAATATTAGTACAGCTTCAGCCCAAAAATTCCCATTCTTTTATATACACTGACCAATAATAGGGGCAAAGGGAAGAGGTTGTTACCTGTGCTGACAGCAATGCTCACACTGGTCTTCCGCACTGGCTCAGAGCTCCCAGTCTCCGTGGTCACAGATTCTGCAGTTTTCTTGGAGCGGGAAGATTTGGAATCACCCTGAAAAGCCTGGGCTTCAAGCAACCGCTGGATCTGCAAAGAAAACAAGTTTCCCATTACACATCCTTAATACATTTTTTTTTTTTGCTAGAAAGGAAACTTTTGGAAAATGCATGAATGCCTTACTGCTGACCTTGTGAAAATACTAGCTGCCTTTCTCTCATGCCTCGACAGTGATTCAAAGGGCTAATACAAGAGCATCACAATATTACTAAATATAAAATTAGATCTGCCCAAAAGGGAGGTGCCACAACCCTTAGAATGAGAAAGAAGGAAAATTGGGTGGGACTTTTAAATTTGGTTGGAATAAGCATGCTAGTCTCGGCCAGTATCACGAGAGTTAAATTAAATGCAAAAGACGCAAATAAGGCAAAGAGGCTACAGGAAAAAGAACCGATAAACTAATAAAGTATTTTTCTTCATACTTGTGCAAGTTTATCATAATACACAAAGCCCATAGAGTTCTTTAATGATTGTTCATTGCTTGCTATATATTTTATATAGAATATTTTTTATCCTTTTTTGTTCTTTCTTGTAGCCTGGTTTGCATTCTTTGCATTTAATTTAAAGCGGTAGTAAAGCCCACTGTGTTTTTTTACCTACAGGTAAGCCTATAAAGGCGGCTTACCTGTAGGTAAACTGACTATCTACTAGCCGTGCACTGTTTAGGAGATATCACTGGTGCATACGCTCTGAAGGTCCAGAATACCTTGCCGAAACTTCAGAGCTTTGTGCCGGAGCCTAGGGCTCCTGCGCACATGTACGATGTCATCGCGGCTCTGGGCAATCACACAGCCGGAGCGCACGAACCTGGAAAAAAGACTGGGGGGGGGTGAAGATATCAGCCCTCTCAGTAGTGACAGCGCGCGCCGTAGGAGGGAGGGACTTTGTTCTAAGGTATTTGATAATGTGCTAGTATGACGCATACTAGCACATTATGCAACTGCCTTACAGGTTTTTTTTTTTTTTTTTTAGCCAGCTGCGGTTTACAACTGCTTTCACGCTCGCTGTGAGACTAGCATGCTTATTCCAACCAAATAGTCTATGCACGAATCTGTGCTATATGATGGTATAAAGACTTTTGTAATTGTTTTGGTATTTTTGACTATCACGTATTGTTATTCAATTTATCCATATTTACATTGTACAGGCATACCCAGCTTTTAAGTACACAATGGGACCAGAGCATGTATGTAAAACGAAAATGTACTTAAAGTGAAGCAATACCTTTTTTTCATTTCCTAGGCAAGCTAGCTGGCCACAAATAGGATATGTTGTAGTCCTGGGTCCCCTCACATTGCTCCCTAAGTTTGGTATCCCTGTCACATATCGTTTGGGAGTAGTGCCATGTCAAGATGACCAAGATTTCCCATAGACGCCAATGTTAAAAACTGGGAGTAATGCCATGCCAAGCTGACCAGGCTGTGTCCGTACTCGCAAGTGTACGTAAAGTGAGTGTACTTAAAACGGGGTATGCCTGTAGTGCTTCATCGTGAAGAGGATGTTGGGTTCTATTGCTAGTCAAAAAGTGCATTGTTTAATTTTAATATTTTAAATGTCTTTTCCGTATCATAGACTTAATATTTTATCTTTTGTATAAATAAAATATTTGTTTTTAATAAATTACTGTGTTCGTGCCCTTAAAGTGCCACCCAATTCTCCTTCTGTAGCTCATTGTATCAGAATACCTGCCAAAGAACTAGCATTTTTAAAACAAGCTTCCTTTACACTCTCTCTCTCATGTTAAAAAGTGGTTTACAGATTCAAGCTCATCCAAGGAGGAAAAACCAAGAGCAGTGTGAAGTCCAAACCAGTATCTGAAATGAGCCATAGAGAGAAGCCTGTGATAATCGATCCATGGATTTGTCAATCTTGAGCTGCTTAATGCCCAAAACCAGGCACAAGAAAAAAAAAAGAAGACACCCTTGCAGTGGAACCTCTTTCCACTGCTAGGGTTAAATGCTTGTTAAAAGGCAAAAAGCACCATACTACCTGTCCTACCTACCCCAATCCTTAAACACTTGCCTGGCTCCTATAACAGCTCCAGAACTGCTCCCCTTCACTTTCTTGTCTCACAGAAGACACTGAGGGCAGCGTAGCAATAGGCTCCTGCTGCTGTTAGCCAAACTCCTGGGATGGGGAGAAGGGGGTGTGGCTTACTGGTGCTGTGTGTTTATGGTTGCTCACAGCTCGGCAAAGGAGCGCTCATGCACAGGTGCCTCCTAAGTACCCGGCTTGCTAAGGAGGCACCTGGAGGAAGGAGAATCTGACAGCACTGGCAGAGGACTCCAAGAAGAGGGGGGTAAGGAACCTTTCTGTGCAAAATTGTTGTGCAGAGTAGGCAAGCATGATCTCTATAAAAAAAAAAAAAAAAAAAAAAAAAAAAAAAAAAGTAATAATTAATCGCTCCAGCAGGCTCCTAAGGCACTCCTCATTACATACAATGCAAAACTGATAGTCCTATATTGTATGCTGAGGGACCGCCCACAACTCAATGCATTGAAAAAGAAAAGAGATGCAAGCAGGGACTATGGTCAAAGTAAGCCTCTTACTCTACCCCCCCAGTTACCGAGCATTTAACCCTTCAGGTACTGAAGCCAGGATAAGGGATAGTCCTGGTAACTTGGTCCTCAACTGACAAGCCAAAACACATCCTAAAAAGGTTTGCAGTAACCACTTACTCATGTTGGTCTGTCAGTCTGTACCTGATCCATGATATTCTAGGCTGAATTCTGCTTTACCTTTTGACACTACCTGCAATGTCCGAGGTTCTCGGGAGCACAAAGCTGTTTCCACCTCCCTAGCCCAATGTCGGCGCAGCTGAAATCCATTGCCTCGGAAGCCTATTGTGATCTCAAATCGCTCCCTGTGACAGAGGCAAGTTAACACCTTCTGCCCCAATCAAGGTAGAATTTACAAAAAGTATTAAAGAGCTGCTCCCAGGGATATGCCTTGCATCTATAGATTTACAAAGCCTCAATTCATTCTTTGAAGCTATTTTAGCTTTGACATAATATCAGACAAAGGTAACCTTAGTGGGTGTGATTTAATCATACAGGAGACCTCCAATCCTGATTAACAGATAAAAAATGCAAGGAACCTGATCCATACACCCAAAGGGTGATAGGGTACTGGTACCTAAAGATAAAATGAGGGATATGTTGAGGAGGGCTCCTGATGGGTGAGCATAAGACAATCACTTCACATATTGAAAAAATATAATTTATTTAATTTAATAAGTCATCAATATAAAATGAACAAACAGTTAAAAGAGAAAGAACATTTTTCATGGTGCATTCAATACAACAGTCCAGATAAGTCTCACATGCGCCCTGGGACAGTTTGACGCGTTTCGCCCTTGAGTGGGCTTTTTCAAAGACCATAGACAGTCCCGGGTGGACACATTAAAAAAAAGAGAAACTGAGGATAGTTGCTGGCAACCAGGAGGTTCCACAAACGGCCTGATGCACAACTCGGCCACGGTTCTTCAGCCTCCGTCCGTGTGTGGCGGTGGGGTGTCCTGGCTCGGCCGGTCGTGTAGACAAGCCTAACCGAGTTACCCTACTCAGGGGAAAACTCAATCCATTATTGGGCAGCCCTCTCCCCTGAGGTTATAAATTTTGATCACCCCCAAATCAAGGGGCGGGGCTCGACACCCCATCTTTTGGGACAACTCTTCTTGGCCCATTGGGGCCGGAAGTACCCAGTCTGTACCTCTTTGAACACGGGTGTGGAGTTGTGCATCGGGCCGTTTGTGGAACCTCCTGGTCACCAGCAACTATCCTCAGTTTCTGTTTTTTAATGTGTCCACCCGGGACTGTCTATGGTCTTTGAAAAAGCCCACTCAAGGGCGAAACGCGTCAGACTGTCCCAGGGCGCATGTGAGACTTATCTGGACTGTTGTATTGAATGCACCATGGAAAATGTTCTCTCTCTTTTAACTGTTTGTTCATTTTATATTGATGACTTATTAAATTAAATAAATGATATTTTTTCAATATGTGAAGCGATTGTCACCCATCAGGAGCCCTCCTCAACATATCCATTTTATCTTTAGGTACCAGTACCCTATCACCCTTTGGGTGTATGGATCAGGTTCCTTGCATTTTTTAGCTTTGACATAATTAAAGGAGCTATAACAAAAGAACCTACAAAGTGCTACTCTGTGCAGATTACTGCAGTGTCACAAGAGTGACCGCTCTGTAATTGCTGGGTCTGCTTTGGCTACAACAAAGATGGCAGTGCCCAGTGGCAGATTTATGTGAATTCATGATTAGGTGAATATCTACCACTGTGCAGGCAATTATGGGTATGGCAATTACATTAACCACTTGCACTTGAACAACGGGCACTTTCACCCCCTTCCTGCCCAGGCCAACTTTCAGCGCGGTTGCACTTTAAATGACAACTGCGTGGTCATGCAACACTGTACCTATATTACATTTTTATGATTTTTTTTGAGACAGAGCTCTTTTGGTGGTATTTAAATGACTGCTGTTTTTTTTTTTCTTTTGCAAAACAAGCGGAAAAAAAAAAAAAAAATCTTACTTTGTTATACAACAATGTGAATAAGTAATTAAGTAATTCTTTTTTTCTTCACTGATGTGCGCTGATGAGGCTGCACTGACTATTCGTGCCCTGATTACCAGTGTAAATGTCCCCTATAACTGGAAAGCCGGTTATCAACTTTGCTTTCCTCAGACACTGACAGCACTAAGGAAAGGAAATGTCGATAACCGGCATTCGTATACATGTGGTCAGCTGTAAGTGGACACAGCTGATAACATAGAATAGAGCCTCATCCTTGGCTCTTTACCCTGAACAGTGATGCGCTGTGTCAGAGGGACTGCACGATGTGAAGGACGTCATATGACATCCAGTCAGGATGGTAAAGCCACAGCCCGGCCATCATTCTGCTATAGGCCTGACGAGAAGGTGTTAATACTCGTGGCTGCATTGAGGACAATGTCTCTTTAAGAAGCGGTTTTAATGATAGGTTACAGCCATAGAATTGGTCTTTATGACCGCACTTTCCAACAACCAACCTCTGCACATCTCATTTCAGATCCAGGTTAAACCTTCAATATATAGTGGATACTATCAATTGTATTGGGAAGGATTATAATGTTGAATGTAAAGTGCATGTAGCAGTCTAATCTGCTACATGCACATTATAATAATTTACCAGCTCACATACTCTTCACAAACCTGAGCTTGCAGAAGCTTCAGCTGCTTGTCTTGATCTGTTAATAGCCGGTAAGCCTCTGCAGACAATCCCAACATGCCACTAGGTCCAGGAATTGTAGGAGGTGCCATGACCATGCATGGGTTTGAGCTGCAAGAATTTACAGGCAAGGAGTCTCTTCTGCCAGTAGGGTTGGCACCATCTACTGGAGTAGCACAACCCACCGTTCGGCCACAGTTCATTAACACAGGGCTGCAACAAGTATTCGGACATGGCATATTCTGATAAAACGGCATAACATTTCCAGGTGGTCCTGATGGGCTCTCCAGGCCCTGATGACTGATATGACTCAGAGCTGGCCAGGAATTATGTGAATGGCAAGGAACAGGACTAATGCCAACACAACCACTGCAGATATTAGTTTGATGGTGACAAGTAGCAAAATTCTGCGATGGCTTTTGGGCATCAGAAAATGGCTTTGTCTGAAGGGGAAAGGTTGCATTGTGGTTGGGAGAGTGAGGCAAGGACGACCGTCTAGAATAAGGTGAAGATGTTAGTGGTGGTTGCTCTTGACAGGATCCACTGATGCTGCATCTTAGGTCAAGTTCAGATGAGCCTTTGACCTGGTGTACGGATGAGTCTGGGGATGAACCAGTTCGAGGTGTGGAAAGAGAGGAGGAAGAAGTGGAGGATGATGTGGAGTTTCTTCTACTCTGGCCATTGCTGTGGAAATGTGTTTTGTCACCTGTAGAGGACTTTCCCCTGGACAGTCTTGTTGTTGAGGGTTTGGAAGCTTTGACAGGAACAGCTACAGGTTTTACCATAGATTCCTTCCTATATAAATCATTATGGGGATAAGAAGTAGTAATAAACTGGTTATTTACAACTTTTGGCGTCGAGGACAAAGGAGGAATCTTTTTATTGCCCATCTCTGAAGGTTTTGGTTCTACAACACTTCCGAACACCAAAGAGAGTTCAGGTACCGATGGGTGGATTCTAGTCACCTGTATAGAAAACATTAGAAATGTTTGAATATTTCATTCTGGGCAGCCAAAAGATTTTAGTCTATTACACAAAACAGTTTATGCAACAATTTTTAAGCCGTCACAGAAAAATAGATATTTCGCAGACTTAACACAGAAGAGGTTTCAAATAAACATGGTATAGTGAAGATAGGAAATACAAGTAAATTATCATCTAGAAACTGAAAAGAAACAGAAAACACCCCACAAAAATTGCAGCCATTCTTAATAAGTTACCCCTTATTCACAGACATTTCAACAGACTTCAGTAAACAGTGTCACCTAGTGGTCAGGGAAATCATATAAAGCTTATAGAAAAAAATGAAACCACCAAAAACAGAGACCTCTCAGGGTCATCGCGCCTGCGGCTTAAACCCAGCCAGGGCCTTGATCAATCCACAGAAAGATAGGCAAATCCCACCGAGCACAGGCAGTACTAGCGTAAAATCGGCAAGCAGCATGCAATCACAGAAGCAGACCTCCTCTGCACTCAAACTCAGCTCAGGATGACCCACTCATTTTCGTTCCCCAACATCACCGCGCATCTGCGATCCTGGAAGGACGGATGTTTGTGTATGGCCAGCCAGTCATTTGTTCCTACATACGTTGATGCTATTCTCACTGTAAGTGTATCCTTTTATATCACTATTAAAGTTCTGTACGATAATACACTAAGGTGAGCTTTTATGTCTTTTGGGGAACGACAAATGAGTGGGACATCCTGAGCCGAGTTTGAGTTCAGAGGTCGTCTGCATCTGTGATTGCATGCTGCTTGCCGATTCTACGTTAGTGCTGCCTGTGCTCGGTGGGATTTGCCCATCTTTCTGTGGATGGATCAAGGCCCTGGCTGGGTTTAAGCCACAGGTGTGTTGACCCCGAGAGGTCTCTAAGTTAGTAAGGAGGCAATCTTTATGGTGGAGGATACATTTCACTTCGGGTGTTATTCTCATGGGACAGAGCCTGATTTATCACAGTTGGACTTAACCAAAAACTTTGTTATTTTCACTATTTTTGCACTGGTGTAACTTACCTGGATGGATTTTATTTTTAGAATGGTTTTTTACATTGAATGCATGGTTCATAGATGCATTTAATGTATGTTAGCGCAGCTCAGATTTTTTTTTTTGTATATGTTTATTGTGTGTCACAGTTTAGTTGCTGCTTTTGGAAATTGGATAAAAATTAGCAGTTTCCTCCTTTTTTCTACCAAAAACATATACAAAAACCTTTAGGCCTCCTCTACATGGATGGGCAGGCATGAACAGTGGCGAAAGACAGAGTATTGCTGCAGCTAGGCTGACAGGTGGCTGCAGACAGTACAAAACAAAGACAGGTGCCGAAATTGTCCATAGCTCACCGCATAGATCTGTGCATTGCGCTGCTACCTGCAGTTCGGAACAGATGTCCAACCCTGGATGTACACAGATGCATCCAAGGACAGGTATCTGTCCCTAACTGCTTGATGTGTGGATACATACGAAAAACAATAGAAATCTTTGTCTCCAGTAAGCCTGTTATTTGCTTTGTACAGGCTGAGTGGCCACAGTGGTCTGCAACCACCTGTTAGCCCAGCTGCAATACAGTACGCTGTCTCTTGCCACTGTCCATTCGTGAAGGAGGCCTTAGGACGATATCTAATGGACGATTCTGCAACTGGTGACATATTGTCTAGGTAAGGGAAGCACAGATCCCAATAGTTGCTAGCCTGGAAGGCTTCAAAATTTCACTCATAAGCAAAAGCGAAGCAAGAGATACTTCACAGGAAAAAGGTAAATAGCCTGTTAGCGACACTATTGCTAGCGAGTTGTCGCCAATGGCAGGATTGCTCGCCTGTCAAGACCCTAATATGCCAAAATAGTTAATAAATATTGTTCACTTATGTGAGCTTAACGTTTATTTTCATTGTCAATCAGGCAGGAAATCTTATTTGATAAATTATTCAGGACATACCAGTTCATGGAGTGTTTAAAACCCGCAAAATATGTCAAAGTATTTCTAAACGAAGTCATTGTTAAGCAAATTATAGGACAACCGCACAATTGGTTCAGTTCTCATTTAATTATTGCCCTACGCTCCTCGGAGCAGCCTGCCTGGTAGAGAAGGGGGGGGGGGGTGACCACCTTGCTTGGTCCCTTTTCACTTGCATCCTATTCTTTCCTATAAATGACCTATGCTCTGCTAGGGAATAGTTTTCTTTTAAAATTTTACTTGTGTTGTGTGAAGTCTATTTTAATGTAGTTTTTTTTTTTTAACCATTAAACCCAGAGGGCTGAACGAAAGAAAACGGAGGAGGTCGCTGTACTAACTAGCGATGTTAGTATAGCAACCTCCCATACTGTGCTATTGTGTTCTGACAGAGGGACTGCCTCCCCCACCAGAACACACCAGTCAATGCTTGAAGCCATTAGCTGCATGGGCTGATCGGATGCCAATCGGCTGCTGGTTTTCCAGCATGCTCAGTTGACAGTGAGACCAGCTTCTGTCAGACAAGAAGCTGTACATCTGCAAAAAGCCAACCAGTTGCTCCCAAACTGACTGTTTTCGGCCTGTGTGTAGCTAGCTTTATGCTTACCAGAACTTTTCTTTATCAAAGTCAGGTGACAGAAAAAGGAAGACACATTGTTTTCTTTTTGATTATTTAGGCACCTAGTCTTTGCTATACTTCTAGCAGTTTTATGCTAATAATATACGTTTATTTTCCTTCCATTCCAAAACTGTTTTATAACCTACCTGCTGAAATGAAGGATGAGGGTGAGGCGAAGGCCTAGGGGAGAAATCCTCATCTTCTACTCCAGAATCGTGGTCACTTACGGATAACTTAGTGGGAGATGCATGCTGTTTATTTCTGGAAAAGCATATTAGGTAACCATATAAATTTTTGGGATAAACATTAAAAACAAGACCAGCTTTCAAACACATTTTACACATGCCATGGTAAAGAAATGGGAGCCATGGTATTGGTGTCATGCGGTCATCTGTGCTGCCATGTCATGTGTGTATTGAAGGAAACTTACACAGCTTCACAAACGGTCTTGGAAACTTCACTAAGCAGGTATGCTTCAGAATTCTGACTCTCCGTAGTGAGCTCAAATGACAAGGGTGAGTGTTTAGAAGATTCCACATTCTGAAATAAAACACAAGCTTCATAAATACTGCACAACACAGATTACAGGAAGGAATAAGATAGCAGTAGAAACTCACTTTGAAAAGATGTAAAGATTCTTCACAGGTCAGCAACTGGTAACCAAGAGGATCGTGGCCGATGCATGGAATACACTCATAGAACTCAGGCTCCTTGTGAGTCAATGAATAGAGAATGATGAGGAAACTACCAGACTCTGAAAGCACCCTGGAAAGATAGGTAGACATAGGGAGTTATATTTCCACATTATAAAATTTCTGTTTATATTAAAACTAAAAGGAAGAAACTTATCTGCATGAAACAAATCTCTCAAGTTTGCTTGTGCTTCTGCTTTTTGAATTATAGACCTAGAACAAATATGCACAAAGTCCTCCTGACAACCCCTATGTCACTACTGTGATCTGCAGTGACTACGGATTGGTGGGAGGAACCACAGCAGACAGTGAGGGACATGATACTTGACACAGAGGTGTCAGATAGTATTGGCTCATAGAGCTTTGCAAGAGGGAAGTCTCAACAATCTGGCTGGGTAGGAGTAAACCTGCTTCTTTCAGAGTAATCCTCTTAATTTTTTTACCCCGACAAGGTTTCTTTATGAAATACTCCTGACATGTTTTAACCAATGGCAGCAGGAAGAATTCCATTAGAGTATTCTACTAAAACGTATCCAGTCTGCTTGAGTTGCAGGATAAAAGGTTCCAATTACTTAAAAAGGAGCTCCGGTCTAATTTTTAAAAATCAAAAAGCAGCTACAAAAATTGTTGCTGCTGACTTTTAACAGATACTCACCTGTCCCAGGATCCAGTGTGGTCCTCACCCGAACTCCTTGTTCCACCAGTCTTAGGTCCCTGGCAACGGCATCTTAAAGTGTTACTAAACCCAGGAGCCTGCATTTACTATGTTATCTCCCACAGTACACAGAACATGGAAATGCAATTATATTAATAAATATAAACTGCTAAATATCTTCTTTTTTAACAGTATATAGCAATATTGGGACTTTTATCAGTTCCTCGTAAAGCTTGTAGGAGTTGTTATACTGCACTGAGCTGTCTCATCAGGATCCATGACTCCTGACCCTCTGTCTGGACAATGCCGATTGGCCCTGTGCTGATGGATCTCTTGCACTCTCCCAAAAGAAAAAAAAAAAAAAACCCCTCTCTAGCAAATACACAAACTGAGCATGTGCAGAGTGACTCCAAAGGCTTGGTCTTATCCAGACGTGTTCTGGAGTCAGTGGAAGAGGAGGATCTGTGCATACAGGATCAAACAGCCTTTTTACACAATGCAGAGAATTATTCCCTTAGGTTCCACAGTGAGTATACCAAGCATGCTTTACTGCATATACAGACTGATTTTACTTTTGTGGGTTTAGTACCACTAACTGTGGGCACCCAGCTGTGACAGCTTGCAGCTTCACAGCTGGGTGCCCACTGCATATTGTGAATGGTCCCGCAGTCATATAGGACCTCTGACATGTCCCAAAAGAATGCAGAGAGGGGAGGAGAACGTCAGCTCGGATCACCTAAGCGATCTGAGTGGAAATGGGAGCAGGTACTCATCACAACCAGTTATCTGCTTCCCATTTGTGTGAAGCTCCACTTTAGGTTTTATGCTCCTGTATTTCTCCTGCCTATGGCAGGCTCACAGCCTAAGATCAGCACATCATTGATTAGAGCGAGCTCTGACACTGGGAGGCTGCATAGAAATCAGACAGACATGAAGCAGGATAAGAAGTTTAATGTAGCGCTCTCGGGGGTAGATGGTTGTGTCAGTGACACTAAAGTACATCCAGAATTTACACTTTACACCATCTAAGGGCATGTGTTTTTGTTTGCTTAAAGTGCATTTTGCACTCCTATACAAGAGTAACTACAAAAACTTACCTAAAACAGTTCAAATGCAGGCCAGAAGGAGGTCATTTATTGAAGTCCGAATCATCTCAGAAGCATCCTGCACAGATGCCATTGACACAGGCCCTAATATGCTTTAAAACAGGATGACATGCGAGGTCCTACTAATCAGGATTATTCCAAAGCAGCATTGAATAATCAAATGGCTTCTTTATAGTTTAATTTAAGACAAGCTGTCTTAAATTGTGTTTTGTTTTTAGGTATCTCAGGGGAATCCACATCTCCTTAGAAAAGCTCTTAAAGCTGAATTTGAGTGTTTTTTTTAAAAGCTTCCATTGGGACACTTATATGCAGACTAGTACCATGCTTTTTGTGCTTGCCCCAAGATAAAACAATTTTGCTATGCCACCCTGAACCTAGTTAAAGTGGAGTTCCACCCTATTTTTATACTTACCTCCATCTTCTCGCTCCGGGTCACCTGAAAAAGAAATGGATAATCGCATATTTTTTTATTTTTTTACTTACCTCGTAGCGAAGAAAAAATACTTACCTTACTTCCTTCTTCCTCCTTCCTCGGCCGCGGCCCGTCGTCACTTCCTGGCTCTGCAATGATTCCTGGGAGCTGAACGTCATAGCTCCCAGGAATCATTGCGCCTGCACCGGCCCCGACGTCAGTTCCGGGTCGCGCGCGTCATCCCCTTCTAAACAGCTTCTGGGCATGCCCAGAAGCTGTAGAGGGATGACGCGCGCGACCCGGAAGTGACGTCGGGGCCGGCGCAGAGCATCGTGGGACCAAAGAAGGCGGAAGAAGACGCCGAAGGGGGTCTCGCTGGCTTCAAACTGCCCACATCTGAGATGGCAGCGCTGGACAAGACGTTTGCAAGGTAAGTATTTGTCTTAACAGGTAAGTGCAACCCGGGACAGATCAGAGGCTAGCCATTGTGGAATGTACTAGCCCTGACTGTCCCGGGGGTATTAAAAAAAAAAAAAAAAAAAAAAAAATCCAGGGTGGAACTCCGCTTTAAATACTTAACACCAACACCTAAACTTTCTGTAAAGCTGAACTTCTCTGTAATTAAATGATTAAAGGCTGTAAACAACTCATCTCTTTTGCAGCTAAAAAGCCCATTTTCATAGGTGGATATATTCTGAGGGAGGAAGAGCTTCACAGTAACAGGACATTGCATGTTTCTTTTGCCAAAAGACTATTCCCTCTTTCTCCTAGAAATTGTTTTGCTGCCTATGGTGCACACTTCCACTATCTGTAAGATGCTCAGACTGGAGTCAGGTGGTGAGAATGTAATTGCAACACACAGGAGTTACATGATCAGTGGCTGCCCAATGTCAAAAGATAGAACACGCCAGACAAGGGAAGAGTCTGAGCCTGGATCTACCTGCCCTGGAGGAGAGCAAACTAGGAGTATAACTGGAATAATACGACTAGTGAAATAAGTAAGCTGTGCATACTTCAAAGAGAATCCCCCCACCAGCTATCCGGTGAGTTTCGTTTTAAATAAGTACTGCTTTATTACATGATCGTTACATTTTAACTACATTATTCCAGCACACTTCCCTCATCAGTCATAGATTAAACACACACAAATAATTTTTCACCATGCGGAAAATCACAAAATTCACAGATCAATGGTCAAAAAGTCCAATTTTTTTGGCATTTGGAAAGATGCTTTGTGCAATAAACATCAGACTAACTTAGTTTCCAAGGCCATGTATAAATGTCAGTGGGCACCTTAAGCCTGCAAACATACAAAGAAGGCATTAAGCAGCACTTACCGTTCCTTAATTGATGAGCTGAACAGGTAGCGCAGACAGCTGGCCCAAACCTGTGGACTATGGATGTGTGTTATCCCGCTCAACCAACTGTTTAGAGGAAACACAGTAAAGGATCAGTAACTCAAGAGATATATATATACACACATACATACATACATACATATACATATATATATATATATATATATATATATATATATATATATATATATATATATATATATATATATATATATATACACACACATATATATATATATATATACACACATACATACATACATACATACATATACACACACACACATATATTCATACACACACACACGTGTGTACGTGTGTGTGTGTGTGTGTGTGTGTGTGTATATAATTTTTTTTTTTTTTTTTTTTTGTGTGTGTGTCAGGCTTGGGCAAAGTCATTCAAGGTGAATAAGAGCAATGAAATCCTTCAAAGAAAGCCTGCAGAATAAATAGGAGTTTTTTTATATTTACAATGACATGGCTGACATCATTGTTGAATTGAAGTGTTTTGTTTTGGCAAGGCAACTGGACAATGATCCTCCCTTTTCCTTACTAATAGAGAACCCCAAAATTTCTTAAACTATCATTCAGGACCCAAAATGAGTCCATGACATAGCAAACTTTATGCTTCAAATCTGAGCAATATCCTATAAATAAAGCAATGAATGCATTTGTTTCTACAGGATGAAAAAATGTAATCAATGTTCTGCCCATGCCACCATCAATCTTCACAAATATTGAATTTAACTAATAAAGAACTGACCACACAGATATGTATGGTGGAATAGAGTGGTCACAAGGAAGGTGGTGGGAATCACCCAGACAAGGTCATGTGGTGAGGAGACCATTAGTCTCATTTGTTGAAAAGAAAAATAAATCATTTACTTCTTTTAGACCAGAGAAATAATGGAGTGCCTGCAATGGGTTATATAGTCTTTGGTGTGCGTTTATGGCTGAGTTTTCTCTCAGTTCATTTCTCGGCAGTTCTCAGAGGAAAATTATCTTTTCTGGCACCCAGTTTATGAAGCGGAGAACTTCAGTTCTCACAGGGTGTACACAGGAGATGTTTTTTTCTCTGAAAACGGCCCAGATCTGTGTAAAAGTGAATGGGCTGCCTGTAATCTCGTGAGACGTAGCGAGATTAAAGTACCAGAAAAAAAAAAAAAAAAAATCACTGAAAACACTCTGGTGCCCATTTATTAAGCAGCATTAAATTACCACTGCTGAGCACAGGGGCATTCTCAGACGAGAGCCACACCTCGTTAATAAAATAAATTCGTCCCCCTACACAAAATGATTATAATGGCAGGGTGACATGTTTACTGTCTTAGGGGGTCTGATCAAAGAAGAAGGAAGTCAAAGTTCCTTCTTCCCCTTCAGTTCTCTGGGGATTCTGTCTTCTCTCCCCAATTCTCCACCTCTGGGCTGGTGAATCCGGGAGTGTGAATTTTGGCACAGATCACCAGTGAAGTGCAGAGATCACAGCTTCATAAACTGGCCGTTTCTGTGTCAGTCAATGACAGATTCTCCGTGTGTGGAGATGATCAGCAAAGAACATGTTCTCCCCCGATCATCTCTGTTTCATAAACCAATAATGATCTGAGATGAGCTGCGAGCAGCAGGATCGCTGCTCATCTTGGATCTTGGTTTCATAAATAGACACCTTTATTTGTTATTGCTGACATTTTGGCAATAATTCTCTTCTTTGGTCCCAGCACAGAAAAAAAAAAATAAATAAATAAATCTTATTTAGATGTTCAAATTCAAAGTTTAAGAGCCCCTGTCCTAAAGGCTAGATTCACCTAAATAAAAAATAAATAAATAAAAAACAGGCATACGTTCCTGCAGAACATTATTACCGGTCTTCTTACAGGAGTCTGCAAAGCATTGCACCCACAATCAATGGATCGCAGGTGCAGCTGAAGCCACTTCCTTTTGCTATCTGCCAGAACCATAGTATGACTTTCAATTAGAAAGCTGGAGGAAGTATCAGTGTGCTGAATACGCCTAAGCCTGGGTTCACACTTGTGCAGTATGGGACACCGCATGTGATTTGCACAGGAAATCGCACCACATGCCTATGCAAATCACATGTGATGTCTGTGCGGTGTCATTTGGGCCATTCATTTTGTATGACTCAAACCGCACCGCATCAAAATGGTGCAGGACCTTTTTTTCTTGCCGCACCTAAATCAGATCACATGAGTGTTTACAGCGATGCAATCCGATTCTAGCAATTGCAGTGCGTTTTGCAAGCTGTTTCAGGGTGTGGTTAATTTAGCATTGACACCCACAGCAGATCGAATGAATGCCATGTGATTTCAATGCAGTGCGGGAAACACACAGAATTCGCTGCATTTCCTGCATCACATCAGTGTGAACCTAGGCTAAAAAGGTGAACATAGCCGTTAAAAACACAAATCTCGAAAATAGTTATAGTAATAAAAACTCACATGCCGACAAGTGGAAGTGTATAAGCCTTTGGATCAGACTCTAGGACTAGAAGCAGTTTCCGAGTTTGGTCCATCGTCAAATATCTATTTAAGGAGAAGAAAAACATTTTTTTTTTTTTTTAATATATAAAAAAGGACTATTAAAAAAGGAGCTATATACTTTTTTTTTTTTGTAAAAACACACACAACCACCACAAATGTTAAAATTATGTGGGATTTTATCTTTATTGACTTTTCCCTACGGATGCCCTGGTTTCTTCAGATTTTTATATATATATATATATATATATATATATATATATATATATATATATATATATATATATATATATATATATAAAAAGCACAAACACACGTAGGTTAATTTACTTTCTTTGAAACAAGCTCTTCCAAATGTATAAAATGATTTAGGAATATTAAAATGCCGGTCAAAATAAGATTAAGGACAGTTGTAAAGCAGTAAGAGCTAATTAATAGAATACGCACATTTACTTTTCCCCACCACATTATGAAGTCATTGATATAACTGGTAAAGGATTCTTAGATAACCTTTTGCTATCAATTTTTTTTTTTTATGGCTTACACAAATACATCTGCAAATATATAATTTTATGGCTAAATAAGTCCATTACATTCTAGCAAGATGAACATATAATAAAAGACCCTCCATGTTTAAAACTGAAACCGTGCCATGCAAGTACTATAAAATACGTCCCTTTAAAAGTTTGTTTGCTATAGCACTTGCTGCAGATGCATTCAATTTAGACTACATCGAGTGTTTGCCAAATAGAAACAAACAGACGCTTTAAAAAACACTTTGTCGCCGCAGTCAAAAGGACAAGCATTTGTAGAGACACACAAGTATTATTTAGATTTTTTATTAAAGAACACTCAGAATAAAGAAGCTTACCCGCATTTGTGTGTTCCTTGAAGCTGTGCAATATTATTGTGACTGCTCAGGTTCCTGGCTAGGGCCGTGGGTATAATTGGGACAGGCTTTATGGGAGTACTTTCAAATGAATTCGCTACCGTGACAGCCGCCCAGCGAAGATCAAAGTGAAGATTGTCCATGTTCTCCGAGTAAGTGATATGAGCTCTCACAGTGAGCAATTTGGAAAGATCCAAGGCTTCTTTGCAGTGGAGATGGCTCTGCAGACCCTTAAAACAAAAAATATGAGAACTGCTTTTTCATCTGCAAAACAATACAATTAAAGTCTGACGGCGGTAATTTCCAGCTCCTTCCTCCTACTTGACATTCTGAAAAGACTAGATCTGCTTTGTACATGGAATGTAGAGACGCAAGAAGAGAAGGGGAGAAAATGTCCCTCAAGAAGACAAACAGAAAATCACCATAATAACTCAGTAAATATATTCATAAGACATGTATTGTTCCATAGGGGACGCATGAGGATTTTTCCCTACAGAGCATATTAACTGAAAATCAGTGTATTTCTAAGCAGAGATGATCACCAAGAGTTGGAAAAATTAGCAATTTATCACCAAGATAAAAAAAAAAAAAAAAAATTACACTTTTAATATGAATGGGAATATTATCCCGCTGGGGGCACTGACATGCTCAAATTCCCAGCATTTAAAATGACAGCCTGGAGTCGCTGTGTAAATACAATTAAAAAAAATAAAAATAAATAAATGAAAAGAAAAAAAAAAAGAAAAAAAAAAACAGCCGTTTGGCACAGTGTTTAACCCCTTCATGACAAAAGGTAAAATAAAACGCCTGAATACAGGTTTTTAACTTTGACATGCATTAGTAAAACTGTAACTATTATTGCAACTACTCTGTGTATCCAGGTGAATTATCCTTTGCTTTTTTTAAAGACAAATTGGGTTTTCCTTTGGTGGTAAATAATAATGGATAGCTCCTGATTTTTATTTTTATTTTTAACTATTGCAGGAAAATTGGCACAAAAATAGTAAAAAAAAAAAATAAAAAATAATGGTTTTAACATTTAGCTGTATATTTTTTACTATGACAGTAATCCCCCCGCTCCATCGCGGTTCAGTTTTTGCAGTCCCGGTATATTGCGGTTTTTTTTGTAATGTTATTTTACTATACAAATCATTAAAAATGAAATATTTTTGTGTTTTCCATAGCTCTTGCTATGTCTCTCAGTATCTTTTAGGTGTTTAAATGAGTTTCTATTGTTTTAAAAGTGTGTTTAAAAGACCCTAAAATGCTTTTACACGTACAGTGACAGTAAAAAAATCATGCCTACAATGCATTTTAATAGGGTTTTTCTATTTCGCAGATTTTCACTTTTCGCGGCTGGGTCCGGAACGTAACCCCCGCAATGGAGGGGGGTTTACTGTATAAACCAGGCCTCGACAAAACCCGGGCGCCAGGTCGCATTTGCGACTAGAATTAGCGACCTGGCGCCTGGGGTGCCCTGCAGAAGGTGTCCTGTCATTTTTGCACGAACTTCCGCGCACGGAGTGCACGGACTTCCGGGCCATCCGAAAATTGAGGCCCCGGCTTTTCGGCCTACTTGAGATGAGAGGCTTCCAATGGGGAACTGGCGCCCCTCTTGTGGTGGCCGGGAGTAATGACTGTTGTAATTACTGTTTCCACTGCCTGATTGTTCACAATGCATTACCATCTCCCTGTCCAGTTAGTTACCTTTGACAGGGAGTGTGGTTCTTTATTATTAATTTAATTTATTTTTTTAAATGTAAAAACTAAATATTTTTTTCTTTTTAATTATTAAAAAAATATATATATTTTCTTCCCAATTATTAAAAAAAAATCATATATATATTATATATATATATATATATATATATATATATATATATATACACACACACACAAAAAAAAAAAAATATATATATATATATATATATATATATATATATATATATATATAATAATTTTTTTTTTTTTTTTTCCCCTCATCGCCATGCCACAGCCGAAGGCCCCTTTCACACGGGCTGTCTGATCAGGTCCGCCTGTCAGTTTTTCAGGCAGACCTGATCGGACCCTTCATTCTCCTCTATGGAGCAGTAATCTGCCGCCATCTGACCTGGTCCTCCAAAAGCAGACGGATGGTGGTTCTATTTTCTATACATCCTGCGGATCGGATCAGATGGCATCGGATGGAAAGAGACAGACAGTCTGTTTTCATCCAATTGCGCTAGAGGAGAGTGGGGTTCTAGTCGTATTTATGTGTAAATTTAGTATCCGTTTTATTAAATAAAGCTTGGTTGTTAGTTTAAAAAAAAAAAAAAAAAAAACTGGCTCCTAACTTTTTTAGCTGGCTCCTAGATTTCAGGAAAAATTGTCAAGCCCTGGTATAACCAAACTACATAAAACCAATTCCCCTGCTCCTGATGATCACAGCAACATCTCGTGTATGTCATTTGGTGTTTGACTCATCGACGGGCTCAGAAACAACCATACTAATTTTGTCTTTTTGTCCTACATAAAAAACACACCGACACCAAAGCTCCAGTCACACCTGAGCGTAGTAATTTACTATTTTTTTTTTTTAAAGCATTTTTGCAGCTTTTCACAAGCTTTTTTTAAAGCGTATTACAAGCAGTTTACAGCTTTAGGCATTTTTGTTTAGCCAATAAAGAAAGCACAAGGGGGAGGAGAGAGAGGAAATTAGGGGTGGAGAGCTGCTATTTGAGCAGAAAACGCTTGTTAAAAAAAAAAAAAACACTCAAATCAGGCATTTTTGTTGAAGTCTATGGAGCCAAGACTGCTTGTAATCTGATAAATAGAAGCTCATGTAGCTTTTTCAGTGACATGCGTTTTACTTCAAGCAACAGAACGCTCACATGTGAACAGGGGGCCATTGAAATGAATGGGATTTAGCTTGTTGAAAGTTTTAGAGCTACAAGTAGAAAATCGCTCAGGTGTGAACGGGGGCCTAAAATAAAAAAATTAGATTTAGAATTTAAAAATTAAAAATGTATTTTTCTTTATCCTACCCAAAATACACAGACCCGGCATGAGAATCACCTTTGACCCCAACCTAAGCACTGGACCTTGTTTAAACACTGATCTAGCTATTTTATTTTTACACACACACACACTTTTTCTTTGTTTACAATTGTATTCCCTTAGCAAGGGGAGAGAAAAAAAAAAATGTATCTTTTTTTTCCATTAAGAGGACAAAAAAAAGAAAAAACCACCACACACACACAGGGCCATCTTACTGAATGGGCAAGCTGGGCAGTTGCCCAGAGGCCCAACTTGCCTGGGGGGCCCCAGCTGCCCAGCGACCAAGCCCCAGCCAAGCATTAGTCCCAATTCCCATGTGCATCCCGCCACCAAACTTAGAAGATGGGAAGCGCCTGTGGCCCCGTCAGGCTACTTGGGCAGTGGAGGGGAAGCCCACAACTGCAGGAATGCCTATCTGCCTCCACAGGTACAGGCACACACAGGACAGTAGAGTCTGACTCCCATCCGTGTGTTCACTGGACCCAGCCGCCGAACTGGGAAGCTGTCATTAGCCTGGCACTGCTGTACCAATAAATATCGCCTTATCGATAATTTGCATTTTCATTCTTGTGGGTGATTGTGTAGGCGGGGCCCCAGGGCACTGCATTGCCTGGGCCCTTTAATGCTCTTAAGATGGCACTGCACACACACACACACACACCACAGTGATTGATCACTGATAACCAATCTATAGGTGATCGGTCCGGGCCTCACAGTCCGGATTGTTAGTACAAGACCTGCACACTGTTGATGACAGCTCGCTCTGTGCTGGGGGCCTCAGAGAGATACAAACTAACAATTTTACTTATGTATTTAAGGCCAAGTTCACCCTAATCTGTTCTAGCTACCTCATTCATCCCCCTAGTATTTTACTGATGATTTTTCTAAGCATTAATATTTTAAAATCTCATTTTATTTGTTTTGTTAATTTTTGTGTTGCATTAAACAAGTACAAAATTAACAAAATAAAGTCTCAATTATAAAAAAATCTTTGCAATGGCTTGTACCAGAATCATTTAGTGTCATTTTAAACAGGACAAAACACAAAAAAAATGTATTCCATTTATCTTTAATACACTTTTTTTTTTTTATCTTAGCGAACGATGATTAAAGCATTAAATCAATTTTTTTTTTTTTTTTTTTGTCGATGGATTGCATAAAAATCATACAAGTTTGTCAAGACAATATCACCAAAAGAAAGCATTTCAAAGTAGTTGAAAGTCAGATTTCAGAGCCTGTGTTGTGGACTGGGCATGAGTGTGTGGGGAACGAACCTGAGTGCTGGGACCTGTCATCTTAGGCAGGAGAAGCGAGCCCAATTGGGGGGGGGGGGGGGGAAGCAGCTTGAAAAAAGTAAGGATTATTTTCCAAATGGAGGACTGCATGTTAATGTACTAGGAAGTTGTGATGCATAGGGATTTTTATTTTTTTTTTGCACATTTCAAAATTTGAAAATGAACTAACCCTTTTACTGCTTTTTAAAAAAATATGTAAAATGGTTTAAAGCGGAGTTCCGGGCAGAGAAACGTTTTTTTGTTGAACATACCCCCGGGACAGTCAGGGCTAGTACATTCCACAATGGCTAGCCTCTGATCTGTCCCGGTTCGCACTTACCTTTTAGAAGAAATACTTACTTAGAAATTTTCTTCCACAGCGTTTCCATCTCGGTTGTGGGCAGCTGAAGCCGGCGCGGTCCTCTTCTCTGTCTTCTTCCGCGTCTTCGTGTCCCAGAATGCACTGCACCGGCCCCTCTCGTCACTTCCGGCGCGGCGCCACATTCCTAAACAGCTTCTGGGCATGCCCAGAAGCTGTTTAGCAGGGGAATGCGGCGTCGCCCGGAAATGACGAGTGGGGCCGGTGCGGCGCATTGATTCCTGGGAGCTATGACGTTTAGCTCCCAGGAATCATCGCGAGGCAGGAAGTGACGGGGTGAGCCTCGGCGCTGGAGGAGGAAGCTGTCATAGGTGAGTATTTACGATAGTCAATAAAAAGGTGAGTAAACAAAAAAAAAAATAACTATCCAATTCCTTTTCAGGTGCGGCACACCTAGCGGAGGGGCACAAAAAAAAAAAATCTTTTTTGTGCCCGGAACTCCGCTTTAATGTCAATAGTCTGGGCCAGGGCCGGATCTAGTCTGCCTAATTTGGGGGTGCAGCGAGAAAAAAAAAAAAAAGTCCAGTACAATCCCTGCAATAGTTGCTCAAATATTATTTAAATCACCATTCTCACTAAAAATACACTAAAAGCAATAGTAAAAAACACACATAAGCACAACATAAACGTACAAAATTCCTACTAAGATCTTCTTCACATGGGGCGTACGCCTGTGTACAGGCCAGGTTTACAAGCATGGGGATTTTCACAGGTGTTCTGTGCATCCCTGTGCAGGCAGTCCTATTCATGTCAATTGGGACTCAGTGGCTGCACCGACAGTCACTTCCCCCAATCTGACATCTGTACGGGTGCTGGTCCTGAACCCACAAGGATGTCAAATCGAGAGCAGGGGCTGTGTCCGTGAAACCACTGCATTTCAATTGATAGCAATAGGAATGCCTGCATGGGGATGCACAGAACACCTGTGCATCCCCCTACGGGCAACTACAGCCTCACATGCTGTAGTATTCCCTGTGTGAACGAGGCCTTACTAGGTTTTTTTTTTCTACAGTGTTATTTTTCATATGGGGGGGGGGGGGGGTTTGGCGAGACATTGGGGGTTTAAACAGACCCCTGATACCTTAAAACAGAGAGGGACTGACAACCGAGTCCTCATTCACTTTCTCTGCAGCCTTAGCCGCACTGCAGATGAATGTAGTGAATAGAAGGAGGCTTCTACTCATTTACAAACAGTTTACAATGCTTCAGTAATGAATGATCACTTGGATATCAGCAAACTAAGAAGACATTCATGTTCTCAGAAGGGGTCTTGCAGGTATATGACTATGCCTTAGCAGTCACTTGACTAGAGCTCAATGATTACCTTTTCTGTTTAAAACATTTTTAATAAAAAACAACTGCATCTTATTGCCACAATAAAAAGGACATTTGTATAAACAAATGCAGTAGTTACCACTTCTAGACGCTTCCTGAGGCTGGGTTCACAAATGAAATGTATGCGGCTTACAGTATGGGTCCGGTGCGTCCCTGTTCTCAATTTCAGGGACGAATCAGTCCCTCATTTTTGGCTGCATTCGGACCTTAAACAGAGCCAAAGACGCACAGGACCCCTGTGCAATCTGCTCTGCAGCCACCCCGGAGATGTGTGAACCGGCTCCATTGAGAGTCAGTCACAATCTTCTGTCATGCAAATTAGATGCAGGGAAACCAGCATCCAACTCACACAATTGTGAACCCAGCCTAAAGGCTTACTGCTACCAGTGTGGCCCAGTTGCACAGGATCACGTAAATATACTGATTTGCATTCCCGGTTAGGGGGCACACGTGCGTGCGCTGCCCAGGCTACACGGTAATTTGCTACAGCACAAGCCGATCAGTGGGTCCTGGCCAATGATTTATGGCTGCAACCCACTGATCAGCTGACTGTATGACAGAAGAAAGCCCTGTGCTGGCCAACAACCACAGGCTCACTACAGACAGCAGTGAAGTGCCATTTATTTTTTTTCTACCTGCAAAGCAGAGAGTAAAAACAGCATACAGTAGACATTGTTAGGCACACAGTTAACCCTTTATTTGCCATGGATGTTAACCCTTTCCCAGCCAGTGTCATTAGTTCAGTAAAAGCGCATATTAGGACTGTTCACTGTCATTACTAGTATAAAAGTTCCAAAAAAAAAAAAAAAAAATTTTATATATATATATATATATATATATATATATATATATATATATATATATATATATATATATATATATATATATATATATATATATATATATACACACACACTCCTATCTCTCTCACATACACCATAGTTTGTTGGTGCTATAACTTTCACATAAACCAATTAGTGTTCACTTATAAGAATTTTTTTATACAAAAGGCATGTAGTAGAATACATTTTTAGCAACCATGTATGAAGACATTTTTTGATCAAATACCACCAAAAAAAAAAAATTTAGTTTGGGTACCGCGTTGCATGACCAGGCAATTGCCAGTTAAAGTAGTGCAGCGCTGAAAACCAAAAAGCGGCCAGGTCACAAATGGGAAAAAAAATCCTCCAGAGCTGAAGTGGTAGCAGGGCTGGTTATTCAGTTCGAGGTTTCTTTCAGGAAATATTCAATTACCTGGAAAGTATCTGAGTTTTCCAACAGAAAATTAGAAAAAAAAATGCATAGAAAATAAAAATATTAAGACCCAACTTGTTAAATTCAGGCTAGTATAAAAATAAGGAAAACATTCTTAAAAAGTGGAAACCAGAAGATAAAGTGGAAAACGAAAAGTACAGAAAATATAAAACAAATTGCCAATTTAAAATTCTCCCTGTGAGATGGGTGCAATATTAACACAGCTTACCTTAAAAGACAATGCAAAGTCCTCAGGGGTATGCAGAGTGACATTTCCCGCAGACTCTCTGGTAGATATAGAGCAAGGAATCACAAAATCTCCCGGTAAGAGAGTGGAGGGAACCTTCCCTACAATGCCAGCTTTCTCCCGACCAGGATCAAAGCGATCAATTGTCAAGGTTACACCTTCCTCATCTGATAGAAAACAGGGCAAAATAAAATATAAAAACCATCCTCGGATCTAAATCTTTTTACATTTTATAGCAGTTGTCTCCCCAGGATTTTCTAACTGAAATTGTTGGTCACAGCAACCAGATTCCAAATTTTAATTTTTTATCTTGGAGAATAAAAGATATACGTTTGCCATAGACAACTGTTCCCTTCAATCTCAGCTCAGCTTTTAAAAACATGAAAACTCTGCTTGCACAATGCAGATAAAGGGAAGAAGAGGTTCAGACATATCCATGATGATGAATCTACAGCACAAATCCCTCTCCAGTGCCAGTTAAGAGACCAAAGGGCAAAATATTGGTCTTGCTAAAAGCGGAGTACTAGAGTTTAATCAGACATTCACTGAGTAGGTCTGGCTCAACTTACACACGCTAAGCTCTTTTGGAGATCTTCTGACCACAGTCTGAGAATCTGGTCATTTAAGTGATACCAGGATATTTAAGTCAAATGGTTATTTTTTAATAGTATCTAGGGAAACTTGCACACGGTACTGATGTATGAACATCAGATTCCTGGCAGATAATTCCTGTGTAAAAAGTGCAAGGATGGGCTGTATAGTAAATGTGGGTGTATGCGTTGGTGAAAATAATTATTTGATCCCCTGCAGATTGTGTGTTTCCCACTTACAAAGAAATGAGTCTATAATTGTTTTCATAGGTGAATTTTAAATGGAGACAGAATATCAAATCAAGAAAAAACACAATACAAATGTTAAAAATTGAGTTGCAGTTCAGTAAGTAAAATAAGTATTTGATCCCCTACCAATAAACAATAATTCTGGCTACATTATGTGCTCATGTGGTAGAAAGATTAGTGCTGTCAATTTAACCACTTGCCGACTGCCTAACGTCTATCTACGTCGGCAGTCAGCCCCTCACAGGCAAAGCGACGTAGTACTACGTCGCTAGCCTGTGAGGCTCTAGGGAGCGAGCGCGCGCCGCTGGAGGCGCGCTCCCGGACCCCCCCCCCCCCCCACGCGAGTGACCGGCGGACCCGATGTCCGCCGGTCACTCACGATCATCGGTTACACCGGGTAAAAGGCAGGCGGCTAAAGTAAACAAAGCCGCCTGTGTTTCTCCCCTGTGTAACAGCACAGATCATAGCATAGCAGGACCGTAGATCTGTGCTGTTACACACACAGTCACATCCAATCACAGTAAGAATCATGCCCCTAGGGACACACTTAACCCCTCCTTCTCAAATAAAGTTAACCCCTTCCCTGCCAGTGTGATTTTTACAGTAACAGTGCATATGTATAGCACTGATTACTGTAGTAATGTCACTGGTACCCCCAAAAGTGTCAAAAATGTCAGTCAAGGGTCCGATCTGTCCGCCGCAATGTCGCAAAAAAAAAAAAGAAAAATCTTTCCCTTAGTTAGTAAACGCGATAACTTCTGCGCAAACCAATCAAAATACGCTTTTTGCGTTTTTTTCTTTTACCGAACATATGTAGCAGAAAACAAATTGGCCTAAAATGTTAAAAAAAATTTTGATTTTTACATTTTTTGGGGGGGGGGGGAATTTCATATAAAAAAAATTTGAAAAATATTGTTATTTTTGCAAAATTTAAAAAAAAAAAAAAAAAAAAAAAAACACACACACACACAACAACACAGGTGATCAAATACCACCAAAAGAAAGCTCTGTTTGTGGAAAAAAAAAAAGACATCAAATTAGTTTGGGTACAGCGTCGCACGACCACGCAATTGTGCGTTAAAAGTCACACAGTGCTGAATCGCAAAATAGGCCCTGGTCAGGAAGGGGGTAAAATCTTCCGGGGCTTAAGTGGTTAAGAAGGTGCTCCTAATGACAACTTGTTATGTGTATAAGAGACACCTGTCCACAGAATCTTTCTTCCATTCAAACCCACTATAATGGGCAAGACCAAAGAGCTGTCAAAGGACGTGAGGGACAAGATTGTAGACCAGCACATGGCTGGAACTGGCTAGAAGAAGCTTGGTGAGAAGGAGACAATTATTCGCAAACGGAAGAAATACAAAATAACTATCAATCGCCCTTGGTCTGGAGCTCCATGCAAGTTTTCACCTCATGGGGTAAGGATGATCATGAGAAAATTGAGGGATCAGTCCAGAACTACACGGGAGGAGCTTGTGAATGCTCTCAAGGCAGTTGGGACCAGTCACCACACAAACCATTGGTAACAATACACCACCATTTAATGAAATCCTGCAGCGCCCTCAAGGTCCTATCTGAAGCTTGCCAATGAACATCTCAATGATTCAGAGAAGGATTTGGAGAAAGTGCTGTGGTTGGATGGGACCAAAATTTAGGTCTTTGGCATTAACTCAACTTGCCTTGTTTGGAGGAAGAAAAATGTGGGCTATGACCTTAGCTAAGAACACCATCCCTACAGTCAAGCACGGAGGTGTAAACATGATGCTTTGGGGCTGTTTCTCTAAAAGGTACAGGCCGACTATGCCGCATTGAGGGTGCCAAATGGACGGGGCCATGTATATTTTGGATATGAACCTTCTTCCCTCAGCAACAACACTGAAGATGGGTTGTGGATGGGTCTTCCAGCATGACAATGACCCAAAACATACTGCCAAGGCAACATAGGAGTGGCTCAAGAAGAAGCACATTAAGGTCATGGAGTGGCAGAGCCAGTCTCCGGACATTAATCCTATAGAACATTTATAGAGGGAGCTGATACTTAGAGTTGCCAGGTGACAGCCAAAAACCTTAAGGATTTAGAGAAGAAGATCTGGACCAAAATCCTTTCGGAGATGATGTGTGCAAACCTGGTCACTACCTCTAAGAAACGTCTTACCTCTGTGCTTGCCAACAAGGGTTTCTCCACCAAAGTACTAAATCATGTTTTGCCTGGAAATTAAATATTTTACTCATTGAACTGCAACTCAATTTATAACATTTGTATCATGTGTTTTTTCTGGGATTTTTAGTTGATATTCTGACTCTATCATTTAAAATACACCTATGATAAAAATGATAGACCCTTCATTTCTTTGTAAAGCCCCGTACACACGTGCTGATCGTCGGCCGAACGATCGGCCGTCTTTTGTCCAGGGCTGTCGTGTCTGTTGAAAACTGCAAAAGACTGCACACGAATTTTGTCGGCCAACAACAGCCGACTGCAGAAGTGATGTCATGTGATGGTTAACTTTCCTTGTCTTTTTTCTTTTCTGAGCATGCCCAGTCTTGCAAATCTGTTGTCTGTCGGCGGAATTCTGTACTGACTGGCGAACAATCGGCCGTTCTGGTGACGGCCAACAAAAATTTTAAAGCATGCACATCAGATTCTATTCGGCCGAAAGTGCGCTGTCGGCTGTCGGAAGCATCATACTAACAAGCCGACAATCGGCCGATCGTTCGGCGGCCGAATATTTACGGCCGACAATCGGTACGTGTGTACGGGGCTTAAGTGGGCAAGCTTACAAAATCTGCAGGGGATCAATAATTATTTTTCCCACTGCATATGCAAACTCTTCTAGCTTTTTTTTGGGTGTGTTGTAAATGCATCAGAGTGTAAAATAGTGTCCAGCAACACAGATTTTTGTATTTTTCTAGGCCCTTATAGTGGAGCTGTGTAGATCTTTAAAACACAAACAAAAAAGTTAGAAGGTGGTTTAGGTTGCTAAATCCAAAAGGGCAGCAAATAAGCAAAAATTAACTGCTCTCCTACAACCAGGCACCTATAGTAATTAATTCTACAAATCCGACTTGTTTTCACTGTACTACAGAGCGCTTTGTTTAGTGCTACTTAGCAAGAGAAACAAACTCAGCAGCTGATCGCCTAGGCTTAGCACTGTCCCTAGCTTTCACCACCATAAACACCCAACAGAGCAAACGTTAGAAGCGGAGACTAGGCACCAAGACGAACATGATTCCAGGGCTGTTTTTAAAACAGCATTATGCAGGACTCAAAAGATTGACAAATAAAGCCATACAAGGTAATCATATTAGTCTGTCCTAGGCATCCCTCTAGATGTCACCAACTAATATGAGAGAAACCAAAAAGGGACTTTGTACATCGCATAAAATACAGCAACAGTAGAGAGAATAAACATACCATCATCAACAGAGAAAGATCCAAGTAAGAAGCAACAGAAAACTCTTCTCTCTGTCTTTGCATGTCGGTAAGCGAGTCGTAAAGCTTTTTCAGAGAGCAACAAGTGAGGATTTCTGGTAATGTAATACAAAGCAAAGACGTTATTGCTGTATGCATGATAAAAATTATTTTATACTTACAAGATATTCTATTTTTAAGAATAATTCCAGGCATAGAAATGTTCTACACAAAGTAGTTACATTGGTCCAATATAACTATAATAGAACTACATAGTATACCTGGCAGATGCTGCTGGAAATCAAAGAAATAGACACTGCTACTTAAAGGAGAAGTTCTCCTTTACAAAAAAAATAAATAAAATGCACGTTTTTTGCAGAGAAAAAAAAATAAATAAAATATTTTTTTTTTTTTGCTAGGATCCTGTAAAGCATTGCACCTACAATCAGCAGATCATGGATGCAATGACATTCTGACAGGTAGAATCAATGAACTACCAGAGCTATCAACTGTGCTCCGGTAGTTTGAGAACTACAAGCTGACAGCCACAAAGACTGTCTGTACTTGTTGTTTTCCCATTCACAAAAATGACACACTAGATTGTGACAGGGGGGAGAAATACTATGCTCGCTGTCAAACAGAGGATCGAGGGGGTACAGGGGCTGGTGCCTCCAACATGTTCCACCTAAATTATGGGTGGAGCATGTTACAAGAGAAACTTATTAAGTCATAGGTGCTCAACCTGTGGCCCTCCAGCTGTTGCGGAACTACATGTCCCATGAGGCATTGCAAGCCACTGATAATTACAAGCAGGATTCCCAAAGAAAGAGGCATTCTAGGACTTGTATTTCAGCAACAGCTGGAGGGCCACAGGTTGTGCACTCATGCTTGAAGTAATCTCCACTTCCGGGTCCTGGAGCAAGCGGCTGTTCTCCTGCATTGTGAACGCAGAAGGGCGGCTGTTTGGCACAAGGGCCACTCAGAGAATGCTTTGTATCTTCTGCATGAATGCAAAATGTTCTCCGATTGGATTAGGTGGAGAGGTGATGTTATGTTTTCCACCTGGTCCCATCAGAATACGATTTGTATCCATTCAGAAAACACAAAGCATTATTTTGATGGCACTCATGCTGAGCGGCCAACCACCAGTAACCACAATTCATCAGGCTGGCTTTTCAGCACAGGCCCTGGAAGCAAGTGGAGATCACTGGAGTAGGGATGTCTACATCCGATTTCCAGCTTCCAGGGGCAATGGCCAGGTATGTCACATACAGTTAGACTGGTCAAAGCTGTACCAATGTAACCATGTATAAAATCGTGATGCCTGGAATTATTCTTTAATGTTGGATATTGTCAACAATATCAGAAAGATAGGGCTTGGTACCAAACTGACCTGAAAATGATAATTTAGTAAAAGTAATGACTAAATATAAAAAGTTTTTTTTATTGACTAAAATGGGATTTTTGACTTACCGTAAAATCCATTTCTCTGATATTCATTGGCAGACACAGCTCTTGATAATCTTATCCATTGGGTTTTACTGCCCCCTACAGGAGTAGGACACTAGGCAGGAAAACAAAAAGTCTGGCTAAGTCTATGGGCAGTCCCAGGGGGTATACTCCCTCTCTCTGCTATAGGTACTCAGTTTTGTTACAAGCAGTGTCAGAAGAATTACAACTGCACAGAGTTCCACAAAAAATCCTGTTTTCTTTCACTCATTGATGGACACCGTTCTTGATCTTCTTAACCATTGGGACGCCAAAGCAGTGTTAAACATGAGGGGTGGAAACAGCGAAAAAGAAATTCCCAAGGCTAAAAACAGTAGCTAACCAGGTAAACAGGAGCGCAACCAAAACAGCTGGAGCCCACCTTAAAAGAACAATACAGCCTCAAAGAGGACCAGGTCCTCTAAACAACAGCCTGTAAAACCTTGCGGCCAAAAGGAAGCATCCGCAGATGCCAACACATCCACTTTATAGAACTTTGTGAAAGTGTGCACCATTGACCAGGTGGCCACCTTGTAAACCTGCATCACTGACGCTTGATGACGGAAGGCCCAAGAGGCACTGAGCGCCCTAGTAGAAAGCGCCTTAACAGGGAAAGGAGGAACCTGACCCTTAATGGAATAGGCCTGAATAACAGTCCGTCTGATCCATCTGGAAATGGTCTCAGGAGGAAGAGGACAACCCTTTCCAAGGACCATCCACGAGCAAAAATAGTGAAACTGCCAGGTACACCCTAATCGCCCGGACCACATCCAAAGCACTTTCCTTTGGATGTTTTGGCCTGGGACAAAGGGGAGGCAACACAAGGTCTTCATTCAAATGAAAATCAGAGACAACCTTTGGAAGAAACGACGGAGAGGCAAAGAACCACCTTATCTCTGAGCCACCACCAAGTAAGGTGAACGACAGGATAACGCCGCAAATTCGGACACCCTGCACGCAGAGATTAATAGCCACCAAAAAGGCCACCTTCTGGGACAACGTAAGCAGGGGAATCTACTGAAGATTCTCAAAGGGAGGCTTCTGGAGGACTGAGGGCACCAAATTGAGGTCCCAAGGCAGTAACAGAGACCGCACTGGAGGGACCAAGTGCCAAACTCCCTGAAGAAAAAGTACAAACCAGGGAGTGCGTGGCCAAGGGCCGTTGAAATAAGAGCGCTAAGGCCGGCCCTTGATAGTACTCAAGGCCAGTTTCTGCTCAACCCCGTTGAAGGAAGGTCAAGATCTGAGCCACTGAAAAAGAGCAAGAATTAAGCCCAGGATACTAACACCACACAATGTACATCTTCCACGTACAATGGCAGATCTTCCTAGAAGTATATTTCCTACCTTTTAACAGCATTGGAATCACCAACTCAGACAAACCTCTATCCATCGGCACCTGGCGTTCAACAGCCAAGCTGTCAAAGCCAGCGACTGCAAAGCAGGATGGAAGATTGATCCTTGGGACAGCAGATCCTCCCTGAGAGGAAGCTTCCAAGGATCGTCGGCGACCAGCAGCACCAGAACCGCGTACCAAGTCCGGCGAGGCCAGGCCAGTCCAGTTCAGGGCCACTAAGATGACCGTAATCCCTTCTGCCTTGATCCTGCGTCGAAGTCTAGGCAGAAGCTTAAGAGGAGCAAAAGGCGTAAATCAGACAATGATGGCCCCATGGGGCCACCAAGGCGTCTGTGGCGTCCTCACGAGGATGCGTGACGGAGCCACAAACCTCTGAACCTTTCTGTTGAGCCAGAGCGCCAACAGATCCATCTCAGGAACGCCCCACCGGAAACACAACTGATGAAACACTTCTAGATGAAGGGACCCCTTCCCTTGGTCCAACGCCTGCCAGTTTTCCAGCCCGGGAATGTGTACGGCGGAGAGGGCTGGAACAAACTGTTCTGCCCACCTTAGAATGCCAGCTACCTCCAGAGCCACCAGAGCAGTAGGAGACTCCACTCCCAGAAAGAGGTCGTCCAAGTAGCCCAGTACAGCGATCCCCTATTGGCGTTAACAACGCTAGCACAAGGTCCATCACTTTTGTGAAGACTCGAGGAGCAGAGGAGAGACCAAAAGGGTAACGTCACAAACTGATAATGCTCCTCTCCCATGGCAAAGTGGAGGAAGCGCTGGAGATCGACACATATTTGAATGTGGAGGTAAGCATCCTTGATGTTGATAGGAAGCAAGAAATTCCCCCTGATAAAGGGATGCCACCACCGTGCGAATGAGAGGGAGGCAGTCATTTACCATACCAGGAACCAGGCAGGCACCGCTTAAGACAGAACCTCCTCTCCATCGATTATGGAGGGCTGTTGGCCAGGAGGAACGCTGCGACTCGGGCCAAGACCCGTTAGTCGGGCCAGGCATTTAACTCGTAGGCCAGCCCCTGTCCGGTGAGGCTATGTCGCAGCCGACCTAGTGCAGAACTGAGGTCTGTGTGCTCGCTGACCATACTGGGGTGACCACTGGATCTAGATTATCCAGCCCCTCGCCCAGTCTGGCAGTTGACTGTAGATCTCAAAAGGAAAAAAAAAAAAAAACATGAGAAAAAGATTATATCTAAAAAGAAAGAATTGCCAGGATCGGAGATCCCAGGCCTTACTCAAATAACTGTGTACCTATAGCAGAGAAGGAGTATACCCCCCGGGACTGCCCATAGGCGTAGCCAGACTTTACCTGTTGGCTAGAGTTGGCCTTGGGAATTTCTTTTTCGCTGTTCCCACCCTTCATGTTTAACATTGCTTTGGGACGTCCCAATGGTTACCACGATAAGGAGTGGTGTCCGTCAATGAACGAAAGAGAAAAATGGGATTTTTTTTTGTATTACTGTAAAATCCATTTCTCTGATGTTCATTGACGGACACAGCACCCACCCCTCTGTGGAGTTGTAATTCTTCTGACACTGCTTGTAACAAAACTGAGTACCTATAGCAAAGAGAGAGTATACCCCCTGGGACTGCCCATGGGCGTAGCCAGACTTTTTTTCCAGCCTAGTGTCCTACTCCTGTAGGGGGCAGTAAAACCCATTGGTTAAAGCGGAGTTCCGGGCACAAAAAAGATTTTTTTTTTTTGTGCCCCTCCGCTAGGTATGCCGCACCTGAAAAGGAATTGGATAGTTATTTTTTTTTTTTTTTGTTTACTCACCTTTTTATTGACGATCGTAAATACTCACCTATGACAGCTTCCTCCTCCAGCGCCGCGGCTCACCCCGTCACTTCCTGCCTCGCGATGATTCCTGGGAGCTAAACGTCATAGCTCCCAGGAATCAATGCGCCGCACCGGCCCCGCTCGTCATTTCCGGGCGACGCCGCATTCCCCTGCTAAACAGCTTCTGGGCATGCCCAGAAGCTGTTTAGGAATGCGGCGCCGCACCGGAAGTGACGAGAGGGGCCGGTGCAGCGCATTCTGGGACACGAAGACGCGGAAGAAGACGGAGAAGAGGACCGCGCCGGCTTCAGCTGCCCACAACCGAGATGGAAACGCTGTGGAAGAAAACTTCTAAGTAAGTATTTCTTCTAAAAGGTAAGTGCGAACCGGGACAGATCAGAGGCTAGCCATTGTGGAATGTGCTAGCCCTGACTGTCCCGGGGGTATGTTCAAAAAAAAAACGATTCTCTGCCCGGAACTCCGCTTTAAGAAGATCAAGAGCTGTGCCCATCAATTAAAAGAAAAAAAGTCTGTTGATTCATTTACAAAAAAGACAGAAGGTACAAAACAACGCCTCAGCCTGCTCAGGAGAGCGTGGTGCAAAAAACAATACAGAATAATGACAACATGAACCACCACAAAAAAAAAAGAAAAACCCACTCCCCCATGCGCAAGCTACACCCAACTCCAGGAAGGCACGTTGAGTGGTAGAACACAAGCAATACCATAGTAACAGGTCCCCAAATGCATGTAAAACAAACCTCAGCTGCATATCAGGGGCCAGGAAATCAGTACAATTTACTTGTGGAAACCATAATATCAGCCAATGAAGTCTAGGTGAATTCAGACATGACAAAAAATAATGCAGGCCCATTAACAGGCCATTCCAAAACCTGAGGCTAAGGGATAGCTTGCAGCCACTCAATATTTAAAGTGTTACTAAACCCTGGAGCCTGCATTCACCATATCTGCTCTCCCACAGTACACAGAACATGGAAATGCAAATATTTTAGCAAATATAAACTGCTAAAATACCTTTTCTCATTTGCAGGATATAGCAGTCTTGTGACTTCTATCAGTTCCTAGTAATGCTTGTAGAAGGAGTTTTCATTCTCTCCTGACCCTCTGTCTGGAAAGTGCCGATTGGCCCTGTGCTGATCGCAAGCATCCTCCAAAGAAAAAGAAAACCTCTCTAGCAATACACACCAAACCATGTGCAGGCTGACTCCTAATGCTCTGTTTTATCACGAGATGGATTGGAGTCAGTTGAAGAGGAGGATTGGAGAGACAGGATCAAACAGCCTTTATACACAATGCAGAGGATTAACCTCTTAGGTTCCACGGTGAGTATAACAAGCATGCTTTACTGTATATAAAGACTGATTTTACGGTGGTGGGTTTAGTAACACTTTAAAGGCAACAAAAAGAAAGCCCCATGAATTCGGAATTAGCTCTAGGCATTGGTGGAGGAAGAGGACATAAAAACATATTAAAGTGTGCCAAAACTATTAAAGCGTGCCAAAGTGACAGCTAGGTCTTCCGTGTCAGCAACAAATTAGTAATTTAATACTACTATTTGTACCTGTAATAGCTGAAATGTAATCCTATTGGTTCTCCCATGGGAGTCGAATCCCAAAGTACAGTTTTCGTTGGAGGGAAATGAATAGGTAGCATCCTGTTTGACATATTCCTAAAATAAAAAGATAAAACATAGAAACACATGAAAATGATTTGCTGAAATATTCCTCTTCAGAAAAGTAGACCATAAAAGTTACCAAATAAATTGTATTCTCTACTCCTTAAACAGATGTAGGGGCGGGTCCACTGGGAGAACGGCTCCCCCTCCATCTGCCCACAATACACCTTTCTGCAGAAAAGGAACCTCACTGCTCATTAAAAGTCACACCTGGAATCACTGTACCTAGCATGTTATAAAATGTCAATTTACAATGAGAGTTTTAGAGTCGGTTCACACTGAGGCGACACGACTCCTACTACTTCGGGGGCGACTTGTGCATTCCCATGCACCACGACTTCGGAGCGACTTGCAGGGACTTCACATAATGGAAGTCTATGCAAGTCGCTCCGAGGTCGCTCTGAAGTAGTACAGGACCCTTTTTCTAAGTCGGAGTGACTTGTGTCGCTCCTATTAGAACGGTTCCTGTAGCGGTCAATGGACCGCGAGGGAGCGCGACTTGTCAGGCTGACAAGTCGCACTAGTGTGAACCGACTCCAAGATGTAAAGAAGATTCAATGTTGAACAGCAGATTGCAACAATGTAGAAACTGCTGATACTTAAAAAATTCCGCAAAAAAATTATATATTTTTAGAAAAATGGCACAATTGGCATAAGTTACCCCTGTTGATTGTTATCCCAGGTCTGCTACTTACTGTAAAAATTACACTTTCTCTGATGCAAGATACTACACAGTGTCCCCTCTTGTGGCATGGCAAATAACCGTTCTGGCTACAGTACAGTGCAGGGAGAGAAGATCCTGTTTACCTGCCCCTCTCCCCTTGTCCATTCACAGCAGCCCAGCATTCCATGAATTCAAGGATTTTTGCAAATAGCCAAAGGGTAAATGACAGCACAACCACTGTAATATAGACGTAATTAAGTCCCTGTGCCAAAGAGTGGTGTGTCTAATACCCGGCATAACTGAAACTGTCATTTTTACAGTAAGCAGCAGCCATCCAAACATAGCATTCTAATCATTAGATGTAACATCTCAACTGAGCTGTTCTACAAAAAAAAAAAAATAAATAAATAAAAATTCCTGGAGGTTCACTTTAAAACCATACTGTCATCACTATAATTGGCAGCAAGTACAGAAACATCTACAAACTGTGCGTTATATTTATGGAATTTTTATTTTCCTTCTTATACTAGTAATGGTGCCAATCAGCGACTTATAGCGGGGCTGCGATAGTATGGCGGGCAGTCTGACACTGACTTTGTGGGAACCAGTGACACTAATACAGTAATCAGTGCTAAAAATATGCACTGTTGCTGTACAAATGACACTGGCTTTTAACATCTAGGGCGATCAAAGGGTTAAAATGTGTGCCTAGCCAGTGTTTGTGTGTACTGGGAGCTGCTTTTACTAGGGGACGTAACGGTTTTGGCAGGACAGAGCTCTGTCCTGTCTTCCTCCTCACTGATCAGCAGGTGCCGGTGGTCATCCATTGGCCAACACCTACTGATCGGCTTGTGGCGTGTCTAATCACTGCACAGCTGGCACATGCTCCCACCCAGAATTGCCGGATCAACTACTAGGTACGTGATTTGGCGCAGGAGAGCCACTCTGCTGTCGTAGATGGTCGTTAGGCAGTCGGCAAGGTTAAGTAAAAATAATAAAAATGTATATGTGCATTGCACCCATGATCAATGGAATGTGGGTGCAAGGTCAGGCTCCTGCAGACACTTTATCCAGCTCTCTGCCAGCACCTTTGTACGGACTTTTAGTTACTGAGCTGCAGAAGTGTAAATGAAATAGCACTTAGTTGCTCAGCGCATTCATAGTCCATTAAAAAATACAAGTCCATCTGCTGTAGTGGAGGAAAGAACTTGTAGTTTATTCATTCAAAGAGCTCTAAATGCATGACACGGCTGGGTGGGCGGAGAGGAACCCCCGCTTGCTGTCACAGATGGGGGTGAGGGCTGGGGTGCTTCACAACAGGTTTCTAAAGGGGGGAAATAGCCAATGCTCAACTGCTGTTCCCAGGACCAGTGAGTACTTCAGCAAAATTAAAGTGGTTGCAAAGGCAGAAGGTTTCTTACCTTCAGTGTGCTGCTCCCCCCAGAGTTCTCCAAGTTATATTTACCCGAGCCCAATCCAGCGCTGTGCACGGGAGCCTTGGCTCTCTTGGATCTCCCTCTCCTTATTGGCTGAGACACCTCAGCCAGAGCCATTGGTTCCTGAATCTGTCAATCACAGCCACTGAGAAGAGAGCAGGGGGAGCCAGCACTCAGCAGGGGAGTGCCCAAGAAGAGGAGGATTGGGGCTGCTCTGTGCAAAACCATTACACAGAGCAGGTAAGTAGAACATTTTTTTTTTTTTTTTTTAAACAAATCCAAAGCTCTAGTGTTGCTATAAAGCAAATCCTAAGTAACAAAAAGTGAAACAAAGAGAGGTGTACAAATTTTCTAGCCAACAAAAATGGGACTTGAAGGCCCAAGAAGAAAGCCCTTCATTCCCCCTGCTTACCAATACTGAAGCCTGGTCAATGACCACACAGGCAGAGAGCAGCGTATAATGGAAGTTAGAGGAACAGGTCACATGCTTCCCCAAACTAGAAGTATTTCCAAAGGCTCCTGCTGGAATACAGGGGGGGGGGTTGGGGTGCAGAGAAGGCATGTTTTAAAAGCACGAAGGTGAGAAATAATAATAGATACTGCACTGAATGGACAAATTCACGAGTTTATTTTAACCACTTGCCTACAGGGCACTTTTACCCCCTTCCTGCCCAGGCCAATTTTCAGCTTTCAACGCTGTCACGCTTTGAATGACAATTGCGCGGTCATGCTACACTGTACCCATATGAAATTTTTATCATTTTTCTCACACAAATAGAGCTTTCTTTTGGTGGTATTTAATAACCTCTGGGTTTTTTATTTCTTACAAAAAAAAGAAAAAAAAAAAAAAAAAAAAAAAAAGTTTCTTATTTTCTGTGAGTAAATTTTGAAAGTAAATAAATTTTTCTCCTTCACTGATGTGCGCGATGAGGCGGCACTGATGAGGAGGTACTAATATGCCGCACTGATGAGCATTGATAGGTGGCACTGATGAGCACTGAGAGGCGGCACTGCTGGGGGGCACTGATGGGTGGCACTGATGGACACTGACGGCCGCACCATCAGTGCCCACACTCAGTGCCCATAGTGCTGCTAGTCAGTGCCCATCAGTGCCTAGATGAACAGGCACTGACTGGCAGCACTATGGGCACTGATGGCGGGCACTGTGGGCAGTTATGGCATTTTTTCCCCCTCTTGTGTAATCAGGGCACTGGTGATCGGTGCCCTGATAACATTCCTCTGTGTCCCCTAACCGCTGATCGGCTCTCCTCCTCCTCACACGCAGTCTCTGTGTGAGGAAGGAGAGCTGGCGATGAGAGATAATCTCATATGTTTACATTTGAGATCATCTCTCATTGCACGGTCCGATCACGTGGTAAATGGCCGCTGTGATTGGCCATTCACCACGATCTGTGATTGGCTGTGTCCAAGGGACACGGCCGACACAGATTTTCTCCGATGCACGCTCGCGGGAGCGCGCGGGGAGCCTGTTACTGGGAGGCTGCATAGCGCAGTGATATACTTGTTAATTTCGTCGACTAAAACGTTTTCGTCGACTAACACAATTCAGATGACTAAAATACGACTAAAACTAAAATGGCATTTTAGTCTTAAGACTAAAATACGACTAAAACTAAAATGGCATTTTAGTCAAAAGACTATAAAACTAAATCGAAATTTGCTGCCAAAAATTAACACTGGTGCACGCTCAAAGCATAAATAATAACATATTAGATTTTTCACTCCAGGACCAGCAGTAGTATATAATGAGTTTGGAAATTGTAGAGAAATGCTTAAATAATGCATTACAAATTACGATTGAACTACACCCATTTGATTATAGATGACTAAAATGAGTTTTAGTCGACTAAAATGTAGGGCGTTTTAGTCGACTAAAATATACTGGAGTTTTAGTCGACTAAATACGACTAAAACTAAAACACTTGCAGAAGACTAAAATAGGACTAAAACTAAAATGCCATTTTAGTCCTAAGACTAAAACTAAATTGAAATTTGCTGCCAAAATTAACACTGCTATAGCGCGAGCGGAAGGTGGTTAAAGTTGGAGGTATCTGCACTGAAAACATCAATTTAGGATGAAGAAAATCCCAGCAATACAAGTGTGCATGTTCATAACACGATAGAAAATACAGCTGTTAGTCAGAAAAAGTGCCCACCTGATCAACCATCATATATTACCTGTAGCAGGTTTAGGGTGGATCACGGTTACCAACCTATGGATTGGTCATGTTCACAAAATGCCTTCTTACCTAATGGTATTCTGGTTGTCACTGGAAATAGGTTTGGCTTCCTTGTGCTGCTGCAAACTCTTCAGACTCATCTTTGTGCTCATGTCCTGCATCAGAACAAAATGAAAATTTATTGGGCTGGAAATAATTCCTGTTTTTTTTTTTTTTTTTTTTAATAACAAACATATCATACTTACCTGCTCTGTGCAGTGGTTTTGCATAGAGCAGCCCAGATCTTCCTCTTCTTCGTTTCCTCACTGGCGCTCTTGGCCCCTCCCTCCTGCCAAGTGCCCCCAGAGCAAGCAGCTTGCTCTGGGGGCACCCAAGCAGGCTCGCTCCCGAGCCGCTGCTCTGCATGTCCATTCACACACACACAGTCATGGGAGCAACTGGCTTCCACTTCTGTTGCAGCCAATGAGGGGGGAGAGTCAAGGCTCTTCTGCACATGGTTAGATTGTGATGGAGCTCAGGCAGGTATTTGGGGAGCGGGGGCTGCTGCATAGAGAAGTTTTTTTTACCTTCATGCATAGAAAGCATGAAGGTAAAAAAACCTGAGGCTTTACAACCACTTTAAGTTTCCCTGTAATTTTCCCCTAAATGGGCAGCGCGAGTTTTGGGTCTCGTTCACACAAGGCATTTCAATCTTTGCCCCATTGGAGGGCCGTGTTTACCCACATGGGGATGTGCGGGTGTTTGTGCATACCTGTGCAAGCAATCCCATTACTCTCATTTGGGACACAAGTGCTGCTGCCAATGTGACTGCAGGTGCACGGCCCTGAAGGCATCTTGGAAGCGTTCAGGGCTGTGCACTAGCACCATTGTCCTGGCACGCGCTATGGGCCATGAGGTCACGACTAAACAACAACCGCCGCCGTACACAAACCATTCAAAGACAAAGGGCGCTGCAATTGGGTGCAAAAAAGACACGTTGGGGTGAAGGATTTTCAGGAATGAAGCAGTCAGTGAGGGGACGATATAGATCACCTTCTACCGCCTCAGAAAATCGATCCACCGACGATCGCCTTACAGAGGGGAGACAAGGGCTGCCGCCAGTGTAAACATACCCTAAGTGCCGGTTCACATTAGTGCGATGACTGAGATCGCATGCAAGTCGGAGCGCACTGCTCCTAAATTAAATGCGATCTCTGTGTGGTGCAAATTCAGCCATACAGTTTGTATGGCTGAATTCGCACCGCAATCGCACTAAACTCGCACAGGACCCTTTTTTTGGTCAGCAGCAGAACCGGATCGCATGGTGGTTCACACTAGTGTGATCAATTCTGTGCGAACTTACAGATCGCACTGCAATATGCGATCTGATCTGGGGGTGTAGTTAACTTTTAACCACTTGCCGACTGCCTAACGCCGATTTACGTCGGCAGTCAGCCCCTCACAGGCAAAGTGACTTAGGTCTACGTTGCTAGCCTGTGAGGCTCTAGGGAGCGAGCGCGCGCCGCCAGAGGCGCGCTCCCGCTCGCTCACGGACCCTGCCGCACATGTGCCCGGTGGACCCGATGTCCGTTAGAGCGGGAGAAAGGCAGGCGGCTAATGTAAACAAAGCCGCCCGTCATTCTTCCCTGTGTAAGAATGGAGATCATACGGTTCTGCTATGTAGGACCGTTGATCTCTGTTCTTACACCAGTAGTCACATCCAATCACAGTAAGAATCACGCCCCTAGGGACACACTTAACCCCTCCCTCTCAAATAAAGTTAACCCCTTCCCTGCCAGTGTCATTTTTACAGTAACAGTGCATATGTATAGCACTGATTACTGTGGTAATGTCACTGGTACCCCCAAAAGTGTCAAAAATGTCAGTCAAGGGTCTGATCTGTCCACCGCAAAAAAAAAAAAAGAAGAAAAATCGCAGATCGCCGCCATTACTAGTTAAAAAAGCAAAAAAAAATATAAAAACCTTTTCCTTAGTTAGTAAACGCGATAACTTTTGTGCAAACCAATCAAAATACGCTTTTTGCTATTTTTCTTACCAAACATAGGTAGCATAAAACAAATTGGCCTCAAATGTTAAAAAATTTTGATTTTTACATTTTTTTGGGGGGAATTTCATATAAAAAAAATCTGAAAAATATTGTTATTATTGCAAAATGTACGCTCTTTTTTTGTTTATAGCGCATGATCAAAAAATGGCACAGGTGATCAAATACCACCAAAAGAAAGCTCTGTTTGTGGGGAAAAAAAAAAGGACGCCAAAGTAGTTTAGGTACAGCATCGCACGACCGCGCAATTGTCCGTTAAAGTCACGCAGTGCCGAATCGCAAAATAGGCCCTGGTCAGGAAGGGGGTAAAATCTTCCAGGGCTTAAGTGGTTAATTGACACCCCCAGCGTATCGCATATGGCAGTGTAAACTGCCAGGGGTGCGGATGCGATGCGGGAAGAGGCTGCAAATTCACAGCGTTCCCGCATCGCAGAAATGTGAACCGGGACTAATAGTTATCTTTAGTGACGATTCACATATATGCGATGCGGGAACGCTGCAAATCCACTGCGGGTTCCCGCATTGCATTCAAATCGCAGGCAGTTCACACTGCCATATGCAAATCGCTGGGAGTTTCAATACTGAGTTAACAACACCCCCAGATCAGTTCTCATATCGCAGTGCGGAAATGAATCAGATTGCAGATGTGAACAGCCATGCGATCCAATTCTGCTGCGGACCCAAAGAAGGGTCCTGTGTGTGATTGTCCGAAATCCGATGCAAATTCAGCCATACAATCTGTATGGCAGAATGTGCATCGCACAGACATCGCATGTGATTTTCAGAGCAGTGCGCCCCGAATCACATGCGATGTCTGTCATGCAAGGATCCTCAAACTACGGCCCTCCAGCTGTTGAGGAACTACACGTCCCATGAGGCATTGTAAAACTGACATCCACATACATGGACTAGGCATGATGGGAATTGTAGTTCCTGAACAACTGGAGGGCCATAGTTTGAAGACTTCTGTATGAACAGCAATGTAATCGCTGTTACAAAACCACTCAGCAGACAAAGCCCCGAATCCTGAGCCCCTCCACCCATCACTATGGTGACCACTGCTACTTCCTATTCCATAATCACATCATAAGGAATGCTGATCCTTGTAGTTCCCTCAGGAAGGAAGTATAAGGCCTCCATTGTGTCCTTCCCATCCCAGGGACACTCACCTGCAGCTCACCATGGACACCGCCACCCGTCTGCTCTCCAGCCTGCACACTGCGCTCTGTCAGCCCCCTGAGCGGCAGCAGTGGCGGCAGCTCCCGAGGGAGGGGTTTCCGGGACTAACACTGACAGTTACCGGTCCTCAGCGCTTCACCCACAACACACACAAACAAATATGGCGCCAGAGAGTCCCCAGGGCCCGGGACACTATTCCTTCCCCGCAGCCATTCAGAGAAGGCAGGCGAAGCTTGTCCAACCAATAGGCACGTTCGCTGAGTGATCGCTGAGCCAATCCCGGACCATCAATTCAAATAGGTAACGGTAGACGCACAGGCTGAAGAGGGTGCGCATGCGCTCTTTCTAGGCGAGGAATATGACGGGACTGGTTGCCTAGCAACAGACAGGACGCTGAATGTGTTACAGTTGTACTATTACAGTTGCTGGCACACAGTTTTAGTTTGCTGCATGTTGTGAGACTGTTCTTTTTTTTTTTTTTGCTTAACCATTTTAAGACTGGAAGGATTTGCCCCCTTAAAGAGGAAGTAAACCCTCCTCAACTTTTACCTATAGGTAAGCCTATGATAAGGATTACCTATAGGTACTGTAAATATCTCCTAAACATGTACCGTTTAGGAGATATTTACCTTATATGCAGCCAGTGACATCACTGGCGCATGCGCTCTGAAGGAACGGCCGCTCGTGCCGTTCCTTCAGAGTCCTGTGCCGTGACCGTCGGCTCCCGCGCGCATGCGTGGGAGTGACGTAATCGCGGGTCCGGCCAATCAGAGGGCTGGATGCCGCGATCCCGGAAGACGGGCAACTGGACATGTCGCCCGTCATACAGTTAAGCAGGCGGCATGGCGGGGGCTCGTTCTAAGGTAAGTATTTCATAATGAGCTAGTATGCGATGCATACTAGCTCATTATGTGTTTCTCTTTCAGGTTGGAAAAAAAATAAAATAATTTTTAATGAGTTTACAACCTCTTTAATGACCAGGCCACTTTTTTCAACTTGGCACTGCGTGACTTTAACTGACAATGACGCTGTCATGCGACGCTGTACCCAAACAAAATTTACGTGCTTTTTTTCCCACAAATAGAACTTTCTTTTGGTGGTATTTGATCACCTGTGCGATTTTTATTTTTTGCACTATAAACAAAAAAAGAGTGACAATTCTGAAAAAAAAAAAAAAAAAACAACAATATTTTTCACATTCTGCTCTATGACATTCCCAAAAAACAAAAAAAATTTAAAATCAAAATTTTTTAACATTTTAGGCCAATTTATTTTCTACATATTTTTGGTAAAAAAAAATCGCAATAAGCGTATTTTGATTGTTTAAAATTATTGTCTCTACTAACTACGGGAAAGATTTATGTCATTTTTATTGTTTTTTTTTTTTACTAGTAATGGCGGCAATCTGCGATTTTTTGCAGGACTGCGACATTGCGGCGGACCGATCGGACGCCTAACTGATATTTTTGACACTTTTGGGGGGGACCAGTGACATTACTACAGTAATCAGTGCTAAAAATATGCCCACTGCATCAGCTTCCCCGCTTTAATTGTCCGTTAAAGTAGCGCAGTGCCGAATCGCAAAAAATGGCCTGGTCAATAAGGGGGCAAATCCTGCTGGTCCAAAACTGGTTAACAACATTCTCGGTTTACAACCGGTTTAAGAGTGAAGTGTGGGACTTCAAAATAACAGACATACACATTCACTTCATATACAGAAGTGCAGCGCTAAGAGTTGATAATCCAGACACAAAAAAATTGACTTTTGTAAGAATTTACCGTAAAATCCTTTTATAGGAGCTGCATCTGTCAATGGACGATAGAGAAATTTGTAAATACAAAGTAAAATGAATGAATGTCCAAAAAGGAGAAAAGGAGAAATCCAGTCCTTATTCCAAGATCCCGTGTGATGAGAAGTGCAGAGAATAGTAATGGAAAGGGGTAATCCAACTCCACGCCCGTGGTCTAAAAGCAAACTGCTTACCAGATATATTTGACCACTGAATTACAGGTGATCAAATAAGGTGCAGGGAAAATAATGGTCTCCCTCAAACCATACACTCAATGTCTCCACTCATACTCATGCAACAGGCACTTCCATAGCGTAATATGCAGTGGCGGCTGGTGAAGTTTTAAGATGGGGGGGCGCAAGACCCCGCCCTTCCATTTTGACCCCTCCCATTTCTCATAGGCCCCACCCCTTATAGACTCCACCCATTTTGTCCCCTGTATTTTGCTTGCGTGAACCAATTCTCCCAATATATCACATATTAAGGGGTCCATCAGTACTAGTATATCCCATAATAGGGAACAGGGGCCCTATTATGGGATATACTGTGAGAGACATCCTATTATGGGATACATGGACTGAGAGTGGCACAAACTCCACAGTACAGACCCCCCCAGCACAAACCTCACAGTACAGACCCCCCCCAGCACAAACCCCTCAAGCACAAACCCCGCACAAACAACTCAAGCACAAACCCCACAGTACAGGCCCCTAGCACAAACCCCACAGTACATGCCCCCTTCAATATAGTGACCAGTATAAATGCCCCCTTTCAATGTAGTGACCAGCATACATGTCCCCAATGCAGTGACCAGTATACATGTCCCCAATGCAGAGCTATGCGTGCGTGCCTCCAATGCAGTGACCACCAGTGTACATGTCCCCAATGCAGAGATATGCGTGCGTGCCTCCAATGGAGTGACCACCAGCGTACATGTCCCCAATGCAGAGCTATGCGTGCGTGCCTCCAGTGCAGCCAGTGACCACCAGTATACATGTCCCCCAATGCAGAGCTATGCGTGCGTGCCTCCAGTGCAGCCAGTGACCACCAGTATACGTCCCCCAATGCAGACCTATGCGTGCGTGCCCGACAGAGCAGTGCACTTACCTGGAGCCTGGAGCCCTGTGAGTCACGGCGGCTTCTCCCTTTCCTCTTCTCCGGTCTCCTCTCCGCTCCGCTCTCTGCAATGCCGGTCCACGCGACGTCAGCGGGGTCAGCATGGGGCCATGGGATGTCCTGGATGATGATTGGTCCAGGCTGTAGACTGGACCAATCACAGCCAGGATATCAGGAAAGTGGGGGTGTCCAAGCGCAATGACTTGCGCCCAGGTTACGCCCCCAGAAGGCAGCCAATCGGCGCCTCTTCTGGGTCGTAAACCCCCCCCCCATCGCCACCACATAGGCCGGTGTAGCGGCGAACACAGTTTTTTTTTTTCAAAACTTTATTTGTTCGTTTTGTATTTTTTTTTCAAAACTTTATTTGTTCGTTTTGTAATTTTTTTTTTCTTTTTTTTTTTTAGGGGTGGGGGGCGGCGCCCTGGCGCCCCCTATGCACGGGCCGCCACTGGTAATATGCATGAACCCGTTTAATTGAATAAAAAGGATTGCACTTACAAAACTCCAAGTAAAGTCAGCTCATATGCAAAAAAAGGAATAGCGGCGTCCCTCCAGATCTCCTTCCGGACTCTCTCATGCAAACAAACCAATCGGAGATGCGTACGCGTGACTCTAGCGCAGCGTTTTTTCTATTCTTTGTTTTATACATATTCACTTACTGTATGATTGTGGATGCAGCATCAATCTAATGCTGCATCCCTCCCCTTGCCGCCTGTACACCAAGAACTGAGCAATCAATGACAGCTCAGCGGCTCTCTGCTCTGCCCCTCCAGTGCTCACTGAAGCACCGGGCTGTGAAGGGGATAAGAGCGGCTGGCTCAGGCTCTCAACAGCACGTTGAAAGGCTGAGCCAATTGCCATTCAGGCATCTGGGTGGATCCCGACATTAAAGTCGTGACTGGCTTAGTGACTTTAGCCCAAATCTGGCTCACAGGAGTTCAGAACTAAGTGCACTTCTGTGACCCACAGGAGAAGTAGGACCAAAAGCGCTTTGGATCTACTTCTTCTTTAAAGCTGAACTGAATCCATGGATTTAACCACTTGCCTACTTGGCACCTTTACCCCCTTCCTGCCCAGGCCAATTTTCAGCTTTCAGCGCGGTCACACTTTTGAAGACAATTGTGTGGTCATGCAACACTGTACCCATAAGAAGATTTAATCTTTTTTTCCACACATATAGAGCTTTCTTTTGGTGCTATTTATTCAGCACTCGGTTTTTTATATTTTGCTAAACAAACTAAAAAAGACCACAATTTCTGAAAAAAAAAAAAAAAAATTTCTCAGTTTCTAATATAACATTTTGCAAACAGGTAATTTTTCTCCTTCACTGATGAGGCTGCACTAATGGGCCCTAAAAGGCATTGATAGGCTGCACTGATGGACACTAAAAGGCAGCACTGATGAGCACTGACGAGGCAGCACTGATGAGCACTGATGAGGCAGCACTGATAGGCTGAATTGATGAGGCAGCACTGGTGGGCACTGATGAGGCTGCACTGATATGCAGCACTGATAGGCAGCACTGATGGGTACTGATAGGCAGCACTGATTAGGAGGCACTGATTGGCAGCACTGAAGGGGCACTGATTGGCAGCACTATTGGGCACTGATTGGCAGCACTGATGGGCACTGTTGGGGCTGCACTGATCATCAGGACAGATGTCTCTTTTCACATTAGCTGGTTACCAGCTCTCTCCTCTTCCTTATGCTGTGACAGGGTGAGGAAAGGAATGATGATAATCGGCAAGTGTGTTTACTTCGTGATCAGCTGTGATTGGACACAGCTGATTACACACAGTAAGGAGCCACTGTGAATGGCTCTTAACCCTGATCTGTGATCAGCTGTGTGCAAAGAACACTGAGATCACAGAGCGTAACGGGTGCGCGGTTTTGGGAGGACATCATATGATGCCTTCCCAGAACTGGACCAAAGTGCTGCAGCCGTCATTTGGCTATAGTGCAGTGGTGCAAGCGGTTAACGTGGAACTATAGGCAAAACTTTTTTTTTTATTTGGATAGAGTAAGGGAGGGCTATAACTCCTGTAAGGTTTATTTTTGCCCTCTTTATCCCACTGGGGAGATTTACAGTACCTTAATTTCTGTCTCACAGTCAAAACAGGAAGTGAGAGGAAATCCCTGCAAATTAAGGGAATCCCTTGAGAACCCCCAGGCCACCAGAACTAGTGTCCCCATTGGAAGATTTCCCCTTTATTACTTTTCTGGGGGTTTTCTTTTGCTGTCATTTTCAGTGATAAGGGTACACCGGATAAATAGAGAGGCTGAAGCTCCCTAATGGGGACACAGACAGCAGTAATAACTGACAGGTGTTCTAATCCCTCTCCACTCTGTCCAAAACTAAAAAAAAAAAGTTTTGCCTTTAGTTATACTTTAACAGTTTCAAAAAACAGTTACATTCCTGGAATGTGGCAGGAATGTAACTGTCACATTGGTTGTGTTCTCAACCAAACTGTCTTCATCCAAAGGCTGATGCCATAACTGATCACATGTGTGCCACCATGGCAGTTAAAGATCAAACAGAGGTTAAGATGGAAGATTCCTTGGCTGAAAATAATAGGAGGGTTTAGTTCCACTTTAAATAAGGTTTTATTTCTGAATTAAAAGTGTAACTTTATAATGCATTAAAGTAAAACTACACCCATCAATCTCAAAGAACAGTTACAAGGAATGCCGTGAATGATAACTGTCATATGCCTCGTTTCCACTGAGCGGATCGGTTCGGGTCGGTTCGGTACGGTACGCTATTTTGGGTGTTTCCATTATGAAAGTGGCCCATACAACCGAACCAAACCGCACCATTCCTGGTCCTGCTTCAGATGTAGGGCCATAGGAAATGGTACGGTACGGTTAGGGCGGAGCTACTGGCGTCACACAATAGATTCCACTGATTGGCGGACAGGGAAACTCCAATGCTCACGTCAAATGAAAGCGCAAAACAAACACCTCATTTGGTGTAAACCCTGCATGGTCCCTGGTGGCCCGACTTGCAGTGGAAACGCTCACCTGAATAGACCGGACCATTCTAACCCTTCCAAACTGTACCGAACTGAACCGTTCCGCTCAGTGGAAACGAGGCATTAGTTGCTTGTGCAATGGAACTGTCAAGCCATCAAATGGCTGGTATTCCTAACTGATGACACGTGCAGCACCATGGTACCTACATAGGCTTATGATGGCAGTTTCATTGGCTGGGAAGTAGAGGAGGGTTTAGTTCCATTTAAAGGTTTCTTGCCTTCTTCCTCACAAATTTCCTCACACTTTAGGCAAATCTTTTTCTTTATTAAATAGTAATAATGGAGGCTTATAACCCCTGTCAGTTTATTTTTTGCAATTTGTGTCTCCATTGAGTAAATGTCCCTTTACTTTGGTCACATAGTAAATAGGAAGTGCCGCTGATCGGGTTTCCTTAGTTCGTGCCTGACAGGCACGAGTATAGGAGAGCCGATCGGCGGCTCTCCTGACAGGGGGGGGGTCTGCACTGGTAATCAGGGCATTGATTATCAGTGCAGATCATTAGGGGGGTGCCACTAGAACCACCAGGGATGCCCACCCATGACCCCAGGGATGCCCACCCATGACCCCAGGGATGCCCACCATGGCCACCAGGGATGGCAATCAGGGCTCAGGGAGCCCATCAGTGCCTTCCCCATCAGTGCTGCCCGCCAGTGCCCTCGCTATCAGTGATGCCCGCCAGTGCCCATCATTGCCATCTATCAGTGCGCCCCACCAGTGCCCATTATTGCCCAACAGTACTGCCTATCAGTGCCCATAAGTGCCCATCAGCGCTGCCCATCAGTGCCGCCTATCAGTGCCCATCATTGCCGCCTATCAGTGCCCATCAGTGCCATCTATCAGTGCCCATCAATGCCGCCTGTCAGTGCCCAGCAGTGCCGCCTATCAGTGCCCACCAATGCTGCATATCAGTGCTACCTATCAGTGGCACATATCAGTGCCCATCAGTGCTGCCTATCAGTGCCGCATATTCGTGCCATCCCATCAGTGCCACCCCATCAGTGCCTCCTCATCAGTGCCTGTCAGTGTTGCCTCATCAGTGCTCATCAGTGCAGGAAAAAACGTATCTATTTACAAAATTGTATAACATTAACAAAAAAACTTTTTTTTTTTTTTCAAACTTTTCGGTGTTTTTTTATTTGTTTAGCAAAAAAGAAAAAAACCTTGCGGTGATCAAATACTATCAAAAGAAAGCTCTATTTGTGGGGAAAAAATGACAATAATTTGGTTTAGGTACAGCGTTGCATGACCGCGCAATTGTCATTCAAAATGCAACAGCGCCAAAAGCTGAAAATTGGCCTGGGCAGGAAGGGGTGAAAGTGCCCTGTAGTGAAGTGGTTAAAAAGGAACTACAATCTGCTCACATAATTTGTAGCAAAAACAACTTTGCCTTTCTTAACCACTTAAGCCCCGGAAGATATTACCCCCTTCCTGACCAGGGCCTATTTTGCGATTCGGCACTGCGCGACTTTAAGGGACAATTGCGCGGTCGTGCGACGCTGTACCTAAACTAATTTGCCGTCCTTTTTTTCCCACAAACAGAGCTTTCTTTTGGTGGTATTTGATCACCTGTGCGATTTTTTGATCATGCGCTATAAACAAAAAAATAGCGTCAATTTTGCAAAAATAGCAATATTTTTCACATTTTTTATATGAAATTCCCCAAAAAAATGTAAAAATCAAATTTTTTTAACATTTTCGGCCAATTTGTTTTATGCTACATATGTCTGGTAAAAAAAATTGCAAAAAGCGTATTTTGATTGGTTTGCGCAAAAGTTATCGCGTTTACTAACAAAGGGAAAGATTTTTGTCATTTTTGTTGTTGTTTTTTTAACGCGTAATGGCGGCAATCTGCGATTTTTTTGTGGTACTGCGACATTGTGGCGGACAGATCGGACCCTTGACTGACATTTTTGACACTTTTGGGGTTACCAGTGACATTACTACAGTAATCAGTGCTATACATATGCACTGTTACTGTAAAATTACACTGGCAGTGAAGGGGTTAACTTTTTTTGAGAGGGAGGGGTGGTGTGTGTCCCTAGGGGCGTGATTCTAACTGTGATTGGCTGTGGCTTGAGGTGTAGGAACAGTGATCAACGGTCCTACATAGTAGAACCGTATGATCACTGTTTCTACACAGGGACAATGACAGGCGGCTTGTTTACATCAGCCGCCTGCCTTTCTCCCTCTCCACCAACGATCGCTGAGTGACCGGCGGACATTGGGTCCGCCGGTCACACGCGTGGGGGGGTCCGTGACCGCGCATGAGTGCGCCTCCGGGGGCGCGCTCGCTCCCTAGACCCTCACAGGCTAGCGACGTAGCCCTACATTACTCTGCCTGTGAGGGGCTGACTACCGACGTAAATAGTCGTGCGGCAGTCGGCAAGTGGTTAAGCTTCTCTCCAACCGCTTTGCATATTATTTTATATAAACTGTGATTCTGTACTTGCCAAATATGCTGCAGAAATCTCTCTCCACTAAGTCTGGCTGTAGCCATTTTGCGCGTGGGCAGCTGAAGCTGCTGCCTGTTCACTTCCTGGATTTACACAGACACACACACACATACACCACTGCCTGCCTGCACATGACTAAAGTATTAAATATGGCTTGTTATAACAACTGCCATACCAATACCCCCACCCTTTAAATAAAACCACGTACACATGAACACATAGTGCATAAAGAATTGAGCCAAAAGGTCCTAATAGGCATCAAAACCAAAGGACAATACCTGCAGTGGTGGCTGGTTCGTTAGGGGCGCAGAGGCGCCGCCCCCCCCATCCATGCATCCGGCCCCCTAATCTGCATGCAGGGGCGCCGGACGCATGGAGTTCAATGGGGATTTTTTTTTGCATCACCTGATTAGAGCCAGAGGCTCTAATAGGGCGATGCAAAGGGTGGACACGGGGCACAGAGCAGTGCGTCCCAACTCCACCCATTGTGTGACAATAGCGAATGAAAATTCGCTATTGTCACACCGATCCTCCTCCTGGCCAATCAGGAAGCACGTCCGATACGCGCTTCCTGATTGGCCGCAAGGCAAACCCCATGCCATTGGCCGAGGAGGAGGCGGGAGCGTAAGGACTGGAGGAGATGCGCCGCCAGGACCGAGGAGAAGCCGATCGCTGCCGCTGCTGCTCAAGGTAAGTAAGGGGGCATGCACGCTGATCTCTGCATTGGGGGCATGTATGCTGGTCACTACATTGGGGGCATGTATGCTGGTCACTACATTGGAGGCATGTATGCTGGTCACTGCATTAGGGACATGTATGCTGGTCACTGCATTGGGGGCATGTACGCTGATCTCTGCATTGGGGGGAATGGTATGCTGGCCACTGCATTGAAGGGGGCATGTATGCTGGTCTGTGCATTGGGGGCATGTACGCTGATCTCTGCATTGAAGGGGGCATGTACGCTGGTCACTGCATTGAAGGGGGCATGTACACTGGTCACTGCATTGAAAGAGGGCACGCTGGTCACTGTGCATTGAAAGGGGGCACGCTGGTCATTGTGCATTAATAGGGGGCACGCTGGTCACTGTGCATTGAAAGGGGGCACGCTGGTCATTGTGCATTAATAGGGGGCACGCTGGTCTCTCTGCATTGAAAGGGGGTATGCTGGTCTCTCTGCATTGAAAGGGGGCACGCTGGTCATTGTGCATTAATAGGGGGCACGCTGGTCTCTCTGCACTGAAAGGGGGTATGCTGGTCTCTCTGCATTGAATGGGGGCACACTATACCTTAGTTACTGAAGGCCCCTTTCACACTTTTGCGACCTCAAAGTCACGCAATTTTTTACAGCGTTTTTTGCCGCAAAGCAATGCCTATTACATTTTTCTGTTTGCGCCGCCCGAAAATTTTGAGCATCAGCCGCCACTGAGTATCTGCATGCCACTTCTCAGGCCTCCAGCCGCAAAACCACCGGCTCGGAGACAACTCGCAGACACACATATCATCACCAGGGAGCTGTACCTCAGACGGGTCCATATACACCATACCTTTTTAAGCCCATATTAACCTAAAAAGAACCTTGCACCCAGCCAAACTCAAAATCAACGTCTTGCCACTTCAGATACCCAACATTGCCTTGTTCAGTCTGGAAACCGGAGGTTCCACCACAGGTGGAACAGTCCACTTCTTAAGAAGGGACTCCTGATAGGGGTATCGCCTAGCAAAATCGCTTGTGGATCCCATGGGGACACTTTGGTCGTCCCCACTATTTAATGACAATTCTGTCAAAATAGGAGAGGAAAGGGAACACCTTTTCCGCTCTGGATGGCTTGTGAATGCCAAAGGAAACCTGTGCCTCCGCCGCAGCTTCAGCTGCATCGTTCATCTTTAGGGTCTCATGCACAGCTACAATCAGTGCGTCCAACACCAGTGCCTTTTCGTACGTGGTGGCAGAAGTGGAGGAATCCTCCTCACTATCTGAGGATTCAGGGCATGTGGTCGCAGACCCATCAGGGTGACCCACTTTTGCGGCGGCCGAATCCGATTCAGGATCAGATGAGACAGATGAGGCAGGGGAAGGCGGAGGGCACTTTTTACCAAGGATTCCAGGCCCGCAGTCAGTGCATCAATGGATGGATGGCCCGGTAGCCTCAGAGAGGGAATCAGGTGGGGAGATGTGCTCCAAAGATTCCATGAGTAACCAGGGGGACCCCACAAAAAAGTGTAAAACACTGCTAGGGGACAACCCCCACTGCTCTGGCAGCCCACTCAGTTGCCAGCCACAGAGCACCAATCGACCCTCAGTAGAGAGGGAGAGAACCCCACCAGATTTACCACCCCATAGAAACCAGGCACCACAGCTACCAGGAGAATCTGCACTGCACGAACGGCGATCAGGAAATAAGAAGATCCATGGGTCAGCAAGAAGGGGGGGAGGGGTGGCAGATGGGGGGGGGGGATATGACCCACATAGACCACCAGACCAATGAGGGGGCTGCCTAACAGGAAGGAGGGGAACCCAAGGGTCTGACCGTCCCATACCAGGAACAAGGCGGGCACCGCTCCAGACAGATCCCTCCTCTCCATTGAAATGGGGGGTTGTCGGCCAGGATGAACGCTGCGATTCGGGCAGAGACCCAGTCTATGCAACCTCGGAAGGCGTTTAACTCGCAGGCTAGCCCCCGTCCAGTGGGGCTATGTCGAGGCTGACCTAGCACGGGGCTGAGGTCTGCGTGTGATCCCTGGCCAGACTGGGGTGACCACTGGATCTAGATTATCCAGCCCCTCGCCCAGCCCGGCAGTTGATTGTAGATCTCACAGAAAAAAAAAACTGTAAAAAAAAATTATATTTAAAAAGAAAAAAAATGCCAGGACCAGAGATCCCAGCAGGGAACTAGGTCCTTACTCCTGACTAGGCAGAATTCAACTGAGTACCTATAGCAGAGAGACGGAGTACTGCCCATAGGCGTAGCCAGACTTTTTTTTCTGTCTAGTGTCCTACTCCTGTAAGGGGCAGTATAACCCAATGGTTAGGAAGATCAGGAGCTGTGTCCTTCAATGAGCGAAAGAGAAAGTAGATTTTTACATGTAGGAGCGAAGTGTCAGAATAGGCCTAGGAAGGAGGTGGTTAACTACTTGCCACCCGCCCACTGTCAAATGATGGCAGAGTGGTGCGGCTCTCGTTCTGGGAGGACGTCATATGATGGCGCCCCAGAACGGCCACTCTCGCGCTGGGGCGATCGCGACCGCGATGTGTTCCTAGTACACAGCGCGACCCCGATCTTGGTAAAAAGCCAATGACGCCAGTGCCTTGATTACAGTAACAAAAACAGTACAGTAAAAACAGTGCTCATCAGTGACACCAATCAATGCCCATCAGTGACCACAGTGACCTCAATCAGTGCCCATTAGTGATGCCAGTCAGTGCCCATTAGTGCCTGCTCATCTGTGCTGCCCATCAGTGTTGCCCGTCAGTGCCCATCAGGTCAGTCCCCAAGTGCCTATCAGTGCCGCCCACCAGTGTCCATCAGTGCCACCTATCAGTGCTCATCAGTGCTACCTATTAGTGCCCATCAGAGCAGCCTATCAGTGCCCATCAGTGCCGTCTCATCAGTGCACATCAGTGAAGGAGAAAAATTACTTATTTACAAAATTTACTGACAGAAATTAAGAAAAACTTTTTTTTTTTTCAAAATGTTATTATTTTTTTTTTAGTAATAAATAAAAAACCCAGTGGGGATTAAATCCCACCAAAAGAAAGCTCTATTTGTGTGAATAAAAATGATAAAAATTTTATATGGGTATAGTGTAGCAGGACAGCGTAATTGTCATTCAAAGTGTGACAGCGCTGAAAACTGGCCTGGGTAGAAAGGGGGTGAAAGTGCTCAATATTGAAATGGGAAAAATAAATGATTACTCTGGCCATTAAAATGAATGAATGGCCAAGCATATGACGCGCCTAGCGTTAGCGCGACTTTACACTGCGACCGGGAGGAGAGGCGTTTAGGAGAGCTGGGCAAATAATGTGCATGGGACCTAAAAAATGTGTACGTATTAAATAACACCTGGCAGTGTGTCTCTAAACCCAGAAGCAATGGCTAACCCTGACACGTTGTCACAACCAGAACAAACTATAATCACAGCACACGGGCATTTGCCCTCAACAATGATGGCGTCAAAGCTGCCTGTGACTGACTAGAGAGTGAGCCAATGAGATTCGGCCAATTGTGGGGGGCGGGCCGATTGTGGGAGCGGGCCGAGGCGGGCAGCGTACGTCACTTCCTGTGTGTGACACCTCAGCAGGCTTGCCGACCGGCTTTTCCCTCCCCCTTCGCTGTGTATGGTGTTCCGTGCCCTGGGCGCTTTGCCCCGCCTGTCTTCGCTGTCCGCCCGCTCTCTGCTCACTGCTGTAATGAAGCCGCTCGTAGTGTTCGTGCTGGGCGGGCCTGGTGCCGGGAAGGGGACTCAGTGTGAGAGGATAGTGGAGGTGAGTGACCGCCAATGGAAAGGGGGTGACCCCTTCTGAGTGCGGGCATCGCTGCCGGTGCCATGGCATGGAGGGGCAGCATGGGGCGTACAGAGACTTCGGGTCTGTACTGATATCAACTCCCTTGTGATAGAAGACCTCCATATATCCCCACCCCCCTCCCTCTCATGGTTCCTTCCTCTGACCCCGACCTCTCTGTAGATCAAGGTGGAGGAAGGAACCACTGCATGGGGCTGGGGGGGAGACAGGTACTTGACACTACCAGAAGAGTCAAAAATTTTGGAAGCCTCGGCCCTGGACAGTGAAAGCTTCACAGGTAGGGGAGACTACGCTGGGGAGGTGAGTACATCGCAGGGGTCAGGGCACACTAAGTCCCGGTTCACACTACCGCGACTGGTCAGCCTGACAAGTCGCGGTCCATTCTGTGCTACAGGACCCGTTCTAATAGGAGCGACTCAAGTCGCTCCGATGTAGAAAATAGTTCCTGTACTACTTCGGGGTGACATCGGAGCGACTTGCATTGACTTCCATTATGTGAAGGCCGTGCAAGTCTCGCCAAAGTCGCGGTGCATGCGACTTCACAGGTCGCCCCCGAAGTTGGATCGCCATAGTGTGAACCGACGCTAACAGGCCAGGTTTGCTAGATAACTGAAATACGTCACAGGTGATATCATTTTCTGCTCAGTGATTGCAGTACTCTAGTCTGCATCTCCCCAAGGTAATACTTAACCACTTTAGCTCCGGAAGGATTTGCCCCCTTTCTGACCAGGCCCTATTTTGCGATTCGGCACTGCGTTACTTTAACGGACAATTGCGCGGTCGTGCGACGCTGTACCCAAACTAAATTCACGTCCTTTTTTTTCCCCTGCAAACAGAGCTTTCTTTTGGTGGCATTCGATCACCTGTGCAATTTTTAGTTTTTGCGCTATAAACAAAAAAAAGAGCGACAATTTTGGAAAAAAAAAAAAAAAAACATTTTTCACTTTCTGGTATTTGACAGTCCCAAAAAAAAAAAAATGTAAAAATCTATTTATTTTTAACATTTTAGGCCAATTTGTTTTCTGCTACATATTCTTGGTGAAAAAAATCGCAATAAGCGTATTTTGATCGGTTTGCGCAAAAGTTATCGCGTTTACTAACTACGGGAAAGATTTATATCATTTTTATTGTTTTTTAATAGTAATGGCGGCGATCTGCGATTTTTATTTATTTTTTATTTTATTTTTTTTTGCGGGACTGCGACATTGCGGCGGACAGATCGGACTCCTAACTGACATTTTTGACACTTTTGGGGGTATCAGTGACATTACTACAGTAATCAGTGCTAAAAATATGCACTGTTACTGTAATAATGACACTGGCAGGGAAGGGGTTAACCCTATGGGTGATCAAGGGGTTAACGTATGCCTCATGCTTACTGACGTGTGGGGGGGGGGGGTTCTGTGACACAGACAGAGATTGCAGGTTCAGCTATGCTGAATCCTGTGATCTCCTCCTCCTGTCTGTGACTGAGAAGATCTGCCTGCTTTGTTTACATAAGCAGGCGGGTCTTCTCACCGTTTGGCGGCAATCAGTGCCGCTCCTCCTGCGGCCCGACTCTTGCTTTATCTAAACATCACTAGCAGTCCAGCGACGTAGATCTATGTGGCTGGAACCAGGGAGAGCCACACTGCCGCAGTAATATTACTGTTGGCAGTCGGCAAGTGGTTAAAATCTGGCCTGTCAGTGTGCCCTGAGGACAGGAGTTGAGAAACACTGCTTGTCATCTGAGTGGAAACATCTTATACAGGAGGACAGGTCACACCCATGAAGGAAATAGTCAGCTGCCAGCTCACATTCTATCTGGTAAAAGGCAGTGTCACCAGCAACATTGTAGCAGCTTGGAGCGTCTCTGATTCTTAGAATGGTAACCAGATACAATCTGGATGCAGCACTGGTCTGTGCAGATGTAAATAACTTGCTGGCCATGAGACCATCATCAGCTGATCCCAGAACACAAGGAGATTCTGAAGCCATTTATTTTGTATCCAACTTCAGATGCGGGAATCTCCATGTCACAGACACCTCTCTGACCACAATTCTGCTTGTCCTAGTAATGGACGGGCACCAGTCAGAGGTTCTGTAGCTTCCCAGTTTATGTAGCTTTATGATTTTATTACCTTTTATTAAAGATATTTAAGAAAACCTGATATAGGTATCGATTGTTACAGCATAGACCTGAAGAACAATCCGGACCGTGATACTTTCCTGTCACCTCATACTGCACGTCGCTTATCGCATCAAAAACACATGTTGTGCGTTTACCATACATTTTTATGTGCATTGGCATGCGTTGCGATAGGTCCTTGAAAGGGTTGAAATACTAACATAACATATATTCTTTACTTTCGGGTTGTGTTGGATACACTAGTGATCGACCGATATTGGTTTTTCGTTGCCAATGCCGATATTTTGGCCATTGAATATTGGGATCGGTCGATATTTTCGTACATTTAAATTTATTTTTTAGCACTTGACAGGTACTGTTGTGGAGGGATCTGGGGGTCTAAAAGACCCCAAACCCCTCCTCTGCACTTAAAATGCTGTCATTTTTTTGAATCTGGTGCCAAGGACCCGGAAGTGATGTCATGACATCCTTTTTGGGTTTTTACACGGAGACCCGATCAGAGCTGAATGCGGCTTTGATTGGGTCTTCGGCGGCCATGCAGGCTGGTTGCCCGGGTCTCCCGTCCCACCGGAACGCAAGCCGGGGAAGGCGGCGGAAGGGGGGGGGCGTCCCCTCCCGCTCCTTGTAATGACAGCTGAGCGGCTTCTCAGCTGCATCGGTTGTCATTACAAGACAGCCGACCATTGGCTATGGACGCCGGTACCGGGGTGATGCCTCTAGCTGCAGACATCACTCCGGTTCAAGCACTTTCCCGAAATATCGGCAATATTGGTAAATCAAAAGGCCATTCCGATATATCGGGGAAAGTGCATATCGGCCCCTGATATATCGGCTTTGCCGATAATCGGTCGATCCTTAGTATACACAGGTATTCTTGTGTGTTGTTACAATGCAGACAGGTTGAAGTTTAAAGCGTAATTAATTTTTTTCTTGGTACCCCCAGGTGATTTATACTATAATGTGCAACTATGCATCAGGTATTAGACCAGTATGACAGACAAAGCCCTCCAGCACTGAGCTGTCACCGCTCTCTCTGGTAAAGGGGCTTCCATGTTTGCCCAGTCTTCCATTTTTGTTTGCTCTCTCTGGCCACTTGAATGGCCGGTCATAATGACGTCACTCCCGTACACAGGAGTAACAATATCATGGCGTAGAACAATGCCGTAAATGTACGCTGAGCTGCGCATATGCGTGGCTCAGTATGCATTACAGCTGACAGATGGGGAAAAGCGTTTGATAGGAGACCTACCTGTCAGCAGTTTAATAAAAATTAAAGTGCTAGTAAACTTCGCTTTGTCACTTTTACCTCTAAGTTTGCTTATAATAAAGTTTACCTGTAGATAAAATTAACTCTTAAATGTGCAACGTTTAGGAGATATTCACATGTTCCAGCCAGTGATGTCACCGGTGCATGGGCACTGCACTCTAAATGGACGCTATATTCTAGTGTTCTGTTCATTGAGTGCTGTGCCGTGACCTTGACGTCATCGCCGCTCAGCCATTTAAACGGCTGGAGCCAGCGGACCTGGAAAGAACAACGGGTGATAATGGAAGCTCTGTGACAACCTGCCAATGGAGGGCTTTGTTTTAAAGCGGAGTTCCACCCAAAAGTGGAAGTTCTGCTTTAAGGACTCCTCGCCCCCTTGCATGCCACATTTTGTGTCTCCTTTTTTTTTAATTGGGGGGGTACCTAGCTTTGACAGGTATCTAGCTACCACTTCCGCTCGGCCTGCCTAAGTATCTCGAGCGGAAGTTCTCCTCTCCCCCCTCCCTCCCTATAATCTTTTTGGACTTGTCACAGGTCCCAGAAGATTGCCCGGGCATTGAGGAGGCGCAGTGCACACCCGGCTGTAAAGCCACAAGCTGTCACACACAATGCCGGGGAGAGGGGAGGGAGAGAACAGAAGGTTCTGGCGGCCGCATTGCTGGACCGGGGGACAGGTGAGTGTGTGTTTATTAAAAGTTAACAGATACACTTTTTTTTGTAGCTGCTGACTTTTAATAAACAAAAAAACAACTGGAATTCCGCTTTAAGTTGTCTTTCATAATATGCTAGTATGCGATGCAGGGGCCTGATTTCATAGTATTAAATTGCAGGGACCTTTTTTTTTTTTTTTTTTGTGTTTACCTTTACTTTAATTCCACTTTAAAGAGATTGTAAACCCAAATATTTTTTTTTTTTCAACCTGAAAGAGAATCGCATACTAGCTCATTATAAAATACTTACCTTATAATGAGCCCCCGCTAACCTATATGACGGGCGACATGTTCAGTCGCCCGTCTTCCGGGATCGCGGCATCCGGCCATCTGATTGTCCGGAGCTGCGGTGACGTCACTCCCGTGCACGGGAGCCGACAGTCACGTCACGGGGCTCTGAAGGAACGGCACCAGCGGCCGTTCCTTCAGAGCGCATGCGCCAGTGACGTCACTGGCTGCATGTAAGGTAAATATCTCCTAAACGGTGCATGTTTAGGAGATATTTACAGTACCTATAGGTAAGCCTTATCATAGGCTTACCTATAGGTACATGTTACAGAGGAGGGTTTACTTCCTCTTTAATTCACCGTACATTTATACAACATTGTGGCGTTAACCAGGCACATAGAAAAACATGGTTTTCTGTGTGCCTCTGCAGTGACCTGCATTGATCCAGTGCAGCAAAACACAGGTCACTGCACATGGTGTGAACAAGCACTATAGTTAGTATGATATCCTCCAGAAGGCTTTGGAGTTGATTTACTAAAACTGGAGAGTGCAAAATCTGGTGTAGCTGTGCATGGTAACCAATCAGCTTCTAACTTCAGCTTCTTCGATTTACATTTTTACAATAAAACCTGGAAACTGATTGGTTTCTAAGCACAGCTGCGCCAGCTTTTGTACTCTCCAGTTTTTGTGTAGAGATGAGAAGAATAGAAGGGTTCTCTCCTGAAATGTAAGGCCGGCCATAGTATGATCCTCAGCCAGTTCAGCAGGAACCCACCGAGATTCAAACCATGTATGGGCAGTATCAGTTTGATCAACTTGGGTACAACCAACCAGCCTGCTGAATTTTACTTACGATTATTGCTAGTGGCTGGTGTAGTCGTTAGCAATATTCACTGTCTCCTCCCGGTGGGGGGGGGGGGGGGGGGGAGTGTCCCTGCTGGGAGAATATAGTGGCTCAGTGGGAGGGATTCCCCTGTCAGCACTGTTTGTGTTGATGGGGGAACTGAGCACATTTCTTTCCTGCAACCTTTGGTTGCAGGGAATGAAATTCACTCTGTGTATGACTTGCTTATGTATATGAGATGTATGAAATGTTTAAAAAAGTATATGAGCTTTATGTGAAGGGATCAAGGTGGTAGACGGGGGGCTCCCTGAGCCCCTTGAGGCCTCGCCATGAGAAGTAAGGTGCTAGGTCTTGGAAGAGCATAAAGCTGGCCATACATGTAAAGATTTCTAGGCTTTAAATCCATAGATTTAGTGTCAGTTCACACTGATCTGACTCGAAATCACCCCGACTTCGGGCGACTAATGAAGTCGCCCGTGCAGCACGACTTAGGCGTGGCTTGCAACGACTTCTCATAATGGAAGTCAATGCAAGTTGCTCAGACTTTGCAAAAAAATAGTGCAGGAACCTTTTTCTAAGCTACTTGAGTCGTTCTGATTAGAACGGTTCCATTGCACAGCATTGGAAGCTACCAAGTCGCCTGACAAGTCGGATCAGTGTGAACCGGCACTAAAGGGTGCAGCTGGATGAATCTTCGGCATCTGACTATTGTATTATGACAGTTGGTTTCCACAATTCCTAAACAGTGATTTGACTGTAGCTGATTGGCTGCAGTCAATGTTCGGCTGACTTTTTTTCCACCCAACTCTTCCATTTCTGAATCAAATTTTGAGTTGTATCTGCAGGACCCTTTTCTCTCATCTTGGCCAATTCACAGGAATTGGCTGAAATTGGAACCATTAAAGATCAGCTTAAAGTATAAATAAAGGAAAAAAAGTTTTTTTTGGTTTTGGAAAGAGTGGAGATGGATTAGAACACCTGTTAGTACCTAACGCAATCTGTGCCCTCTCTCTGACCTCTATAGACCTCCACAATCTAACACTAACCTATCTAGCCCTATAAAGAAGAAATCAGTATACATACCTTTTTGGAAGCCGCTCCGGTCTCCAGGGACGGAAGCTCTGCAGAGGACACAGCCGACAACGGCTGTGAAATGAATGCAGAGTGACCTCACCCATAGACTTAGTATGGGGCTTCCGCTGTTGGATGTGTCCTCTGCACCCGTCTCCACAGGGAAGCCGCAGACAGCTCAGCGTGGGATCAGGTCGGATCGGCTTCAAAAAAGGTAAGTATAGCAAATGTTTTTCTTTACAGGGCTAGATAGGTTAGTGTTAGATCTTAGAGGTCTATAGATGCAGGGATTTTAGTGCTAGGGTGGACTTCTATCATCATAAAAGGGTTATATTGGTCTAAGTAGTGGAAATGAGTGATGAAGTTAGGTCTTTATGTCATAAACTGTATTTAGTTTTTCCCCAGCTGCATTGTGTTTTTTTGGTATGGTCAGGTCCAGATATTTGGAACTGTCATTCTAGTTGTAGTAATTATGATATGATACAATATAAACCGTGATCCTGTACAAGACTCGTTTTTATTGACGGACATCTCCAATCATGATTTAGCAGCTATACCTGCAAGCATCTAAAGGACATTTTTTTTTTTTTTACCTTCTCCGTGACTTAAGGCCCGTACACACGTACCGATCGTCGGCATACAAACGTCGGTGGACGAAGGATCTGCCGATTGTACGCGTGTTAGTATGGTGCCTCCGACAGATGTCTGCGCACAATCCGCGGACAAAAGTCTTTCGTGCAAACATGAAAATATTTGTATGCCGACACCAGAACGGACGATTGTTCGCCTGTCAGTACACAATTCGGCCGACAGACCGCAGATTTGCAAGACTGGGCATGCTCAGAAAATAGAAAACACAGGGAAAGTTAACCATTACATGACATCACTTCTGCAGTCGGCGGACAAAATTCTTGTGCTGTCCTTGTGCTGTCTTTGCACTTTTCAGCAGACACCGACATCCCGGGGAGAAAAGAGGAACATTTGTAAGCCGACCATCGGTACGTGTGTACGGGGCTTAAGTTTTATATCTGGTTTTTAATATTTAAGGTTTCCTGCCGGTGTGAGTGATAATTACTGCTTTCAAAGTACACGAGCCACGTTGTTTGGTCTAAGTGCACAGGGTGTGTCTGCCTGGAAATATGAACCTGTCATTCAGCAGTGCGGATCGCAGTGAAATCAGCTTTTCTGTCATTAGAAACACGTCAGTTTCTGGGGAATTTCTTCCATCTTGAACAGGAGGGGCACTTCTGCCCTATTTTTGCAGTTTATGAATTGTATGTTGGTAATGTGACATACAGTATGAGTTGTCATTTCTAGGCGTATGGTCTGTATTTGGCATTGCACCTCACAGGGTCCTTTCTATCAGAGGTCAGTAGTGACCCCTTCGTACTTGTGGTCACTGCTTTTTGTCCATATCTAACTTGGCAAGAAAATGTTGTGTTTGCCGGGACATCAGTGGCATAAAGCTCTGTACAAAGTGCACACAGGCACTGCTAAGGCTGCTGCACAGTGGGGGAGATTTACTAAAACTGGTGCATACAGAATCTGGTGTAGCTGTGCATAGTAACCAATCAGCGTCTAACTTCAGCTTGTTGAAAATTGTGTTTTCTGCATTTTGCTGATAAAGAAAAGGGTGCCGATAATGGCGCTGAAAACACACTTGATTTTTCCGCTATTTTACTGTGCTTATGGTGTGTTTCATAGGTCACCGGACTCAAAAATGTAACGCAGGTGCAGCATTGATGCATTCTTGCTGCGTTTTCAATGCATTTCAACGGAGAGGTGCGTGTTTTGTTTTTTTTTTTTTTTTCTGACCAAAAGTCAGCAAGCAGGGTTTTTAACACCACAATGTAAGTGCAATTTGAAGACATACATAGAATTTGAAGGGATTCATTTTTCTTGTGCTTAAGGTGCCTATAATGGCCGACAATAAATTCATGCTTAATAATGAAAAAGTCGAATACAGTTACATATATAAATATATATTTAAGAAAAATCGGCCAAGTGCATCCTGAATTTTCAGTTTTTGGCACCAAACTCTATTCGGTTCACCTGTGGTAGATATGTCCTTACAGTACTCAATAAGTAGCTATCAGTGCACAATATTACAGGGTGTGTCGTTTTATAGAAGTTTGCATGACTGTTTTGCTTTCCAGTTGTGGTTTGCGCAGCATATATTTCCTTGCTAACCTCCTCCTTGAAATTTATCAGACGCTTGTGCTATACGACTAAAGCTGGCCACAGTTGGATCGAATCTCGGCTGGTTCAGCAGAGACTGGCTAGGATTTAATCTATCTATGGGCAGGCTGATTGTACCCAAGTCAATCCATTGATCGACTTGGGTACAACCAACATCAGCTAAAACCACTTGCAGTAAGCACTAGGGATGCACCGAAATGAAATTCTTGGCCGAAGCCGAATAATAATGAAATGCTTGGCCGAAGGCCGAATACCGAACGCGGTGTTTCGCATTTTTTCCATTTATTTTGCCAATTTTTAGGGGGCACGCTGATGGGCACATTTTATGTTAGGGGGCACGCTGATGGGCAAAACAAAACATTTAAATCAGCGTTGCTCTTAACATAAAATATGCCCATTAGCGTGCCCCTTAACATAAAATATGCTCATCAGCATGTCCCTTAGCATAAAATAAGGGGCACGCTGATGGCCACATTTTATGTCAAGGGAGCACTCTGTTGGGCACATTTTTTTTCTTTTTTTTTTTTTTAAGGGTCACTTTATAGGGTACTCTAATGTAATGAGCATGGCAAGTGGCAACAACATATGGCAGTCTGCACACTAATGCTTGTGCAGCTGCCAGCTACCATATTCTCCCCCAAATGTGCTCAGCTCCACATCACATACCTGAACTGCAGCCAGAGCCAAAAGCCGCGAACAGGGGGGCGGGGCGTGGACCTAGTGTGAAGGAGCCGCAGTCAGGAGCAGGGGGCGGGACGCGCGCGTGACGTCACACCCCCTACTCGCGGCCGGACAGGACAGGCAGCGTGTGAGAAGGGAGCCGCGAGCCACAATGAGGAAGGTGAGCGGTCAGGGCGGAAGCTGACATTGTTCGGCTCAAAATTATTCGGCCTTTTGACTTATTCAGCCGAATGCCGAAAGTGCTATTTTCTCTATTTTCGGCCGAATTATGTTCGGCCGCCGAATATTCGGTGCATCCCTAGTAAGCACTGTTGTCCCGGCCGGCTGGGATACCCCAGCTGGCAGAACACAATAACTCAGTGGGAGGAATTCCCCCTTTGACACAGTCAGTGTTGATTGGAAAATCAAGTGCTTTTCCTTCTTGCAACCCATGGCTGCAGGAAAGAAAAGCGCATAATCTGTGGCCTGCGTTAGTGGCTGAGCTTATATTGTCCCGTATAATAGTAGACCTCCCCAGCTGCATTGTGTTTTTCTTCTACTCTAGTTGATGAGAACTAACCATTTACAGATTTTTGTTTTTCCTTGTATGTCTGCATATTGCATGCTGTAACACAGCCTGTCATACCTAGGAATCTTATCAGTTGGATCCAGCCAGTTTATTTACTGCTGCTTATAAGAAATTCTAGGCATTTCCAGCCTTAATGCCATACTTTATACATGGAAGATTTGCTGGCATGTTGTAAACAAATGCTAGCTGAAGATGGTTGCTTTGTGCAACATACGTTTTATTCAGGTTAGCCTTATTAAAGTGGAACTATACTCGCCTCCACTCCATTGATGCATTTCCCCAGAGCTTCCTCACTGAACACTGACCCTCTTTGGATAGACTTCCTCTGGGTTCCAAATCTTCAGCCTTTTCATTGGCCAGCCCAAGATGATGCCATTCCTACGCATGCGCGGGATTTCATCCATCTTGGCAGAATGCCGATATTGTACGCTGAGCTCACAGGTGTACAGCAGCTGACAAGCAGATAGGCAATGCTAATGCAGAAGATGCACAGTATGTCTCTTCTACAATAAAAATCCTGCTTGTTCACCACTGTTAATTTTGGCATCAGATTTCGATTTAGTTTGTCGTATATTAGTCATCTGAATTGTTTTTGTTTGGATAGTATTTTAGTCAACTAAAATCTCCAGTACCCCCGTGGATTTCCATTTCCTCTGAGCTCTGCCTGTCTGTTAAATCCCCATCCTCCCTGGCTCTATCAGTGAGCTGTATTGCCTGCTGCTTGGGAGTTCTGGAACAATGCCCTGCAAACCAGAGAAGAGGTTCTCCTCTATCAGATTTGTGTCTGTCTGGATGTGACGTGTTTCCCCTCCCAGCAAGGTAGCAGTGCTTAACACTGTGTAAAATAACCTCCCCAAACCAGTTCTCTGCCCTGTGCACTCCCATTTACTTCCCCATCCCCACTTGCAGCCTGGCATTACAACCAAATAAGTTATAGTTTTTTATTTGTTTTAAAGTTGCACTTCTGTTTGTCAAAAAGCAATATTTTTGTTTGATTTTGGAACTTGGTTGAGAAGACTCGCATGAGAAGTAGCACCCCATGATTTCCAATAAATACTGTTTGTATCTGTGGGACTTCAAAGTAGTCCCTGCAGTACTTTGGTCCGACTTTGATGGCACTTGAGGTCCATAGACCTCAAGATTACACAGGCATTGCTTCAAGTCAAGTCGCAAAGTGTGAAAAGGGGCCTTACGTTTAAAGATGTTCTATATCACAACAGCTAAATTTATGTCTGCAGTGCATGTTCAAACCTTAAAGCGGTGTTCCAGTCGTTTTTGTGTTTCTTAAAAGTCAGCAGCTATAAAAAGTGTATCTGTTGACTTTTAATAAACACACTCACCTGTCCCAAGACCCAGCGATGCGGCTGCCCGAACCCTCTGTCCTCTCCCTGGTGCTGACAATACAAGTGTGGGTACCTAGCTGTAACCTTGCCTTGCTGACAACTCATACCTGTCAGTTACAGAAAAACTTCTCTTCCCTTAGTTTGAATATGACAGGGGTGCAGAGTAAGAAGGGAGGCCTTTCAGGAAGCAATGTCTCTAAACGATAATTCCCCCGTTTTTATGGGGGCTCTAAATTGACAAGCAATGAATGCTTAACATCCAGCAGCAATAAATGCAATTGTCCCAAACATAGGTGAGACCGACAGAGAAAGATGGGCAGCGATCTCAACTTGAAAAGTCATTATTACAGCTTTTAGAATATGTTACATGTTATACCTGTATTTAAGGCGTAACATGGTGCCAAGCTCCACTTGTACGGCCGTAGCATTAATTCTCTGAGATCTGTGAATGAATGTCTGGTCTGCAATGGTGACAGACTTGTAATTCTCTGTGAAATACAAATGCAATGATCACTGCAGTCCTCCTTTGACACTTCATCTGGCTCTTCAACAGAAAGCCTTGATTTCAGGCAGGGCAGGGAGATGAAGGAAGAGTCGGCAGAAGCCTGGCTTTGCACCCGCTATCCACTGATCACGGGTGCAGTGCTTTGCAGGCTCCTGTAAAAAAAAAAAAAAAAAAAAAAAAACTCCTGCTTTTTTTCAGCAAAAATATGTGCATTTTTTTAATTTATTTTTTTAAGTCGACTTAGCCATTCATACTCGCGTAGAAGTTTTAGGGGTAGTAGGGTAGCATACCAGCAACTACTTTACTATGACTTTAGGTCTCGTTTAAATTGTTACTGTGCTTTACTTTCATATACAATATTTTGATATTTTCTGTCCTTTGTGTAACTTTCTCCCCTTCAGAAATATGGGTATACCCACCTGTCAGCTGGGGATCTGCTTCGGGACGAGAGGAAGAGACCAGGTTCTGAATACGGAGAGCTTATTGAGTCGTACATAAGAGATGGGAAGATTGTGCCAGTTGAGATTACAATCAGCCTCCTGAAAAGGGTAAGGGGAATTCTCTGCAGCTTAATCCAGGATTAATCCGGGTCTAATGCCTGGATCACCACATTGGATGGTTAACATGTACATGACTTATATTTAATAGCAAGGTGTAATAATATGGAAGAGAGGCATGGAAGTGGAAATCAAGGCTAATGGCTAAACTCAGTAAAAATCAAAGCTGAACGCCAGGACAAAAAAAAAACTCTTGAATCGGAGCTCCCCTACTGCAAGCATTAAACACTCGCTTTTGTCCAGGGTACTAGTAAAATTGACTTTTTTTTTTTTTTTTTTTTTAAATCTTTTTATTCGTTTTAAACACAAACAACAAAAACAGGTGAAATCGGTTCACATTACAGCAGTTCTATAAGTACAGGAATAAGGCACGTCACCCACGCAGGGGTCATATCAGAAAATGTAACAAGGCAAATCATGGTAATAAGTTTACACCGGTGGCATCAAACAAGCCAGGGGGGCGTCTAGCGGTGCTCAAGGGGCCAGGAAGGCAAAACATGGGGGGGGGGGGGGGAACGCACCAGACAAGTTGTCCCATTGCAGGATGGCAGGGGTAGGGAGGTGGGGTCCACATTAATCACCCATGAAAGTGGATGGGTCAGAAAGCCATTTGGCCCAGACTCTACCGTGTTTTTTGGGGCAACCTCTGTGAGCGTAAGTATCCCGGTAAAGAGGTATCAAGTAAAATTGACTTTTACTTACGTTATTCCTTGTTCCCCTAGCAGCTGGCTCTCACTGCTCCAGCAGCTGGTGTTGTAAAATTTCATCGGACCCGTGAAAATTCCAGACCCTCGTCACTTCCGGTGACGCTACGTCACCACTAGCTGGTGCGACAGCTGTTGCGAGCCCCGGTGTGCATGCGCACAAGACATTTTCCAGGTCCGATGAAATTTTAAGACTTTGCTAACAGCTGACTGAGAGGAGGAGGAGGGGCTGAGGTAGGACGACAACACCGCCACGGGAAAATTTTATAACACCGCCGCATCATCGAGCAAGGAACATGTGCAGAGCTGTCTTAGAGGGGTTCTCTATTAACTAATTCTCTATTAGTTTCCATAGAGAATGTGGAATTCACTTCTATGTGAGGGCGGAAGTCTATGGACTTTAGGCGGAGGTATGTGTCAGTAAGGGCGGAAGTATCGGTAGAACAGGCGGAAGTGGCTCTATGTGAGGGCGAAAGTCTAGGGACCTCAGGCGGTGTTCTAAAATTATATATATTCACTTCCTTCCTGCCTCCTCGGGAGGGACAGTCCCCTCTAAGTCAGCTCTGCAACATGTTCCTTGCTCGATGATGGGGCGGTGTTGTAAAATTTTCCCGCGGCGGTGTTGTCGTCCTACCTCAGCCCCTCCTCCTCCTCTCAGTCAGCTGTTAGCAAAGTCTTAAAATCTCATCGGACCTGGAAAATGTCTTGTGCGCATGCGCACCGGGGCTCGCAACAGCTGTCGCTCCAGCTGGTGGTGACGTAGTATAACCGGAAGTGACGAGGGTCCGGAATTTTCACGGGTCCGACTAAATTTTAGAACACCGGCTCTCTGGAATGTTGATCGCCCTCCGCATCCTCAGTGCAGCACTGTATTGTAGTTGTCAGAGCTGTGACTGCTGGTCAGAGTGCTTTTGGTGGGGGTGGGGGGGTGAGTGGCTTCTGGCGAACAATTGCATTGGTTGAGCCTGTGGAATAAATGTGTAAATGTCCCCTCCCCCCCCCCCCCTTTTTTTTTTTTTTTTAATATAACACTAGGCAAAATTGATCATTTCATTCTTGCAGTGCATGATAGTTGTCCAGTAAGGAGGGTGGGAGGCTGGAGGTGGAGAAGCGATAAAACAGGTTAAGTTGCTGAGAATGTGTAAATGAGAGAATTTACTGTCCAGAATTACAAATGATTTAGAAGGTAAAAGGGTAAATAAGTAGATAATTCAAGGGTTAATTTACACCTCATTCACACTTGTGCGACTTGTCATACGACTTTGGACATCAAATTTGCATGACAAATCGTACCCTATGTTTTCCAATGATAACCATTCATATATGTGTGACTTAGTCATTCATGCACTACTTTGGTCTGACTTTCACGCAACTTGAGGGCCATAGACTTCAATGTTAACCCTCAAAAGTTGCAAGTACTGTAAAACATTCAGGTCCGACTTTGAAGTCTACGGCCCTCAAGTTGGATGAAAGTCAGACCTGAATGTTTTACATGCAACAGGAGGTACAACTTTGCAGAGCAACGAGTCACATCCAAGTCACATCCAAGTCGCATCCATCCAAAGTTGCGTCAAAGTTGGGCAACTTTGGAATTGCACAAATGTAAATAAAGCCTTAATGGTTTTCCTGCAGTTTAATTTAAATGGGAACTTCTGCTTTATCAAAAGAATATAAATTGCCAGGCATATTATAAAATTATAAAGCAGCTCTATCTGTCATAATCTCCTTGTCTTCAGTGATGTTCTCCGCAGACTCTCCACACTGTCATCAAGTCTTCTTCCTCAACTCACTTCTGTGAGCCCCACAATGCATCACCACATTGGATGGTTAACAGAATACTGCAGAGATCAGTTCCGATACAACGTCGCTGTCCTCTGCAGTATCAAGGACCGCCTGGGGTCAGATTGATTTAGGATGTGTAAAAGGAGTATGTTTTAAAAATGAGTGGGAAAAGGATAAAGGGAGAATGGGGGATTTTTATTTTCAAATGGATATTGGTTAAAAATTCTGCAGCACTCTAAAGTTTGTGAGCATCACAACTGCTTGCTGTTCCTAGGCCCTAATATTACTGTTATTTCAAAGCACCAATTCTCAGTGCGGTGTGTTGTGGTATCATTCATCATGAATTGCTCCTCCATGCACTGTACAGTGGAGCGCAACACTGCACATTAATACTCATACCCTAAGTTGTGGTGCGCTGCCTTGCAAAGGAAAAGTCATATCCTTTTTTTTTTTCTGTGGTAGTGCATTGGCAGCCTAAATGAAATCATTCAGGTGTGAATTGGCCCGAAGTGTTTGTTTTTTGTAGTGAGGGGTGTAGTGATGGGTTGAACTGGATGGACTGATGTCTTTTTTCAACCTCACTAACTATGTAGGGAATAGACTGCTTACAAAACCCCTTAACACGAGGGTCAAAATGCCATGTTTAGGTGTGTATAGCATACATTTTTGTACACCTCTGTATAGAAGTCATTGGAGCCATGCAATAAGGTCCAGTCAACTTACAGTATACACAGGCAGCAACAACTCCTCCCATTGGCTGTTGGAGCAGACCTGATGGGGAACTTACTGTCTGGGTAATTGTATTGGCACTGGTGATAGGATGCAGCTGGCTGAAACCCTCTGTGGCCTAGGGTTAGCTGAGCGGTGGTGGCCAGTAGAGAGGTAATTTACACTGTAAAGTGGGGTACACACTAGTAGAAAATCTGCCGAAAATTCCTGTCCGAGGTAAAATCATCCAATTTTCGGCTAGTGTGTACACAACTTTCAGCAGCCGATGCCGACCTTTTCAACGAGAAAAAACAGAGAGACAAACACCAAAATTGTTATCGTCCGTCCCCAGCATGACCAATTTTTCGTTTAATGTGTATGCAGTACGCGAAAAATTGCATACGGAAGACCGCGCATTATCTGAAGTTGCTGACGACCCGGAAGTCTAGGTACAAACGTCCCCCAAAAAAAAATCGGACGAAAAATTTTGTGAGCATTATGCACTGTCAACTAAAAATGGTTATGACCGCTGAGCATGAGAGAGAAAAATCGGAGGATATTTCGTCCGATTTTCGTCAAGTGTGTATGAGCCTTAAGGCTGTATGCATGTAAACACTTCTCAAAAGTTACATGCCTTCTGCGTACAAAGCACTTATATGCAGAATCTTGCTGGTAGCATCTTCCAGCAATATCTTTGTTATGAAACTGCTGTGCTGTGTAAATGAGATTTGCTTATAGCTTCAGCTGTGTATATCTCTCGATCTACTGGGGCATACTGGATATTGCAGTTTTTGTTGTTCGAGAAGTCTTGGTTGCTCATGCCTGGATTGGCCATAAGCTCAGATAAAAGGTTAATTGCAGGCAATTCCCAGGACATTTACATTCTGTTTCCACAGTGCTTTTTATAGCAGCTGAGTATGATTCTTCTACATTCAGCCTGTTAGTAAAACCTTCAATAACCTATTCCTGTACTGGCTTATATTTTCTGTAATATTCTCCTGGCTAGCACAGAATGCAAATAACTACAGTCTTTATATTGTGTCAGAGCAGTTCATGCACAGGAAAGTGTATGTCAAGCCAAAAATCATTTCATATACAATGTTTAATGTACAATACAAAGCTAAAGATGAAGATTAATGCTTACAAAACCATTGGCCACTGCAGATAAGGCTGCTTTCACACTGATCAGTTTTTCTTTTATTTACATTAAGCGAAAGAAAAACGCATGACCATTAAATTCTATCAAGCTCTTCACATTGGTCTGTTGCGTTTTTAAAAGTTCTGCATGCTGCATTTTTTTTAAATTTCAGTTTTTAAATTCAATTTAAAAAAACGCACCTCTCCATTGAAATTGATAAAAAAAGGCATAGAAACTTGATGCAGATTTGAAGCCACATGTCCTTTTTCTCTCCTCCCCTTCCAGGACGGCCCAACAGTGAGAGATGATAGGCTCCTCCCTACCGGAAACACAATCAATTAAGAATAGTTAAAAGGCCCCACCTTTCCCTCTGGCCCTCAGTTTAGATTGTGTTTCTTCCTACAAGAGAAACACAGCAAAAACGGTAAAGATGAATCTGTGTTTTTTACTGCATTTTTTTTGAAACAAGCAGTGTGAAAGCAACCTAAAATAAAATAATCACCAGTCTGTGAAAGTGATAATAAAACGGTCATTCGCTGACAATGTATTCAACAAGTAGAAACTGGAGTGGAAACCTGCTGACTACCTCAAGGTGAAGGGATAATGGGGAGCACTGGTTTATAATGGTTTGCTTCTGCTTCACTTGCTCAAAACTAAATGATGTAACTGGTATGTAAACATTCTGAAATACTTGCTTTTAAAATTAGAAGGAAGTTTTTTTTTCATAACCAGGTTAATCAGAATGATAAATACTCTTCTGGTTTGCCTTCTAGGCAATGGAACAAACCATGGCAGCCAATGCTGACAAGAACAAGTTCCTCATTGATGGTTTCCCCAGGAACGAGGATAATCTGCTGGGCTGGGACAGAACAATGAATGGAAAGGCAGACGTGTCATTTGTCCTCTTCTTTGATTGTGATAATGAGGTAGGTGTACAGTCTGACCTGCAAATTACATGGAGAACCGTCAGAGCAACTAGGGGCAGCTGTGTTTTCTGGTTTGTGTCCACATGACCTTGGTTTTCTTCCTGACAATTTGGTACTGCAGATATTTGTGGGCAAAGGTCAGGCAAATGTGGGCTGATATACTAAAGGATTTTGCAATCAAATTTGAGAAAATGTTAGTATTTCATTAACATGTGGCATACCCTTAAAAAAAAAAAATAATAATATATATATATATATATATATATATATATATATATATATATATATATATATATATATATATAGATTTGTGTGTGTTATATAATATTACTATAACAATGTGTCAGCACTTTGGGTGGTCATTGAGGCACTACAATAATACATTACAGCTTAACTCATTTGGTGTGGGACACTCGTAGGTGTTAGAGGCAGAACCTGCTACAGTGCATCTGAGTCCTACAGTGCACATTATCCAAGAGACGCCTATAGTGGGGGATATCTATTGATTGATATTGTGAGCAGGGACTTATCCTCAGTGGGAGTGCTCTATCGCAGTGTTTCTAAACTCCGGTCCTCAGGGCACACTAACAGGCCAGGTTTGCAAAAAAACTGAAAATGCATCACAGGTGATATCATTTGCTGCTCAGTGATTGCAGTATTAGTCTGCATCTCTCCAAGGTAATACTTAAAATCAGGCCTGTAATGCCCCGTACACACGCGTCGAAAATTGGCAGGGAATTTTCGGCCAACGTCCGATCTGCCGATTTTCGCCTTGTTAGTATGATGCTTCCGACAACCAACTCCGACTTTTCGGCCGAAAATAATCTGGTGTGCAGACTATAAAATTTTTGTTAGCCGTCAACACAACGGCCGATTTTCGTGCAGTCAGTACAGATTTCGACAGGGAAAAATCTGATGAGCAAGTCTGGGCATGCTCAGTGAAGAAAAAAAACACAAAACAAACCAACACATGACATCACTTCTGAAGTAGAATTTTTTTGGCCGAGAAAATTAGTGTGCAGTCTAGGCACATTCCAACCAACGAAACACAACTTGGACAAAAGTCGGACGATCAGTCGGCCGTTAATCGTTGCGTGTGTACGAGGCTTTAGTGTGGCCTGAGGATCGGAGTTGAGAAACACTTCTCTATCGTACAGGGATAATTGTTGAGCTGCATCGCCAAGGAAATCGTGAGACGTGTATACAGATTATGTCCATACGCCATACACAAAGGGAAGTATACCTGTTAGATCTATCTATTATCTATCCAATTGCCTATATACAATCACTCTGAAGGATCAATCCCTAACAAATACAGTGCCTTGAAAAAGTATTCACACCCCTTGAAATTTTCTACATTTTTTTACAACAAAAAATGTTAATGTATTCTATTGGGATTTTGTGATAGACCAACACAAAGTGGCACATAATTGTGAAGTGGAAGGAAAATGATAAATTGTTTTCAAATTCTTTTACAAATATCTGAAAAGTTTGGCATGCATTTGTATTCAGCCCCCTTTACTCTGATACCCACACCTAAAATCTAGTGCAACCAATTGCCTTCTGAAGTCACCTGATTAGTAAATAGCGTCCACCCATGTGTAAATTAATCTCAGTATAAATACAACTGTTCTGTGAAACCCTGAGAGGTTTGGTAGAGAACCTTAGTGAACAAATGGCATCATGAAGGCCAAGGAACACATCAGACAGGTCAGGGAATAATGTTGTGGAGCGGTTTTAACACCAAAATTTAACTTTTTGGCCTAAAAGCAAACCTCTGTGTGGGTGGAAAAATAACACTGAACATTACCCTGGACACACCATCCCCACTGTGAAACATGGTGGCAGCATTATGTTGTGGGGATGCCTTTCTTCAGTAGGGACAGGGAAGCTGGTCAGAGTTGTTGGGAAGGTGGATGGAGCCAAATACAGGGCAATCTCAAAAGAAAACCTGTTAGAATCTACAAAAGACTTGAGACATACAGCCAGAGCTACAATGGAAAGGTTTAAATCAAAGCATATTCGTGTGTTAGAATGGCCCAGTCAAAGTCCAGACCTAAATCCAATTGAGAATCAGGGGCAAGACCTATTAATTCAGATGCTCTCCATCCAATCTGACAAAGCTTGAGCTATTTTGCAAAGAAAAATGGCCCAAAATGTCACTCTCTAGATGTGCAAAGCTGGTAGAGACATCCCCAAAAAGACTTGCAGCCGTAGTTGCAGCGAAAGGTGGTTCTCCAAAGTATTGACTTGGGAGGGAGGCTGAATACAAATGCACACCACACTTTTCACACATTTATTTGTAAAAAAAATTGAAAACCATTTATCATTTTCCTTCCACTTCACAATTATGGGCCACTTTGTGTTGGTCCATCAAATAAAATCCCAATAAAATACATTTATGTTTTTAGTTGTAACATGACAAAATGTGGAAAATTTTAAGAGGTATGCATACTTTTTCAAGGCACTGTATATACCAAATATACAGCTCAGTATGAATCTTTGAACAGTGCAAAACGCCTCCACTAATGATATATCTGGTTGGAAAATTATAGAGATTAAAATGCCTCCAGGGCAAACACAGTGGAGATTGTTATTGCAGAAGTCTCAACGAGTGAGGAGTCTGAATATAAACTTTTTATTGTTTACACTCAAGTGTGAACACTGATTTTTTATTTTATTTTTTTTAATTGAAGCAAGGCACCTGCCTAATCGTGAAATTATTACATGTTATACGGTTTATGTGGAGGAGACAGATATATGCTTAACTAGTTCCAGGCTTTGGACATGCTACACACATCCATCATACCCACTCATACTCCTTATTACACAAGGTGTGTGTAGCACTGCTAGGACTCCCACTACACAGCAATTCTCAGCTCTGATTAATCAAAGCTGGTGTTGCTGTGTACACAGAGCAGCTCTTGGCAGCTGTTTAAAAAAAAAAAAAAACTGCGTTTTGGCCTCTTTCACAAGACCCTCCATTCTCCTCTATGGGCAGTGCAATGTAAAGGGACTTTTGTATATTAACATCCAGTTACCTCTGATCTCCTCTGGCAAAAACAAGCAGAAGGGGAACTGTTACCCCCTTCATCTGGCCGAAATTAAATCGGTGAGCTGTGTATGTGGAGAGCGGACACGGACCTGTCATACAACAAATAGAATAGGGCGCCAGATCAGTATAAACAAGAAAAGTGTAATTTATTACATATCGCTTACATGTAAACAAGCTGTAAACTGCACACAGGGCTGGTATAGTTGTTCAGATTAACGTAGTGGTCTTGATAAACTGGAGAGCAATTACAGGCACAGACCAGGAATCGCCGTGGGTCGAGCCAGCAGCCTCCGGAGTTCTGACACACAGTTACTGTAGCTGAGTGCACAAGCAGACAGATTGAGACCGGGGGCTGGCTGCAATGAGTTTCTGAGGCCTGCCTCCTTCGTCAGGCTAATCTGATAGAGATAGATAGATCTATATATAGATAGATAGATAGATAGATATACAATCTGTCCTCGAGTGGGGAGGGTTAACCTGAGAAAGGAGGCAGAGCCTCAGAAACGCATTGCTGCCCGCGCCCTCTCTCAATCTGTCTGCTTGTGCACTCAGCTGCAGTGGTGTGTGTCAGAACTCCGGGGGCTGCTGGCTCTCCCCACGGCGATTCCTGGTCTGTGCCCTTAATTCCTCTCCAGTCCATCGATACTACTACTACTTTATTCTGAGCAACTATACCAGCCCTGTGTGCAGTTTACAGCTTGTTTACATGTAAGTGATACGTAATAAATTACACTTTTTATCTTGCCTATAGTGATCTGGCGCCCTCTTCTATTTGTTGCATGCTTTTGAGGGGATCCCAATACCCATCGAGGAGCTGCCGGTGAATGTATGTGTCCTTTCTCCTATCAAGATTACCATCACCTGCAGTAGTCTTCAGTGGACTCCTATGACTGTTTGCCCAGTGGAGCGCTGACTCACCTGCTATTCATTAGCGAGTGACTTTTGACGGATCTCACATGGCTACTCCGCTCAACTCAGCAAGGGTTCATTGTGGGCCGCATCAGCATTCTAGTTGCCCTCAAAGGGCTGGTTGTATCTGTAAGACTAGATGTCCAGAGCGCCCCTCCACCATCAGAAATGAAGAGTCCTCTACTCTCTCTTACATGACAGGGCATAGCTTGTGCTGCTGGGGGTGGGAGGGTCATTGGGAAACAAAGTGCTGGGTCTGGAGGAAGGCTGAAGTCCGCTGCCAGAGTCTACTAAATGCTGAGAGCAGGGGAGGCAGAGAGAAGAGGATTCTGCGGCTGCACAGAGAGTTGCAGGATCTGTTGGACCAGTTCTGTCCTCTCTGCTGCCGACTGCTGAGACAAGGTGGGGGCAGAAATGAGGGGTTTGCCGCAGCTGTAGGAGCGGTGTTAGGGCCACACGAAATGGCCTGGAGAGCCGGATTATTTTACACATGTTGTATAGCTCATAATCCATGTTGTCATAGCCACATTTTATTTAATGTATAACTCAAACGCTTTTTTTTTTTTTTTTGGATACAGTGGAGAGGAATTAGAACCCCTGTCAGTTTTTATTGTTGTCTGTGCCCCCATAAGGGAGATTCACCCTCTGTCATGTTTACCGTCATCACCAAAAGTGAAAGTAAAAGAAAACCCCACATTTTGAGTTGTCCCCAGTAAAGGAATAGAGGGGAAATCTTCCAATGAGGAAGCTAGTTCTTATAACCCTGGGGACAGCAAGGGATTCCCTCACTTTGAAGGGATTTCCTCTCATGTCTTGTTTTGGCTATGAGACCGGAAGTGAAGGGAAATCTTCATAATGGTGTGCCCCATTGCTGGCAAAAAATAATTGGCAGTTGTTGTAACCTCCTTTACTCTATCCATTATGGGGGGAAAAAAAAAGTTTTACCTTTTTAGTTCTGCTCTAAGTACAGTCTATTGTTGGTTGTACTATGTGTGTAGGAGCACGCCATTCTAGCGAATGAGGGGCTTTAATACAGTGTTTTTTTTTTTTTTTTTCCCAACTACTTTTTCGGAGTTGTAACCTATAAACTGGGATATGATTATGGTTTCTAAAGCACTATTCAAAAACATTTTTGCTCCATTATTGATGACATGAACAGGGTCTGGCTGTGGACTGCTTAAGGAGGTTTGGAATAAATCACAATAAGTGGTCCTGGGTTGGGTTTTAATTTACCATGATATTTGTTGTTTTTTTTTTTTTTTTTTTAGTGAAAAAAAGAAAAAATCACTTCCCTAGAGCAAATGTTACTATGATAACATTATATTGCTCTGGTCAGTGTGGTTATAAAAAAAAAAAAAATATATATATACACACAGGTCCTTTTCAAAAAATTAGCATATTGTGATAAAGTTCATTATTTTCTGTAATGTACTGATAAACATTAGGCTTTCATATATTTTAGATTCATTACACACAACTGAAGTAGTGCAAGCCTTTTATTGTTTTAATATTGATGATTTTGGCATACAGCTCATGAAAACCCAAAATTCCTATCTCAAAAAATTAGCATATCATGAAAAGGTTCTCTAAACGAGCTATTAACCTAATCATCTGAATCAACGAATTAACTCTAAACACCTGCAAAAGATTCCTGAGGCTTTTAAAAACTCCCAGCCTGGTTCAGTACTCAAAACCGCAATCATGGGTAAGACTGCCGACCTGACTGCTGTCCAGAAGGCCATCATTGACACCCTCAAACAAGAGGGTAAGACACAGAAAGAAATTTCTGAACGAATAGGCTGTTCCCAGAGTGCTGTATCAAGGCACCTCAGTGGGAAGTCTGTGGAAAGGAAAAAGTGTGGCAGAAAACGCTGCACAACGAGAAGAGGTGACCGGACCCTGAGGAAGATTGTGGAGAAGGACTGATTCCAGACCTTGGGGGACCTGCGGAAGCAGTGTACTGAGTCTGGAGTAGAAACATCTAGAGCCAACGTGTACAGGCGTGGGCAGGAAATGGGCTACAGGTGCCGCATTCCCCAGGTCAAGCCACTTTTGAACCAGAAACAGTGGCAGAAGCGCCTGACCTGGGCTACAGAGAAGCAGCACTGGACTGTTGCTCAGTGGTCCAAAGTACTTTTTTCGGATGAAAGCAAATTTTGCATGTCATTCCGAAATCAAGGTGCCAGAGTCTGGAGGAAGACTGGGGAGAGGGAAATGCCAAAATGCCTGAAGTCCAGTGTCAAGTACCCACAGTCAGTGATGGTCTGGGGTGCCATGTCAGCTGCTGGTGTTGGTCCACTGTGTTTTATCAAGGGCAGGGTCAATGCAGCTAGCTATCAGGAGATTTTGGAGCACTTCATGCTTCCATCTGCTGAAAAGCTTTATGGAGATGAAGATTTCATTTTTCAGCACGACCTGGCACCTGCTCACAGTCCCAAAACCACTGGTAAATGGTTTACTGACCATGGTATTACTGTGCTCAATTGGCCTGCCAACTCTCCTGACCTGAACCCCATAGAGCATCTGTGGGATGTTGTGAAGAGAAAGTTGAGAGACGCAAGACCCAACACTCTGGATGAGCTCAAGGCCGCTATCGAAGCATCCTGGGCCTCCATAACACCTCAGCAGTGCCACAGGCTGATTGCCTCCATGCCACGCCGCATTGAAGCAGTCATTTCTGCAAAAGGATTCCCGACCAAGTATTGAGTGCATAACTGAACATAATTTTTTGAAGGTTGACTTTTTTTGTATTAAAAACACTTTTCTTTTATTGGTCGAATGAAATATGCTAATTTTTTGAGATAAGAATTTTGGGTTTTCATGAGCTGTATGCCAAAATCATCAATATTAAAACAATAAAAGGCTTGCACTACTTCAGTTGTGTGTAATGAATCTAAAATATATGAAAGTCTAATGTTTATCAGTACATTACAGAAAATAATGAACTTTATCACAATATGCAAATTTTTTGAAAAGGACCTGTGCGTGTATATATATATATATATATATATATATACACACACACACACAAACACACATATATTGGAGAGAGAGACCCTGTTGTATGATAATGCTGTACTGCACTGGTGACAGTGTGTGTGCGTATGTGTGTGTGTGTATATGTATTTATATATATATATAATTTTTTTTTTTTTTTTTTCAAAAAACTTCTGACAAAAAATTACATTTTCAAAAAAACTCGCCATACCTCTTACTAAATACTTTGGACTTTCTGCTTTCCAAAAAAGGGCTATTTAGGGGGTATTTTGTACTGTCCTGATGTTTTTGGGCTTCAAGAAATTAGATTGGCCCTTCAGTACATCAGGACTGATCAATTTCCAGATATATTGCATAGGTTTTGGACTCTATAACTTTGACACAGACTAAATCTACACTGATTTAGGTTATTTTCACCAAAGAAATGTAGCAGAATACACTTTGACCTAAATTTATTAAAGATTATTTGCAAAATGTTGTAACCGAAACGAAGAAAAACACTTTTTTTTTTTTTTTTTTTTTTATTATGTTTCAGGTTTTTATAGTTTTTAGCAAAAGTTTAAAAAACCCAGTGGTGATTAAATACCACCAAAAGAAAGCTCTATTTGTGTGAACAAAATGCTAAAAATGTAGTTTGGGTACAGTGTTGCATGATCGCGCAATTGTCCTTCAAAATGCGACAGCGCTGAAAGCTAAATATTGGCCTGGGCATGAAGAGGGTAAAAGTAGCCAGTATTGGTTATAAAAAACCTTGTCACCAGAGTTGAGATTTTTTAGAAGGCTTCATTTACTTAGCAGCTTACCCTGGATTCATACAGTACATGCAGCTCAACCAGCGAAAGTTGAATGTTTCACAATGAGCAAAATTGGTGCTTCTGAATGGATATTCTCCCTATTCTAAAAGCAAAAAATGGGTAATGAAAATGATGATCAAAGCTGCTGCTGCTTCACATTCTTTCATAAAGATCACATTTTATACTATTTTTTTTTTTCTCTCCTTTCTTCATTTACAGACTTGCATTGAACGTTGCTTGGAGCGAGGGAAGAGCAGTGGAAGAAGCGATGATAACAGGGAGAGCTTAGAAAAGAGGTAATGGGAATTCATTTTAGCTTCTTTGCTTCTGTAATGGGTTTGAAATATGGCACCAACAAAGTATGAATTGGTCATACATAATAGGAAGTTTTCTTATCCTGTGCTGGGACCAGCCATTCATTGTCAAAAACACAAGCAAACCAAAAGATTGGTGCTGAGAACGAATGTTCTGTTAGCTTTAGTTTAAAAGTATGTCAGAAAATGATGAAAGACATCTCAGCAATGCATGCACATTTTCCCATGTCTTATCCCTCTAAAGACCCTGCAGGTACAGAAAAATACCTGATCCTGGCAGAAATGCAGTCTGCTAATTTTCTGTCATGGACTTCACAACAGTGTCTCTCCTGCTCTGAAATGAATGAGAATGGTCTCAGCCCTGCTCAGTTGTCTCTTTCTGAACTACCGAAACCTCCCACTCTTCCCATTTAAAAAAAAAAAAAAAAAGGCCAGGAGTTATGTCCACAAAAAGAACTGGATGGGATAATATGCCTCCTTGAGGTAAAAGAACAGGTGCACAGGACACTAGACATATCTGACATCAACTGTTTTTGTTTTCTTTTTGTCAGGGTTTACGTACAATTTAAGAGGTCTGGGTAGGAAAAAAAAAAAAGTACCATATAAATATTTTAAGTACCCCTTTGTGCCTAAGGTCCCTTTCACACGAGCGATCCGATCAGATCCGCCTTTCAGTTTTTTAGGTGGATCTGATCGGATCATGTCCACTGCCATCCGCATCCGATCCTATCCGTGAAATCCAATTCCCCCATAGAGATGCATGGGGCTCTGACATCTCCCTCTCTGCACTCGGAGCGGAGAGGGAGCTGTCACCTTCCTGCTCAGCGGGGATCTGTGTTTATGATCCCCTGCTGAGCAGCACGGATTCGCCTGGAGGCTGACCGTGTGAATGAGACCTTAAGCCCCGTACACACGTACCGAATGTCGGCCGAACGATCGGCCGTCTTTTGTCCGTTGCTGTCCTGTCAGTTGAAAAGTGCTAAAGACTGCACACGAATTTTGTCGGCCAACAACAGCCGACTGCAGAAGTGATGTCATGTGATGGTTAACTTTCCTTGTGTTTTTTCTTCTCTGAGCATGCCCAGTATTGCTCATCTGCTGTTAGTCGGCCGAATTCTGTACTGACTGGCGAACAATCGGCTGTTCTGGTGACGGCCAACAAAAATTTTATAGCCTGCACACCCGATTCTGTTCGGCCAAAAAGTCGGAGTCAGTTTTCGGGAAGCATCATACTAACAAGCCGACAATCGGCCGATCGTTTGGCGGCCGAATATTTACGGCCGACAATCGCTACGTGTGTACGGGCCTTAAGGGTAAAGCAAATCTGAAAGTGTTACTAAACCCACAGCAGTAAAATCTGTCTCTCTGCAGTAAAGCATGTAAAAAGGCTGATTGATCCTGTCTTCTCTCATCCGTCCCTTCTTCCATAGTCCCCAATCTATTTGCTGAACAGAGCTTTGGGGGAACTCTGCACATGCTCGCTAGGTGTGGATTTTCTTTTTTTCTTTAGAGTAATCAGTACTGTCCAGACAGAGGGTCAGGGGTCCTGTAGACTCATTGGACAATCAGGGTCAAATGAAAACGACAAGCTTTAACCAGAGAATGATAGAAGTCTCACAAGACTGCAATATACTGCTGACGAGAAAAGATATTTAGCAGTTTATATTTACTAAAATTGCATTTCCATGTTATCTGTACTGTGGGAGACCAGATATAGTGAATGCAGGCTCCTGGGTTTATTAACACTTTAATATGTAAGCACAAATCGGGCTTTAGTTTGGTGGTAAATAGTAATAGATATCTCCTAATTATTTATTTTTTCTTTTTTATTATCAAAGGAAAACCAGCCCAAAACAGTAAAGAAAGATATATTTAGCTATACATTTCTTGCTACTATCATGACCTACCACCAAAAAATAACCTCAATTAAATTCTCCTGCTCCTGACGATCACAGTAATACCACATAAGTGTATGTTAGTTGTTTGTACTCATAGTACAGCCCAAAAACAATAGTGCACATTTTGTTTTGTTTTTATTGATTCTAACTAAAACACACTGACACAAATAAAAAAAAATCCTGTCCAAAAAAATACTGACCCTGACCTTTGACCCAAACACTAACCCTGACTCTGGCCTAGCTCAAACCTTAATCATGGTTTTTTTTTCACACTTCTTTTTTTTTTTTTTTTCTTACTCTACAAGGAGAGATGCTGCCTATCTCCTACCTACATTTACAGAATAAAAACACTGGGGTGGGTTTCACAGGGACTGATCACTGTGATAGCCAATCAAAGGTTATCACAGCGATCAGGTGACCTGTTATTGGAACTTCCGAGTCCCAATCGTTTGTACGGGGCCCGGGGCTCTCCGTGAGAACCCAGTCTCTGTGCAAAGGGAGATACGCAAATATGTGGCCCCACGGAAAAAAAGCCCAGTCCAGTGGGGCCACATATTGTGTGTGGGTGGAGTTAAATATTCGCACAGGCACAATGAGTGATCACTAGTGGCCATAATGCAGTGTTTTATTTGATTGAGGAATATTAGAAAAATACCACATTATGAACACTAGATGGAAATGATGATTATAGGAGATAACCCTGTTACAAAAAATATGAGAATTGTTCGTTGTGGATGTTCGAATGCTTTAAGTGGAAATTCAGGCTAGAACTAACTAAGCTTAAAACTGCTCCTACCCACCTTCTAACACTTGTACTGACTACCCTGTAGAAGGAAGATGCATAAACTTCTTTATTCTCAGGGAGGTCTGGTTGAGTGATCGACCCCCCCCGCCCGGCTTCAGGGGAGAGGAGAAACAGCCAGCAACAGATGCCCCATAATAAGCCTATGGGTAACGTCACTTTCCAGGCTTTTCGACGATTGTTGGCACTCTCTCTTCTCCTCTGAAGCTGGCCGCTGGGAACTGATCTTGTGAATGGACAGGAGTGCTCTGAGAATAGGTACGTTTTAGTATCTTTCTTTTGCACAGTAGTTAGTATAGGCGTTAAAGTGGAATTCAAGACTATAACTAAGCTTAAAACTGCTCCCACACTATTACATTTTACACATAGACCCGTAAGTTTTGAAGGTCTCATTTTTAGGTGTGCTTTGTATCAATAAAAACCCATTCAGGGAAAAAAAATAAAATTGCGGCCTAGTCTGCATATGTTACTGTGAGATACACCCGTTGGATACTGTTGTTATATTCCGCTATTCAATAAACACCCATTTAGGGGAAGATCCTAAATTGGAGAAATGGGTTTAGGTAAGGGTAGTGTTATGAAAAGCGAGATTTACTTTTAAGGTTACCCATGATGTAAGTGACACTTTGAGAATAGTATAAAAAAACTTTGGCAAAAAAAGCCCTGAATTGAAATTTTGTTTATACGTATTATTTGCAAAAACGCAATTAACTTCCTGGAACATGCAGCAGAAAACATTTTGAAATGTTGTTCACCATACAAACAATTATGTTCTGTAAAGATCACAAAAATAAATGAACAAAGAATACCCTGTCTTCTGAGCTTCGCTGAGGGTCTCCTTTGTATTCCAGGATTCAGACTTACCTCAAGTCCACCCGGCCTATCATTGATCTGTATGAGAAGAGGGGAAAAGTTCGGAAAGTGGATGCTTCCCACTCTGTAGATCAGGTCAGATGAATTACCTCGTATAGTAACAAAAATTCAGTGTATTTCTGTGCCTTTAAAAAGATTCATGGCTTTTCTTCTACATCTTATCAAACTATGGGGTATTTTTTTATGGCTGTTTTTACCCCAGATTCATCCAACTTTAATTTTTCAAATTGAATCAAATATCAAAAAAGTCTTTAATAGGCCTCTAATTGTCTGATGCCCCAAGTTGTTTTATTTATATATATATATATATATATATATATATATATATATATATATATATATATATATATATATTATATATATATATATATATATATATATTATATTTTTTTTTTTCTAAGAGCGCAGCAACTCACAGGTCATGAAAGGTGTACGTACAATGAAGGTTTAATTTTGATGAGGCACAAGCTCCTGAGGAAGACTAGCTTGTGCCTCGTTGAAATAAAACTTTCATTGTGCGTTCACTTTTCAAGACCCATGAGTGCCGCTCTCTCTTTTGGATTATATGTGCTACAGTCTTTGCTGCACACCTGGGCCAATTTTTTGTCTCTGATGTGTGCAGTGGTGACTGTTGGATTATATACAATGGATATACAAAGTCTACACACCCCTGTTAAAATGTCAGGTTTCTGTGATGTAAAAAAAAGTGAGACAAAGATAAATCATTTCAGAACTTTTTCCACCTTTAATGTGACCTATAAACTGTACAATTCAATTAAAAAAACTAGCTGAAATCTTTTGGGGGGGTACAACAAAAACAAAAAAAATGTGGTTGCATAAGTGTGCACACCCTCTTTTATAACTGGGGATGTAGCTGTGTTCAGAATTAAGCAATCACATTCAGACTTATGTTAAATAGGAGTCAGTACACACCTGATATCATTTACAGTGCAACAAACAGAAGGGTGCACTGACCTAGTGCAAAACCATTTATTGAAGAGTAAAAAGGTATCATACATTATATTCACACAGTAGGTTGCAAATAGGCATGCAAAAATTCTACGTGGAGTGGGAAGGCCCTGTCCCCTGCCATGTTGGCTGCTTGTGGGGGAGTCTTTTATCACCTCCAACCTTTTAACTGAGCCGCAGGTGACGTTGGCCAAAACTGGAAGTGACGTATTTATTCGCTGGTGGAACGTGTTCTCGCCGGCACTCCCTGGTTTCTGAGCGTGGCGTACGTTCCAAGCACTGTCAATGCGGTCCAGGCTAACAGCTCTGCCACATAGGGCAATTCGGAGAGAAATTCCTTGAGCCCACCATCACCACCCCCCCCCCCCCCCAAAGGGGTGGGTGCACACATTTAGGTGTCTTCTAGAACTACTTCTCATGTCAACAGATGGTGTATGTATCCACATGTGTATTTATATCACTCTAGCAAGCAGCTATTGTGTAATAAACCCTGATTAGGTCGGAGGTTTGTGGTTCGCTTTTTTTTTTTTTTTTTTTTTTTTTTTTTGAGTCTTTGAAATGCATACAAACCAATGATATTTAAATGGTGGGACCGACCAATTTGGGAGGTCCGGGGAGGTGCGGTCTGCTGTGCTCTTTGTATATATAGGTGTAGCAGGTCATTTGTACCTATGGCTCTGATGAAGAGGGTCCTCTCTCTAAACACGTCAGCCATACCAGTACGGACGCCATTCATATCCCTCTGTAGCACTGGATGTATCCATGTCCTAGAGGTCACCTGATTGTTTTAGGATTTTTACATGCCTATTTGCAACCTGTGTTTGTGAGTATAATGTATGATCCCGTTTTTACTCAATAAATGGTTTAATGGTTTTGCACTAGGTCAGTTCGCCCTTCTCTTGTTTGTTGTTTTCCAGTATATGTGGACACCCATGGTCCTGAGAGGGCAGCAAAAACCTAGACTCTACCAACACAGTCTTTTTCCCTTAAGCGCAGCTTCTGAGTGCAGGAGAATTACTTGGTATCATTTAAAGTGCCTCTGATTAACCCCAAATAAAGTTTGGCTGTTCTAGTAGGTCTTTCCTGACATTTTCTTAGTCACATCCTACAGCAAAAGCCATGGTCCACAGGGAGCTTCCAAAGCATCAGAGGGATCTCATTGTTAAAAGCGTTCAGTCGGGAGAAGGGTACAAAATAATTTCCAAGGCATTAGAAATACCATGGAACACAGTGAAGACAGTCGTCGTTAAGTGGAGAAAATATGGCACAACAGTGACATTCCTAAGAACTTGACGTCCCTCAGAAGCTGATGAAAAGATAAGAAGAAAACTGGTCAGGGAGACTGCCAAGAGGCCTACAGCCACATTAAAGGAGCTTCAGTAATATCTGACAAGTACTGGCTGTGTGGAACATGTGACAATTTCCCGTATTCTTCATATGTCTGGGCTATGGGGTAGAGTGGCAAGATGTAAGCCTTTTCTTAAGAAAAACACCCAAGCCTGGCTAAATTTTGCAAAAACACATCTGAAGTCTCCCAAAAGCATGTGGGAAAATGTGTTATGGTCTGATGAAACCAAGGTTGACCTTTTTGGCCATAGTTCCAAAACACTGCACATCACCAAAAGAACACCATACCCACAGTGAAGCATGGTGGTGGCAGCATCATGCTTTGGAGGCTGTTTTTCTTCAGCTGGAACAGGGGCCTTAGTCAAGGTAGAGGGAATTATGAACAGTTCCACATACCAGTCAATATTGGCAGAAAACCTTCAGGCTTCTGCTAGAAAGCTGAACAATGAAGAGGAACTTCATCTTTCAGCCTGACTGCGACACAAATCATACATCCAAATTTAACAAAGGAATGGCTTCACCAGAAGAAGATTAAAGTTTTGGAATGGCCCAGCCAGAGCCCAGACCTGAATCCGATTGAAAATCTGTGGGATGATCTAGAGGGCTGTGCACAGGAGAAGCCCTTGCAATCTGACAGATTTTGGAGTGTTTTTGCAAAAAGGAGTGGGCAAATATTTCCAAGTCAAGATGTGCTATGCTGATACTCCTACTCAAAAAGTGCTGTAATAAAATCAACAGGTGCTTCAACAAAGTATTAGTTTAGGGTGTGCACACTTATGCAACCATATTTTAGTTTATTTTTACTCCACCTAAAAGATTTCAGTTTGTTGTTCAACTGAGTTGTACAGTTTATGGGTCACATTAAAGGTGGAAAAAAGTTGTGAAATTATTTATCTTTAAGTGCTGTTACATTTTTCTACATGTTTTTTTTTTTTATATATACTTAACCACTTTTAGCCTGATTTTTTCCAAAATGCATAGTCATTATTACAGGAAGAGCCATGTACACAGCCTACCTCCCCCTCCTTTCTCCTTCACAGGATCATGGTGATGGTGACAATTACATACTGCGGGATCTTTATATACACACCGTGCTGAAGTCTTTCTTCTTACTTTGTTTCAGGTTTTCGTCAAAGTCCAGGAAATCTTTGATCGGGAAGGATAACGATTGTCCATGGATAGGCGTTTTAGCTCCTTCGGGCTTAATCTTATTTACTGCATATTTCTTATTTACTTTTTTTTCTATTCTTCTTTTTTTACGTAAACATTGTAAACATGAGCTTGATCTTATTGGTGTATTTGCCTCGTTTCTGTCTAGCCATCTCAGCGGCTCCTGTCCTTTTATCACTACATGAGATTGTATTTTTCATGAGCTGCCGGTGAGGGCTTTTCAGTCTCTGCCATCCAGATCTGAGGTGGCCGTGATGGATTTTAATTCCACTTTTGAAACACCTTAGTTTTTTTTGTTTGGACAGAAAGTAGACAACAAAATTGTATCTGCAATGTACTCTTCACTACTCACTGACAGTGCAAGCCATTTACCTTTTTGAAGAATGCATTTAAGGATAAAGCTTTAAATGGAACTCCCCCAACCCCTTTATCCTAGTCATAGAAATAACTAGAACATCCAATATTTAAATGATTGTAAATATGTTTTTTGGATATGTGGTCATCTTAGAGCCGCCACATCTTTTTATATATTCCGGCCATATTTTAAGAACAGAGCATGGTCATTGGGTTCAGGACGTGACCTGCCGTGGAAAATGAGTCAGTGTGATGGTGCAGAGGAAGGGACTGCAGTTGTTAGTCCGGTCTCTTCTCTAGCCCAGCCCTCAGTGTCGGTTCACACTGGGGTGACACGACTTCGGGCGACTAATGCCGTCGCCCGTGCACCGCGACTTCGGCGCGGCTTGCAACGACTTTACATAATGGAAGTCAATGCAAGTCGCTCCGACTTTGCAAAAAAAAGGTGCAGGAACCTTTTTCTAAGTCGGAGCGTCTTGAGTCGCTCCTATTAGAACGGTTCCAATTGCACAGCACGGTCCGCTACTTGTCAGGCGACCAAGTTGCCTGACAAGTCGGAAAAGCGTGAACCGGCACTCATGCTCATATTTTGATATTATGTAGCTAAGGCTGCAGTGGCTTTGTCCTGAAGCACAATGATCCAAAAATGCAGCATGGGATGTAATGGTTGTTAATGTTGCTGAGGTTGGGGGAAGGGAATTTTTTGAGGAGTGTTTTGGAATTAAAAAGTTTTTTTTTAAATGTATTTTGTTGGTCGGTTGTGGGACAGTCGGTAATTATTTTGCCTTTAAGGGAAGTCAGGAATCTGTCACCTGTCCATACATGGCAAGGAGAGAGGTTCTCTTAAAAGCCCCCATCCCACCCAGCACACAGATACAGATATAAGCTGTTCTCACTCCATTTATTTATTGGAGTTCTTTCAAGATAACCTATCAGTTTTTCCTAAATGGGCAAAAGTGACTTAAAAATTGCAGCTAAAAGCACAGAAAAATCAAGCAAGTTAAATGCTTACCTGCAGAGTTTTTCCTTTCCAAATCTTTTGTTTACTTGCAATGTAAAACAAGGAGAAAAAAGCTGGTAACTTTCTTCCGAAGATTGCAGTTTTATTTTGCAGGTGGAGTACAGAAAATACAGTGGCTTACTTGTTTTGGCTGTTAGCCTTAATCATGGCTGATTAAGGCTAACAGTCAAAAAGCGTTCGCCACCTGCAATAAAAACTACCATTTTTGGATCAGCAAGTTGCCAGCTTTTTTCTCCTTGTTTTATGTTTAGATGCTGGAAAGACGCTACAAGCTAGTGCATCGTTTGCTTGCCTTCTCAGGGAATTGGTTCAGGCATTGCCTACCTTTCTATAGCACTTGCAATGTGCTTCTGACCTTTCTATAAAATCTGGCTAGTCAATGTCATATCACAGCCCCTCCTTCCTCGCTTGTCACAATCCTCTCCTCTTCTGGGAGTGTCTTATTACATTTTGTGCTGGCCCAGCTCCTGTAACCCTATCCTCACTTACCTACATAACATTTCATGTAGCTGCCGAGGGAGAAGTGAAAGGGAATGCCACTTGAGTGACCGCTATGACTCTGCGTGGGATGCTGATAGCACATCCAAGATGGCGGAACCCAGCAGTAGTCTCAGAGCTTTCAAATGTTTATACAAGGGAGGCTTTTGTAGGTTAATTGTATGCCAAAATGTTAAATGCACATCTAATCTTGTGGGAAGATTGTTAAAATGATCTGGTAACAGGGTCTCTTTTAAAGGGACATAAGCTGTTTGAAACCTTTTGTCTCTATCTAGATGTGATGGACTGGTTGTTAAGGTAAATGCTGCAAAAAAATCAATTTTCTGAAAATCTGACAGGATCTTCCATAACAAACAGCCCATCAGAACATGTGTGATGTCAGATAAGGACTCCGATGGCACCCAGCCCTTGTCTGTCCCATAGAAGGTAGCAAGCTGTGGGCTGTCCATTAGTGAATATGCTCACCTGATTTCCCTTATTCTCTGGGCATTACAAATGTTATGTCCCCCCTCCCTTAAGAAAATTCTCTAAAATGTATAATACACAAATAATTCTGGAGTGCGGTCCAAGAAAGTGGCATTGTCATCATGCTGTTGAGTGTCATAAGCTATTAAGTGCTATAGCTCAGCATTACCCTCCCAATTCCAGTTAATGGTGGAGTTAGCATTTAAGGGTAGAATGTGTGTCTACAGAGTTAATAGATTTTGTTGAACAGTTTGTTAGCAAAGAACAAAGGTGCTGAATTCTATTGGATGGGGGAATCTGTGAATAAATTGGCTCCCCTGGATATATATACACAGGCTCCCCAATGCCTAATTTTGGGCAAACCATAGATTATTCTCTTTCCTTCCACAGATGTAAGGAAAGATAATTGCTTGACTTCCCCCATCAACGCACTCAGTTTTGATGGGGGAATGCCTCCCGCAGCACTAGTGTGTTGATGGGGGTGGGGGGAGCCTTCCCGGCCAGCAAAATGCAATGATTGTTACTGCCTTGAGCTACAGCCACTAGTAATTGCATGTAGAAAAAGCTGACAGGATTGTTGCACCCAAGTAGACTGATGGATCGACTTGGATACAATCAGCCTGCCCAAACATGGATCGAAATTCGGCTGCGGAACTGTATGGCTGGCTTAATCAAGTCTTATTCAAGAATACATAACAAGGAGGTGTGTAGTAATTTATCCAGCACCTGGGTTAAAAGCCCCAATCTGGGCACCACAACCTTCACAGGATAAAGAAGTTGATCATCTCAAAAGCTACCTCCCAACGTGCACAATATTTTACACCCAGCTGCAAAAAAAAAATCCCGCTGTGCTGTACTTCCAGGCCACTTGCATGTAAGAACTGCAGGTCTCATAGATCCCATGTGCCACAGTCATGTTTCTGCTTCCCTCTCTTCTGCAGACCACTCACAAAAAACACAGCCCAAAGCTTTGTTTTGTGGCTGGCTAGGAGACTTGTATTGCTTACATCTGAGCAGCTCAGAAGTACAGTGAGAGCTGTAACAATCCCAGCATGTAAACAAGCAGATTCATGAGATCTATGAGGGGGCTTTTTCAGGTGAATTTTTTTAAAGGCTTTACCTGGTAAGGTTCTTGTGCCCAGAGTTGCGATTTAATCAAATGCAGTTTCGTGCAATAGCATTTTCCATCCCACCAAATAGTATGAAGGAGTTTTCAGTTTACGTTAAAAGCATTGGAAAGCATAATTGTGTTGGCATTAGTCAACAGCTAAAGACTGCTATGCTCTGAGCTGGACACTGACTTCTGTGCTAGGGCTTGGGGGTCAGCACCAGAATAAACAGTAAGGCAATAAACACTCATTGTTGAATCTGCACTGATTTTATTTTATAGAGCAATTGGGCTGACCTAATACTAAAAAAAAAAAAAAACTACTGAAGAGCAGCAAATAAGTAATGTCAGCCTTTTTCTGGGCTGCTATCCTAATACTTCCATACATAGTGAGTGGCTGCAGTGGAACAGGTATGCTGGTCGAGCAGTGTGTTGGGACATATGGTATGCACATACATGTTCCCAGTCAGTGGCTCACACTGTAGTGAAGGATGAGGAATGGTCACTTTAGATCTTGTAACTTTAGCAGCAAGTTGACAATGACAACTCATTCTATTCTTTTTAATAAAAACACAGTATCTACCTCTGATTCAGCTCCACAAAGGGGGAGATTTAAAAAAATTGGTGCAGACAGAATCTGGTGCAGCTGTTCAAAATAACTAATCCGCTTCTAACTTTAGCTTGTTCAATGAAGCTTTGACAATAAGGCTCGATTCACACCTATGCATGTTACTTTTGAGCATTTCTGCAGAGCTTTTTTCTGTACTTTTTGCGTTTTTTTTTTTCTGCGATTTGCATTTTTTTGATAAGTTTGTTGTTGGACAGATTCGAAAATGCAAATCACGGTAAAAACGCACTACAGTACATGCTTTTCTGCAGCTTTTCCATTGAAGTTCTTTGAACCAAAAGCGCAAAAAAAGCTCAGTTTTGCATTTAAAAAAAAAGACCCTGACCCTTTCCAAAGATGCAGAGGCACAAAAATGCATTGACGTGAACGTGTTCCATAGGAACACATGTTTAAAAAAAAAAAAAAAGTAATGCAATTCTGTAAAAAGCATGAAAACACCCATTGGTGTGAATGGTCCCTAAGGCTCAGTTCACACTCTTGGGACACAGCACATTCCTGTGCGAATAACATACAGTGCCTCTAGGGTACGATTTGAGCCATGGATTTGGCAAACTGGAGCAGGACCCTTTTTTTTTTTTTCCCGCAGCAGAATTGGATCGCATGAGATCCAATTCTGCAAATCTCGCTGCATTTTACAAACTGCTGGGTGATGATAACATACACTATGCAATCGGTTCACATAGACTGGTTGTGATTTAGATGCGGTGCCGATTTCGCACAACAGCTACTGTGAACCAAGGCTGGGACCAAAATTTGCAGGACATGTGAAATGCCATGTATCCCTTTTGAGAGCTGTTTCAGTTGAAACTACTGTGGTCGCTGTGACATCAGAAAATGTTGCTGCACTACTTTGCTCTGCCTCTGACACGGCTTCAATGCCGGAGAGTTTAATTGTCTTATCAAAGTAGGACTCAACTGAAAATCGCACAACTTTGGAGTCGGCTAGTGTGCCTTTAAATCTAGAAGCTGATTGGTTACTTTGCACAGCTGCACCAATTCTGTGTGCACTAGCTTTAGTAAAGCTCCCTCAAAGACTTTCAATCCAGGCACCTCATATTTACTACTGCTAGTTTCTTGATTGGCTAAATGCTGGCATTCGGCTACATCTAGATTCCATATCTGTTGAACTGTCCAGTCATTAAGCACTCTAAAAAGGGAAAATCTAGTGTATTTTTAGTGAGTACATGTCTTGAATTGTCTTATTTTGTGACTTATGTTTTACATGCTTGCTGTGTCTATATTTTATAATTGTATGTTGCATACTGTTTCAAAGGTTGTGGTGGCTGACTGTATACCAGTACAGTCAGCATACCTGTGAATAATTGCTGAGATAAAAATTGGTAAAGGTTAAGCCACAGTGTTTCTTTTTTTTTTTTGTAGTCTCTGTGCTCACTCATTGACTTCCAATTTGGAGCAGCTGAACACAATCACTGTACTATAGTGAAAAGCAAGGAGTCCCATAGCTGTGTAGGCAGCCATTTTGTTCTAATCAAATGTCTTCTCATCAGTTTACTGAAAACCGATACATTTTTAAGAGGCAGAGAGAACAAGGTTAAAATTCAGGTCCTGTTCACACATTTGGAGAAGTACCGTGTATCCAAAGCTATTCTGACTGTACTTCTCCTGTAGGTCACAGAAGTGTACTTAGTTCAGCACTCCTGTGTACCATTTCCGGCTAAAGTCTGCTGATGTCCTGGCTCTGAAAAGATCCCAACCATTTGGTCTGTCTTCCACCCAGATGCCTGGGCCGGCAGCCGGCTCAGCCTCCCAACAATCTGCTGAGAACCTGAGCTAGCACCTCCCGCCCCCCTCCACAGCCCAGTGCTCCAGTGAGCACTGGAGGCAAGAGCAGAGAGCCCCTGATTGACAACCACCAGCTCTCTGCTCCGAGCGGAGTGGAAGAACTGAGCACTCAGCGGCGTTTAATCGCTCAGTTCTCAGAATAGAGGTGGTAAGGGGTCAAATGCATATAAATGTTTTTTTGTTTCTCTTTTAACTGAATTTGCTATGTTCAGTGTGCATTTACAGCCCATTCAGACTGGCGCGACATGACTTGGTGGGGCGACCTGTGAAGTCAATGCAATGCATATAATTGAAGTCAATGCAAGTCGCCCCAAAGAAGTACAGAACCCTTTTTCTAAGTCGGAGCGACTTGTCGCTCCTATTAGAACGGGTCCTGTACTACTCAATGGCAAGCGACCGACCGTGACTTGTCAGGTGACTTGGTCGCCTGACAAGTCGCACTAGTCTGAATGGACTCTTAGACTGGCGGCTATGCCTTGTGATATCAGTTGCCAGACCAAAATGATAGAAGTCCAGATTAATTTATTGGTATTGTACTTAAAAACAGCCAACATGTTTTTGGGGGGGTCAGAGGAACTCTCCCTTTTAACAGGGCTACCACAAAACACAACATAATGTAATATTCTTTAAATACAATCGTGACTAATGAAATCATGAGTCTTCGCAATCAGAGCATCACAGATAACATGCTTATACATATGTGTACATATGAATGCATCCAATAATATACACGTACATATGCATAGAAATTAAGATTTCGCTCAGGACAACATATGTGTAATGAAATCTTTTATTAATATCTGTAGTCTTCTCTCTCTGTTAAAAAGTGTTAATTCTGTAACGGCTCCTTTAGAAGTATACAGTGCATGCATTGGGCAGCCATTCCATGTTGCTATGCCCAGTCTTTCCACCACAGTCTCTGTATTATTCTCATTGCATGTAGTAAAACTAGACCATAGAGCACAGAGTGGATACCATAGAGCACATTTACTGAGCTAGATACCAGCCCAGAATCTGCAAACTGACTGGAAGAAGGGCTGAGTAGGGTTAAGCTTTACAAAACACACTGTCTATCACTTGCTGTTTGTGGACTAAAAATATGTCTTATGCTTAATTTAAATGTTTTATCAGGAGCGCTTGGGAATTGGTGATATTTGGTTATTTTTTTATGTAAAATGACAGCACTATGTACAATTTTTGTTAAAATCTCAAGTGTGCAGAGTCTGTTGGAAGTGATAGTTTGTATCTCACCCCTAGCATTTGGTGAACATAGAATATTGTTCTTAGGAGTACAAGTGTGAATGGGTTCTTATTACCTGTAGTTTGATGAACGTGGAGGTTGCTGTATTTTGTATGTGCATTTTTACCTGCAAATGTGTGCTCCATTGCGAAGGGGCTCTAAAAGTAAATTTTACAACCTCACAGTACCTTTTTTTTTTTTTCTTGGTCCTATTCACATATAGATTTGTAGGTTTTCTCTCTACTAGTTATGTCTAAGAGTTCAGATAGCATATTAAAGTTATAACCACTACATGTTTTATAATTGGGTTCCCCCAAGTATCAAGTATTTTGTTTGAGGTTTGTCCATAGACCTGCATTGTGGTGAGAGGAACAGCTCAAGCCAATCAAGGGTATGTATACACATGCTGATGTGTCTAGTCCAATAATTCATAGCCCTCTTAAGGCCCGTACACACTTGACAGGAATCGGACGAAATATCCTCAGATTTTTCTCTCTTGCTCAGCGTTCATTACCGTTTTTAGTTGACAGTGCATAAATGTTCACAAAATTTCTCGTCCGATTTTTTTTTTTTATTTATTTATTTTTTTTGGGACATTTGTTCATAGACTTCCGGGTTGTCAGCAACTTCATATCATGCACGGTCTTTCGTATCCGATCGTATTCGTATACTGCATACACATTAAACGAAAATTGGTCGTCTGGGGACGGACGATAAAAATTTTGGTGTTTGTCCCGCCGTTTTTCTTTTTTTTTTGTTGAAAATGTTGGCATCGGCTGCTAAAAGTTGTGTACACACTAGCCGCAAATCGTACGATTTTACCTCGGACGGGAATTTTCGGCAGATTTTCTACTTGTGTGTACCCCACTTTAGTCCTTGCGCTACTTTACTAAATAAACCTGAATCTTTTGGTGGATGTGACCTGACTGTCAAAACTCTTTGGAACTAAAACATATCAATTAATTTTATAGTTGGACTTCTGAAAAACTGGAATGAAAAAACAAAATATTTTAAACAAATATTAAAATGTTTAAAAGTGTTTTCAGTTTGTCATGAGACTGTGTGATCGAAGCTTTTCACTAGAGCGGCCACTGCTGACTTTGATGGCTATAAAGGTGTGTATTCCGGTGCTGTCATCCTCAACCTTGCCACAAGTCCACTGACCCAGATCGTGCACATATCCGGTATTGTGACATAATGTGTCACAACAATGTCAATGCTTGTTCCAGGTCAGTTAATCGAGTAAAGTCAGTATCACTGCTTTGGAGCATGTACTTTTAACCACTTCCGGTCCTGGCCAATTCTGGCATTCCTCCTACATGTAAAAAAAAGTTTCTCTTTTGCTTATTGATGGACACCGCTCCTGATATTCATAACCATTGGGTTATACTGCCTCCTTCCTGCAGGAGTAGAACACTAGGCAGAAAATAATTCTGGCTCCACCTATGGGCAGTCCCTGGGAGTATACTCCCTCTCTCTGCTATAGCCACGTTTTTTTTTTTTTCTGCCTAGTCAGGAGTAAGGACCTAGTTCCTTGCTGGGATCTCTGGTCCTTGCAATTATTTCTTTTTCGATAGAAATTTTTTTTTTTTTTTTTCCCCTTAGATCTACAATCAACTGCCGGACTGGGCGATGGGTTGGATAATCTAGATCCAGTGGTCACTCCAGTCTGGCCAGCAAGCGCACGGGCAGATCTCAGCTCTGCGCTAGGTTAGGTGTGACATCGCGCCACCAGACGGGGGCTGGCCTGAGAGTTAAACGCCTCGCAAGGTTGCATACACCCGGGTCTTTGCTTGAGTCACAGCGTTCCTCCTGGCCGACAGCTCCCCATTGCGATGGCGAGTGGTTCTGGCTGAAGCAGTGCCGGCCTGGTTACTGGTATAGCTGTCCCCCTCTTGAGGGTTTTGGGGTGGATGTGGGCCCCTCCTTGGGATGGTTAGAGCCTCGGTTTCCCCTCCTTCCCACAGTCACCCCCACTGTTGCCAAGTCCCTCATCCTGACCCCCCCCCCTCCATGCTGGGGCTGTTTGGGTGGGCTGGCTACTTTTCCTGGAATGGTCGGGCTGGGGGCGGGGTGCGCCGCTGGCGACAGGAGCATCAACTGTGCAGGGGGGTTGTACCTGGTGGGGGCACCTGCCAGGGCCCCCAGTCCTGTTTGGATCTGTCCTTGAGGCCTGGTCTCCCTCATGGGTCCCTGTAAGCTTCGTGGTGCCACAGAGTTTTTTTCGTCTGCAGGTACAAAGGGCAAGGAACCTCGTCGTAGTTGCGGGCTTTCCTTCTCAGCTCCTATGTTTTTTCGTCCCTCAAGGTGGACTGACAAGGGCTCAAAGCCTCTTCTGGAGGATCCAAATGAACTACAACCGTGGACAAAGCTCCTTCTGCATGAAGGTACGCTCTCACCCGTATCGGGGGTAGGGGGGCGTCTTTGCTGGTTTCTGGACCTGTGGACTTCCCGGGTGCAAGACAAGTGGGTCCCTGAAGTCATTGGGTCCAGCTACAAGATTGTCTGTCCTGATTTTCATTTGAATGAAGACATTTGTGTTGCCTTCCCTGTGTCCCAGGCCTAAACATCCGCATGAAATTGCTTTGCATGCCTTGGATGTGGTCTGGGCAATTGGGGGACCTGGCAGCTACGGGGCAGCTACGGGGTCTTTCAGGAAATCAGACTCTATTTGTGCTCACGGATGGACCTTTGAAAAGGGGTGTCCACTTCCTCTGTGACTATTTTCAGGTGGATCAGACAGACGGTGGTTCAGGCCTATTCCGTCAGGGGTCAGGTTCCTCCTTTCCCTGTCAAGGCGCACTCTACTACGGCGCTTGGTGCCGCCTGGGCTTTCTGTCATCAGGCGTCAGTGACGCAGGTTTGCAAGGTGGCCACCTGGTAATGTTAAGTCTTAAGAATTTTAAGCTGTATTTGTCAATGGCAAAAAAGAGAAAATGGGATTTTTGACTCTACCGTAAAATCCATTTCCCCTGATGTTTATTGACAGACACAGCACCCACCCCTCTGTGGAGTTATAATTCTCCTGACACTGCTTGTAACAAAACTGAGTCGCTATAGCAGAGAAAGGGAGTATACCCCCTGGTACTGCCCATACGTGTTGCTAGAATTCTTTTCTGCCTAGTGTCTTATCCCTGTAGGGGGCAGTATAAGCCAATGGTTATGAATATTAGGTGCTGTGTCTGTCAATGACCATCAGAGAAATGGATTTTACGTTAATTAAAAAATCCAATTTTTTTTTTTTTTTAACTTGAGAATGACTTTGAACCCCCAAACATATAAAATATATATTTATTATCAGAGGCCCTAGAGAATGAAATGGTGGGTGTTACATAATTTTTCTCACACAATATGGGTACAGCTGTTTTTTTTCCAAACACAATTTATTTTTTTATTAAATACCCTTTTAATGCACAAAACCACAATATAATACCCAGTTGTTTGATAAAATATAAAAGCTGATGTTATGCTCGGTAAATACAGATGCAGTTCAAAAAAATCTGAATATTGTCCAAGTTATTTCAGTAATTCAATTTGAATAGTGAAATTCATGTATAGATTCATTACCCACATATTGCTATATTTCAAGCATTTATTTCTATTAATTTTGATGATGGCTTACAGCTCGTGTAAACCCAAAATGCAATACTGTATCTCATAAAATTGGAATATTACATAAGACCAATTTAAAAAAAAAAAAAAGTTTTAAATACAGAAATGTTGGCTTACTAAAACGTATGTCCATATACAGTATAGTATTCACTCAATACTTCGTTGGGGCTCCTTTTGCATGAAATACTGCATCAATGTGGTGTAGAATGGAAGCGATCAGCCTGTGGCACTGCTGCAGTGTTATGGAAGCCCAGGTTGCTTTGATAGTAGCGTGTCTGCATTGTTGGGTCTGGTGTCTCTCATCTACCTCTTGACAGTACCCCACAGAGTCTCTATGAGGTTTAGGTCAGGTCAGTTTACTGGCCATTCAAGGACACTGATACCATGATTAATAAACCAGGTATGGGTACATTTGGCAGTGTGGGAAGGTGCCAAGTCCTAGTGGAAAACGAAATTGGCATCTCTATAAAGCTGGTCAGCAGAGGGAAGCTTGAAGCGCTCTAGAACAGGGTTTCACAAACTTTTTTGGGCCGAGACCCACTTCTGAATACAGTTATTTTTCGGGACCCACTTGCTTGTAATTGAATATTGTAAAGTGCTACAGAATTTGTTGGTGCTATATAAATGCAAATAATAATAATAATGCATATTTTGAAGGGAGGGGTATGTTAGATTTAAAATATCAATTTATTTTTGAATACACTTAATATTTAAAAAAATATAAGGCTATATAGCATTCACCCTCCTTCCTCTCCCAGCGGTCCACAGTGAAGGTGAAGCCCCCGTTTGCCCTCTCCAAGGCCCAGCACACCTCACCCAGAGTCTCCATGATGAGTAGCTCTATGCTGGTCTTGGTTTCCTGGCTCTTCTCCTTCAGATCCTCTACTGGGGTCACAGAAGCTGCCATGAACTCCTGACACCGCCAGGCCACCTGGTCCTCCTATGGGACCAAGGCTGCTGTCTCTGTCCGCTATAGCTGAGAGAATCCCGCCGCCAGTCTAGCCACCACCGCTGCTGCCAGCAGGACCGAAGAGCTGGCTCTGCACCCCAACAACATATCCTACATAATAGCCAACATACGTACTCACTGATGCAAGTATCCTCCTCGCGGGAAATGCAGATCAGTCTCCATTAACTGCGTGGGCGGGGTCCTGAATCCATCGCAATCTGACTGCTCTGGCTCTCTGTAATTTGCGTTGGCTCGCACAGCACAATTTAAGCACGCCCACTCTCGGTGATTTCCGGCTCTTCGCGACCCACTCAAATGCAGCTCGCGACCCACCAGTGGGTCTCGACCCACAGTTTGGGAACTCCTGCTCTAGAGTTTCCTGGGTGAGGGCTGCGCTGACTTTGGGCTTGATAAAATACAGTAGCCCAACACCAGTAGAGGAAATGGCTCCCCAAATCATCATCCGCATGCGTGCAGTACCTGCAATTACATGTTAATAAGAGTGGCTATTGCTGCACTGCAAGTGAAATTCACTCCGGAAAAAGGTTTCTCCACCGAAGCTTTATCATCAATCCCTTTTTTTTACCACAACAACCCACAATTTTCAGAATCCATTTGTCACAGGGCCAGAAAGTGAGGTGAAAGCTTCTGAGCAGGGCACAGACAGCAAAACAAACATTACAGGGTCAGTATGAAGGAAGATGTCCCTGTGACCGCACATCCATGTTAGCCCAAGGTGTGGTAGTGAGTGGCAACCTCAATCTGAACTCTGACCAGGCCACGCCCCCAATGTGTTTCGCTCCACCTCTCAGAGTTTAGTCATGAAGGTTCCCGACTAACACTCCCAGCATGGGATGTTAAGGGTTAATATCCCCTTTAGTCAGCCTGAGCGGCACATAATACAGGTCTCTTGAAAATTTCAGGGATTTTAACCCTTCCCTATGCTATCCAGACAAAAAATGTACCTGTTCCAACTTCCATACAAATTCACATTAACCACATCCCGCCCAGCCTATAGCAGAATGACGGTCGCATGTTAGTTCCATTATCCTGACTGGGCGTCCTATGACGTCCAGCATGGTAAGCCTTCCGTGCACACCCCCGGTGGTGCGCAGCGCGGTGATCAGTAGTGTGGTGTGTTGCTCAGACAGGCTGCGTCTCTGATCTCAGTAAAACCATGTGATCAGCTGTGTCCAATCACAGCGTAACCAGGAAGTGCCGGTTCTCGGCTTTCTTGTACACACGCTGACGGCACGAGTAGAGGAGAGCTGATAAGCTGCTCTCCTAATGGGCCATACACACTATAAGATTTTCTGAAGACTTTTTCCTTTAGATTTACCAAAACCATATAATATGAGGTCAAATCTAAACACTTTCAATTTGTATGCAATCTGGCAGGCCCTTGCACTACAAAGAAAAGGTAAATCTGATGAAAAACTAACCACAAAAGTTGGATAGTGTGTATCCAGCTTAAGGGTGGGGGTCTACTCTGATAATCAGCGCATTGATTATCAGTGCAGCCCATCAGCGGTACCCACTTGGGAGGCCTATCAGTGAAAGAGAAAACTTACTTATTTACAAAATGATATAGGAGAAACTAACAAAAATGTTTTTATCAAAATTTTCATGCTTTTTTTTATTTATTTAGAATAAAATAATAAAAACAATGATGATCAAATGGGACTAAAAGAAATCTCTATTTGTGGGAATAAAATGATAAAATTTCATATCGGTACAGCGTTTCATGCCCGTGCAATTGTCATTCAAAGTGTGACCGTGCTGAAAGCTAAAAATTGGTCTGGGCAGGAATGGGGTGAAAGTGGTTCTAAAGGCAGAACTGTTTTCATTCTTTGCATTAAGATTAAAAAAAAACTGTGTGCAGCAGCCCCCTTAACCACTTTACCGCTGAGTACTGGAATAGTACTGCGGCAAAGTGGCTCGTTCCCGTCTGACGACGTAGACCTACGTCGCCAGACTCCTCCCCTGTAGGCGGTGCTCGCGCGCCGCCGGAGGCGCGCTCCCGCTGTTTTCATTCACAGCGGGAGTCGGGCCAGGGGAGGAGCAGCGGCGATTGCTGCTGCTCTGCCCCGATCGTCGGGGATCTAGTGCGGAGATCCGCCCGCCTGTGTAAACACAAGCGGGCGGATCTCCTCAGTGACAGGGAGTGACAGATCGGAGTGTTCAGCATAGCTAGACATCCGATCTGTCCCTGTCTCACACAGTCACCTCCCCCCCCACACGTCAGTAAGCACCAGGCATACATTAACCCCTCCCCCTCCAATAAAATTAACCCCTTCCCTGCCAGTGTAATTTTTACAGTAACAGTGCATATTTATAGCACTGATTACTGCAGTAATGTCACTGGTACCCCCAAAAGTGTCAAAAATGTCAGTCAAGGGTCCGATCTGTCAGCCGCAATGTTGCAGTCCCGCAAAAAAAAAATCGCAGATCGCCGCCATTACTCGTTAAAAAAAAAAAACACCAAAAAGTCTTTCCCTTTGTTAGTAAACGCAATAACTTTTGCGCAAACCATTCAAAATACGCTTATTGCGATTTTTTTTTACCAAACATGGGTAGCAGAAAACAAATTGGCCAAAAATTTAAAAAAAAATTGGTTTTTACATCTTTTTTGGGGGGAATTTCATATAAAAAAATGTTAAAAATATTATTTTTTCAAAATAAACGCTCTTTTTTTGTTTATAGCGCAAAAAATTAAAATCGCACAGGTGATCAAATACCACCAAAAGAAAGCTCTGTTTGTGGGAAAAAAAGAACGTCAATTTTGTTTGGGTACGGCGTCGCACGACCGCGCAATTGTCAGTTAAAGTCGCACAGCGCCGAATCGCAAAAAGTGGCCCAGACGTAAGACAGCAAAATGCTCTAGTGGTAAAGTGGTTAATATTTACCTGAGCCCCATCTCTCTCCAGAGATGTTGCACGAGAGTCTCTGCTGTTCGGGCCTTTCTCCCTCATTGGCTGAGACAGCAACGTGTGCCATTGGTGTGGGAGCCAAAATCAGTGAGCCAGTGAGAAGAGAGAGGGGTGGGGCCGAGCCACGGCTCCCTGTCTGAAACTGCTTGCTGTCGGGCACTTGACAGGAGGGAGAGGCCGGTAGGGCCTGCAAGGGATCCGAGAAGAGGCGGATCTGGGCTGCTCTATGCAAAACCACTGCACAAAGCAGGTAAGTATATGTTTATTTTTAAACAAAAAAAAAAAAAGACTTTTAATATCACTTCAACCACTTACTGCCCGCCCAAATGACGGTGGAGTGGTGCAGCTCTCGTTCTGGGACGCCGTCCTATGATGACACACCAAAACGGCCTCTCTCACGAGGGCGCGCAGTGCGCTGACCGTGGCTGTGCTGTGTTGCTAGGAAACTGCAACCCCGATCTTGGTAAAGAGCCAATGACATGGCTCTTTACTCATGTGATCGGCTGCGTCCGGTCACATGTAAATGAGGAAGTGTAGTTTATCCGCTCTCCTCGCCGCACACAGTCAGAGTCTGTGGCGAGGAGAGCGGATCAGCGGCTCCTCCTCAAAGGGGAGACTAGGACAGGTAATCTGGGCACTGATTACAGAAAAGTGAAAAAACAGTGCCCATAGTGATGCCAGTCAGTGCCACCTATCAGTATCACTGATCAGTGCAGCATATTAGTACCTGCTCATCAGTGCCCATAAGTGCAGCCTATCAGCGCTGCCTATTCAGTTCACATCAGTGAAGGAGAAAAATTACTTTTTTTCAAAATGTACTCGCAGAAAATAAGAAACTCCATTGCAAGACAGACAGGGAGTTGTCACACTTTAATAGGACGTGTCTGAACAAGGATCTTCATGGCAGGATTAGCAGCGATAATTAAAAAAAAAAATTTATTAAAAAATTGATAACCACTTTTGATGTTACAATTTCCTATTAAAGCTAATACAGTTTGAGATTTTTGTGACTATATACCTTAACAATGTTATATAAATTTGATCCTAAAACATCATAAAACCTTTTGAATAGAACCTTTTGTAAGTGTAATGTTAGATGTAACACACTTGGGTTGCATTCAGGGATTTCACAGAATGAAAAAATCTTCATAATAACTAAATCACTGATGAATTTGATCTGGATAGAAGATCCATTGTGTTGCCAAATCACTAGATCGATCTCCATCTTTGCATTTGGAATTAGCGATCGCCAAAAAAAATGTGTTTAAACACAGCACCATCCTGTCTGTCGGTACTTTCTTAAGCACTCTAGCCCTTCAAACAACAATGGCGCAGGGCCTCTTTTTAGCTTGCACCATGTTTCTTTTTGGTTCAGGCTGTTGGTTTTCCTGTTAATCTTTTAAAATTCATAATGGGTGCCTTGTTCATTCCATATACTTTCCACTATGGGATTGAGTCCAAAGCAAACTGAATATAAGCAATGCTGCAGTTAGTGGCCAACACTCTTTCTGTGTAACCAGAGTCTGGGATTTTATTGTGTTCGAAAAGTGTTTTTCTTTTTCCCCTTCTATAGAAAATGTATTTTTATCCCGTAATAAACGATAATGATTGTTTGTTTTGCCAGTACTAGAATTTCATGCTCTGCAATTGTCTTGCACAGAAGAGCCAAACCTAATGGCAAGTCTTGGGGTTTTGGCTCTTGCGTGTTTTGGAGCGTTGCCTAGTATAGCAAACTAGACCAGCGGACCAGTCACCACTGAATGCAAATTCTTCAGCTGAACACTAGGCTGTGATGTAGCCTCAGCCAGTGCAACTGCCTACAGCCAGGATCAAAGATGACCTGTAAAGCTGGATTCATACCAGAGCTTGTCAGACTTGTAGCAGGCTCTCTGATCAATCAACTCTTTGTGCAAAATGTTTTTCTATAATAAATATCAATTTTTAATATTGTGCACACCTTTACATGTTACAATCTGATAGCTCTGACAACTGAGGAGATACTGTGTAGGGCATCATGGACCAGTCCCCTGCAACAGCGCTTTTTATTCACAGTACAATGATGCATGATAATCTGCATCCTGCATAACCATCCATCAGCAGGAGAAGATTGGGAGAAAACAAGGATCTTCCGCATCACATGATATGCCCGACGACTAAAAAAAAAGTGTCCAAAAAAAAAAAAATTCAGCTCATATAATCACCTTGTTAGGCTGGCAACACTAGTGCTTAAGCCCCGTACACACGTGTCGATAATTGGCCGTGAATTTTCGGCCAACGTCTGATTGGCCGATTTTCGGCTTGTTAGTATGATGCTTCCGACAACCGATCACGACGTTTTGGCCGAAAAAAATCTGGTGTGCAGGCTATAAAAGTTTTGTTGGCTGTCAACACAACGGCTAATTTTCCGTCAGTCAGTACAGATTTCGGCACACAAAAATCTGATGAGCAAGACTGGGCATGCTCAGAGAAGAAAAAACACACGGAAAGTAAACCAGCACATGACAACACTTCTGAAGTAGATTTTTGTTGGCTGAGAAAATTCGTGTGCAGTCTAGGCACATTCCAACCAACAAAACACCACTCTGGACAAAAGTCGGACGATCGGTCGGCCAATAATCGTTGCGTGTGTACGAGGCATAAGTCTTTGGAAGGATTTGTTTCTACTAGATTGAAACTTACTGACACGACACTCTTTCACTAGCATTTTCAAAAGTTACATAATTACAGTTTTAAGTGCAAATTTCAGTATGTAGGCTACTTATGAGCTGAGAAGGAAGGCCCACGTCTACAACGAGGTTCTTTGCCCTTAGTAGCCCCCCCCCCCCCCCTCCGTGAGATATTTAAGGATATCATCCAGGGAAGCTCCAAACAGGCGATCTCCTTAAAAAGGAGGATCAGTCATGCCCTTTTTTGAAGTCTGATCTGCAGGCCAACACTTGAGCCAAAAAAAACGCCGATGGACCACTGCCAAAACAGAGGCGAGCCACCCAGGGAGCCACATCCAAAGAGGAATCACAGATAAACTGTAGCCCCTGGGCCAGCTGGTCCGCCAGCTTGGAAAAGGCAGGGGGGAGCTGTTCCCCCCCCCCCTCCAGGTCCCGGTGTAGGAGCTTACCTTACTCGGTCAGAGTATGCGACACTAGGGCAATGGTGAATACTTGCCTCATTGCCGAAACCAGCCAGAGTGTACATAGTGTGGGCCACAGCCTCCGCCTTCCAGTGAGCGTGATCCTTAAAGGCCAGTGTAAAGGTATCGCCGACCTACACTGTACTTGTAGTCTTCCGTCAGTATACGGCTTCCTTGCAGTCATGAACAGATATTCCGAGCCGCCCTCATACAAAGCTAGCCAATAATTTAGCTTGTACAAGTTTTGGAACCTTCTACTTTATTGAACAGGTTCACACTCAATTTATACACACGAGCACATCCCCCTCCTGATCAAATTACTACACACAGGTCAGGGTTTGCCTGACTATATTAACCTATGCACATGAAATTGTAATCAGAAATAGAATTAGAATATCTAAAGAACAACCAACACAAACAGTATATGTCCATTCAGCAACTAATAATTGCCTCAGGTTGATTGAATCACTGCCATCTAAGTAGCAGACGGCCATCCTCGAGCTCCTGCAATACAATACACAAACAATAGGTGTAAATACAGAACCTATTGTAGATAACTGGTGAGTACATCAGCATATTCAGCGATGTCTGGAAGACAGGTGTTTGAGTTGATGATATTGGCATATTCTCTGGCTTTCATTCCCAGAAACAGTGAGCACCGTCACAGCCGGGTACTCTTCAACCGGAATCAGTCCACTGCTAAGGGACAACCCCCACCGTGCTGGCAGCACCACCCAGTCTCCAGGCACAAATCCCAGAGCGATCCTCAGCAGAGAGGCAGAGGACCCCACCAGACTCACCACCCACAGAAACAGGCACCTGCAGTCACCAGGAGAATCTGCACTACATGTACGGCGATCAGGAAATAAAATGATCCAGGAGTCAGCACCAGGGGATGAGGAGGGGCTCCCACCGCCAAAATTGCCACCCACAGGGCTCCACTGTCATGGCCTCCGCTATTTCCGATGGCAAACCACAAGAAAATGGCCGCTGGACTACACAAACCTAGCCGCCATGTATAGAAACACAAGCTACCACAAATGGCAGCCCTGCACGGCCCCACAAGGCTTACAGGGACCCAGGAGGGAGACCAGGCCTTAAGGACAGATCCAGGCAGGACAGAGAGCCCTGGCAGGAGCCCCCACCAGGTACAACCCCCCCCCCTTTGCACAGTCGATCGTCCGGTTGCCGGCGGCGCACCCCCTGTCCCCTATCGCCAGTTAGGGCCCTGTCTCCATCCTAGGAACGTGGCCAGACCACCCAAATAGCCCCAGTGTGGAGAAGGGGGGCAGAATGAGGGACTTGGCAAGGGGGGGTGCCTGTGGGAAGGAGGGGAACCTGGGGGTCCGACCATCCCAAGGAGGGGCCCACGTCCACCCCAAAACCCCCCTGGGGGAGAGGGGGGACAGCTACTCACCATACCAGGAACCAGGTGGGCACCGCCCAGACAGAACCCCTCTCCATTTAAATGGGGGGGCTGTCGGCCAGGAGGAACACTGTGATTCGGGCCGAGACCCAGTTGTATGCGACCTCGTAAAAATGTCTACAGGTTACCAGTTTAGGGTTACAGAGGAGATCTAGTGCTAGAATTATTGCTCTCGCTCTAACGATCGTGACGATGCCTCACATGTGGTTTGATCCCCGTTTACATATGTGGATGCAACTTGTGAGCTCGGAGGGACGGGCACTGTAATTTTTTTTTTCCTTTTTTTTTTTACACTGTCCCTTTAAAAAAAAATTTTTTTTGATCACTTTTATTTTTATTACAAGAAATGTAAACATCCCTTGTAATATAAAAGAGCAGGATTGGTCCTCTTTATTGTGAGATCTGGGGTCTAAAAATCCTCAGATCTCACATCTACATTTAAAAGCAATAAAAAAATATATGAATGGAAATTTCTTAATAAAAAAAAAAAAAAAAATAGGCCCTTTAAGGCCGTTGGGCGGAAGCGACGCTCCTCCAAGGCCAAAGAGTTGAGTGGGGGCCATCTTGCCTTCACTCGACTTCCTGCCCTGCACCAGAGAGAATCGGATTGTTTTCCCTGCTACCCGACGGCTCTGGTAAGCAGGGAAAACTACCAGGAAGCGGCGGAAGAGGGGTGGGCACCTTTCCCACCACCCAAAAAAGTGAATCAGCAGCGAATCGGTCGCTGGGACCACTTTTATGCAAAAGAGGACCACCGGCTGTGTAGAAAAAATACCGGGGTTATGGCAGCTATCTGCTATGGTCGGGGGAGGCATATCTATAGAGGGATGCATACGATGTGGCATCCTTTCATTCCTAACACTTTACTCAATGCATATCAGTATAGATATCCAGTATGATATTCTTCCCCGTTGAGATTCAATTTTTTTGAGCTGTGTATGTATGTATGTATGTATGTGTATATAAATATAGTATCTCACAAAAGTGAGTACACCCCTCGCATTTTTGCAAATATTTTATTATATCTTTTCATGTGACAACGCTGAAGAAATGACACTTTGCTACAATGTAAAGTAGTGAGTGTACAGCTTGTATAACAGTGTAAATTTACTGTCCCCTCAAAATAACTCAACACACAGCCATTAATGTCTAAACCACTGGCAACAAAAGTGAGTACACCCCTAAGTGACAAAGTGCAAATTGGGTCCAAAGTGTAAATATTTTGTATGGCCACCATTATTTTCCAGCTCTGCCTTAACCCTCTTGGGCATGGAGTTCACCAGAGCTTCACAGGTTGCCCCATGGAGTTCTCTTCCATGACAACATCACGGAGCTGGTGGATGTTAGAGACCTTGCGCTTCTCCACCTTTGGTTTGAAGATGCCCCACAGATGCTCATTAGGGTTAAGGTCTGGAAACATGCTTGGCCAGTCCATCACCTTTACGCTCAGCTTCTTTAGCAAGGCAGTGGTCGTCTTGGAGGTGTGTTTGGGGTTGTTATGTTGGAATAATGCCCTGCGGCCCAGTCTCTGAAGGGAGGGGATCATGCTCTGCTTCAGTATGTCACAGTACATGTTGGCATTCATGATTCCCTCAATGAACTGTAGCTCCCCAGTGCTCGCAGCACTCATGCAGCCCCAGACTATGACACTCCCATGAGTCCCACCACTATGCTTGACTGTAGGCAGACACACTTGTCTTTGTACTCCTCACCTGGTTGCCGCCACGCATGTTTGACCCCATCTGAACCAAATAAGTTTATCTTAGTCTCACCAGATCACAGGACATGGTTCCAGTAATCCATGTCCTTAGTCTGCTTGTTTTCAGCAAACTGTTTGTGGGCTTTCTTGTGCATCATCTTTAGAAGAGGCTTCCTTCTGGGACAACAGCCATGCAGACCAATTTGATGCAGTGTGCAGCGTATGGTCTGAGCACTGACAGGCTGACCTCCCACCCCTTCAATCTCTGCAGCAATACTGGCAGCACTCATGTCTATTTCCCAGAGACAATGGATACAACGCTAAACACATGCACTCAACGTCTTTGGTCGACTATGGCGAGGCCTGTTCTGAGTGCAACCTGTCCTGTTAAAAACGCTGTATGGTCCTTGTAACACTAACGAGTCACATGACAACGGGGAGGGAAAATGGCTAATTGGGCCCAGTTTCGACATTTTGACTTTTGGGGTGTACTCACTTTTGTTGTCAGCGGTTTAGACATTATTGGCTGTGTGTTGAGTTATTTTGAGGGGACAGAAAATGTACACTGTTATACAAGCTGTACACTCACTACTTTACATTGTAGCAAAGGGTCATTTCCTCAGTGTTGTCACATGAAAAGATATAAAAAATATTTACAAAAATGTGAGGGTTGTACTCACTTTTGTGAGATACTGTGTGTGTGTGTGTGTGTGTGTGTGTGTGTGTGTGTGTGTATATATATATATATATATGACACTATATTACCAAAAGTATTGGGACGCCTGCCTTTACACACCCTTGAACTTTAATGGCATCCCAGTCGAATGCCTCGTACACGCATCGATAGTTGGCCGTGAATTTTCGGCCAACATCCGATCGGCCGATTTTCGGCTTGTTAAGTTTGATGCTTTCGACAACCTACTCCGACTTTTCGGCCAAATAAAATCTGGTGTGCAGGCTATAAAATTTTTGTTGGCCGTCACCACAACGGCCGATTTTCTGTCAGTCAGTACAGATTTCGGCAGACAAAAATCTGATGAGCAAGACTGGGCATGCTCAGAGATGAAAAAACACACGGAAAGTAAACCATCACATGACATCACTTCTGAAGTATATTTTTGTTGGCCGAGAAAATTTGTGTGCAGTCTAGAGCACATTTCAACCAAGAAAACAACACTGGACAAAAGTCGGCCGATCGGTCGGCCGATAATCGTTGCGTGTGTACGAGGCATTAGTGTAGGGTTCAATATTGAGTTGGCCCACTCTTTGCAGCTATAACAGCTTCATCTCTTCTGGAAAGGCTGTCCACAAGGTTTAGGAGTGTGTCTATAGGAAAGTTTGACCATTCTTCCAGAAGCGCATTTGTGGGGTCAGGCACTGATATGGACGAGAAGGCCTGGCTCGCAGTCTCCACTCTAAATCATCCCATATGTGTTCTATCGGGTTGAGGTCAGGACTCTGTGCAGCCAGTCACATTCCTTTATGCCTAACTTGTTCATAAATGTCTTTGTTGACCTTGTTTTGTGCACTGGTCCAAATAATTTGGTGGAGGGGGGATTATGGTGTGGGGTTGTTTTTCAGGGGTAGGGGTTTGGCTTAGCCCCTTATTCCAGTGAAGGGAATTCATAAGGCACCAGCATACCAAGACATTTTGGACAATTTCATGCTCCCAACTTTGTTGTAACAGTTTGGGGATGGCCCTTCCTGTTCCATCATGACTGCACACAAGTGCACAAAGCAAGGTCCATAAAGACACAGATAAGCGAATTTGGGGTAGAGGAACTTAACTGACCTGCACCTCAACAAGAACAAAGCATCACACAAATGACTCAGAGCTTCAATTTCCCCCAAACTCTCTTAGCAGCACCTTTTGGTAGAATGGGAGGGGGTTAGTTTCCTGGGACAGGTGGTCTCATATGAACTCAGATGGCAAAGCAGGTCAAGGAGTATGATTTTTTGACCACGGCCATACAGCACTGCTCCTGCTCTCCCAGCTCTTCTAGAGCCTAGATCTAGATTAGTAATCACCTAACCAGAGGTGGGGGACTCAAGTCACTGACTTGACTTAAGTCAGACTTAAGTCACCAGTTTGAGGACTTGAGACTTGCTTGACTAAAATTAATAAAAGACTTGACTTGACTTTGACTTGGTATTCATGACTTGAGACTTGACTTTGACTTGAGACATATGACTCGAAATTACTTTACTTTTTTAAGTTATTAAATATTTGCATTTTCTCAAGATGTGTTAAAGCAAAATTAATGTGCTTGTTATGTTTCTGACACCACAGTCACTTAAAACACCTCAGTGTGTTCTGATTTTTAGGACACTGGCTGTTTAACAGTGGAAATACTTAACATTTTTTAGTGACCGTGGTGTTGAAACATGACCGGACAAAGGATTTTGAGCTGTTTGGGCATTCAAAGTGTTTCTTAAATATGCCAAGAAAAAAGCACTAAGCAGTTTTGTTAACCACTTAAGCCCCGGAAGATTTTACCCCCTTCCTGACCAGGGGGTATTTTGCGATTCGGCACTGCGTGACTTTAACGGACAATTGCGCGGTCGTGCGACGCTGTACCTAAACTAATTTGACGTCCTTTTTTTCCCACAAACAGAGCTTTCTTTTGGTGGTATTTGATCACCTGTGCGATTTTTTGATCACGCGCTATAAACAAAAAAAGAGCGTCAATTTTGCAAAAATAACAATATTTTTCACATTTTTTTATATGAAATTCCCCCCCAAAAAAAAGTAAAAATCAAAATTTTTTAAAATTTTCGGCCAATTTGTTTTATGCTACATATGTTTGGTAAAAAAAATCGCAAAAAGTGTATTTTGATTGGTTTGCGCAAAAGTTATCGCGTTTACTAACAAAGGGAAAGATTTTTGTCATTTTTGTTGTTTTTTTTTTAACGCGTAATGGCGGCGATCTGCGATTTTTTTTGCGGTACTGCGACATTGGGGCGGACAGATCGGACCCTTGACTGACATTTTTGACACTTTTGGGGTTACCAGTGACATTTCTACAGTAATCAGTGCTATACATATGCACTGTTACTGTAAAAATACACTGGTTGTGAAGGGGTTAACTTTATTTGGGAGGGAGGGGCTGTGTGTATCCCTAGGGGCGTGCTTTCTACTGCGATTGGCTGTGGCTTGAGCTGTAAGGACACTGATCAACGGATCTACATACTAGATCCGTTTGATCAGCGTCTTTACAGCGAGGAGAATGACAGGTGGCTTGTTTACACAAGCTGCCTGACATTCTCCCTCTCCCCCGCCGATCGCCGAGTGACCGGCGGACATCGGGTCCGCTGGTCACACGCGCGGGGGGGTCCGTGACCACGCGGGAGCGGGAGCGCGCCTCCGGGGGCGCACGCCCGCTCCCTAGACCCTCACAAGCTAGTGACGTAGCCCTACGTCACTTTGCCTGTGAGGGGCTGACTGCCGACGTAGATCGGCGTTAGGCAGTCGGCAAGTGGTTAATGTTGAAAATAAAACAAAACCTTTCCTGACCACTGACTTTTAACTGATTTAAAGGTGAAAATTGGGGTAGATCAGTATTTTGACTTGATTTGTGACTTGACCAAAATAAATGATTTGACTTGACTTGCTTGACTTCTAGAAGGGACTCGAGTTGACTTGCTTGCTTTTTGCCACAGTAACTTGGGACTTGCTTCAGACTTGAAGGTTAAGACTTGAGACTTGCTTGTGACTTGCACATGTGTGACTTACTCCCATGTCTGCACCTGAGATTATCTACCCAGTCCCAATTTTAATCTGGAGGGTGGTGACCCCATATGCAACGCCCCTTCTTACTTTTAAACCTTTTGGCATTTCGTATATGTATTTCAATGGACTGTTTAGCCGTTTACGTAGAGTTACCCTTTATAAGCGGTGAAAGAGCAGCTGCTGCACATCAGAGATTGGGCTAATGGAAAAGGCAGCTAATGGAGGTATTTCAACTATTGTTTGTGAGAAGATGAAGATGAAGGTTTTAAGCTTAAATCCCTTTGTCAAACAGTGAAGATGATGGGCAAACTTTGCTGTGTTTTAGCGAGTCTCCAGCAAGCAGCTGACTCTGCCGATCACAGAACAATCCCGCTTTCCTAAATAGCACAGACCCTTACCTGCTGTCAATCAGCGCACTGAAAGCCTGTCAACCTTCAGAAGCTGCTCCTTGTGTGGGACAGCATTGACCTTTTGTTGGAATACCTATAGTACTAATTTGCGTATCAATAAGAGAAAGGCTCTAGTTCTAGGACAGTCCATACTTTTCTTAAAGTTGACCAGTTCTTAAAGCCCAGAAAAATGCTGGTGGCACTCCATTAAAATCAAATATGAAAAGCTTTATTGTTTCGGACAAACAAACATCAAGGGACACCTGGGACCTCCTCCTTTGATGCAGTTCACCCTAAAAGTGGGCTTAATCATAGAGCTTGAAGCGTGGGTGAAACACATCAGAGAAGGAGCTTGGTTTTACGGCCAGCCCTTATTCTGGACATTTTCGGCCAATTTGTTTTATGCTACATATGTTTGGTAAAAAAAAATCGCAAAAAGCAACGTACTACGTCGCTCGGCCTGTGAGGGGCTGACTGCTGAAGTAAATAGTCGTGCGGTAGTCGGCAAGTGGTTAAAGAGGAAGTAAACTTCCCTCTAATGTTTGTACCTATAGATAAGCCTATAATAAAACCTATGTATAGATACTATAAATATCTTCTAAACTTGCACCGTTTAGGAGATTTTTAGTGTATACTGTGCTGATGATGTCATCGGGGCATGCGCTCTGAAGGAACGCCCGTCCGCGCCATTTCTTTAGAACCCTGTGCCGTGACCGGTGACATTACTCGGCTCCGGCCAGTCACACAGCCGGAGTCTGCAGACCCAGAAGGAAGATGGGTGAAGATGGATGTGGCATCCAGTGGGGATGACGAAAGGCTTCGTTTGCAGGTAACATACTAGCACATTATGCCTTTACTTTGCAGATAAGAAAAAAAGAAGAAAAAAAGCATATACTTCCTGTTTAAAGATCCGTGGTGTGCTGGCAAAAATCTACACTGTAGATTGTGCAACAGGGGACACAGGCATCCGACACTCCCGGAAGTGTCAAATGCTGAAGAGTCTGCAGAGCAGGAACAGAGATGGAAGGAGACACAGTCCACCAAAGCACTGATATCTCACCTATTTCAGGGAATTGCCTTTTATACTTTTTAACCAGTTCCCGACCACCCACCGCCTTTTAACTGCGGCAGGGTGGCTCGTACAGGCAAAACTACGTAGACCTACGTCGCCCGCTTGAGAGGAACTTGGGGGCGAGCGTGTGCCGCCTCCAACGCACTCCCGCCCCCGATCGTCAGCAGGGAAGCCAATGCGTGTGCCAGGCGGCTCCAATTGCCGCCTGACACTCTCGATCGCTTACCCCTGAGAGAGAAGAACGGTTGGCTGTTGTAAACACAGCCGACCGTCCTTCTCCCTGGGATGATCACAGAGCTCATGTGATCCTTCTATATAGGATCACATGTCTCTATGGTCATTTCAGAAGCCACGCCCCCGCCCCCCCCAGTTAGAATTGCTTCCCTAGGGTCACATTTAACCCCTTGATCACCTATACTGTTAACCCCTTCCCTGCCAGTGTCATTATTACAGTAACAGTGCATATTTGAATCACTGATTACTGTAGTAATGTCACTGGTACCCCCAAAAGTGTCAAAAATGTCAGTCGGGTCCGATCTGTCCGCTGCAATGTTGCAGTCCCGCAAAAAACACAATAAAATTACATAAATCTTTCCCGTAGTTAGTAGATGCGATAACTTTTGCGCAAACCAATCAAAATACGCTTATTGCGATTTTTTATTTTTTTACCAAAAATATGTAGCAGAAAACAAATTGGCCTAAAATGTTAAAAAATTTAGATTTTTTAATTTTTTGGGGGGAATTGTATATAACAGAAAGTGAAAAATATTGTTTTTTTTTTTTTTTTCAAAATTGTCGCTCTTTTTTTGTTTATAATGCAAAAAAAAAAAAAATCGCACAGGTGATCAAATACCCCCAAAAGAAAGTTCTATTTGTGGTAAAAGAGGACGTAAATTTTGTTTGGGTACAGCATCACAAGACCACGCAATTGTCCGTTAAAGTAACGCAGTGCTGAAACGCAAAATAGGGCCTGGTCATTAAGGGGGCAAATCCTTCCGGTCCAGAAGTGGTTAAAGCAACTGACAAGGTTACTTAAAAGCTGGAGTACAACTTCACTTTTTCATAACTATTATTAAAGTCTGGTATTTTGGATGAGTATTTTTATTTTTATCTATATAAAAAATTGTGTCTAGATGTAATAGCTTATCCTTTAGATACGATATCTCACAAATGCTCTTTTTTTAAGCCGGTTGAATCAATATTTGTAATGAGGTCTGTCACCAGAATCTGTTGTTCCATGAATGACGGCCATCAAGTGTCACTGCTTCCCTTTCATCTTTTCTCATGGCTGCTTCTCATGAACTTTCCCGGGTTTCTCAGTCCTTTGACATGAATGCAGATACTAAGTGGATAGGTTTTACATGATGTGCAAAGATGATCAGCGATGACAACTAACTCAGACATGTTTTAAAATATTTATACATTCACTTACAGGCCACTCTTATGGGGGACACACCTGTATTCACTCTCCTGTGCTGACAACCAGCCAGCAATGGACAGTTCCCATTGTACTCAACTGACACATCAAACGCCTGCAGGATTATAGATAAATCTTATTTACACATTTTTTTATATTTTATTAAATGTTTTTTCATGTTGCATTGTGGCTAAACTCCAGGCAAACAGCTAAATATACAGACGAAATTTGCATTTGTGTCCATCCAGTCCTGAGCTTTACACAGGTCTGCCACACAGCACAACTCTGTGTGACAGGGTAGGCAACCTGATTTTCTGCACTCACAGATCGCAGAAGGTCTTATCCCTCCCATAGCCATTAACTGAACTATTAAATTATAACGAATTAGACCGCTAATCTCATTCCTCTGTCGCTTTGCTCTATGCTCCTATCATCATGCCCCCAACCACTCCACCTGTGGAAGGATCATGCCTCCTCGGGTCCCGTCACATGGGGGGGGGTCTGTACAGGAGGGAAGCTGTACTAAAGGGGGCAGATCTGTACAGGAGGAAAGCTGTACTAAAGGGGGCAGATCTGTACAGGAGGAAAGCTGTACTAAAGGGGGTAGATCTGTACAGGAGGGAAGCTGTACTAAAGGGGGTAGATCTGTACAGGAGGGAAGCTGTACTAAAGGGGGTAGATCTGTACAGGAGGGAAGCTGTACTAAAGGGGGCAGATCTGTACAGGAGGGAAGCTGTACTAAAGCGGGCAGATCTGTACAGGAGGGAAGCTGTACTAAAGCGGGCAGATCTGTACAGGAGGGAAGCTGTACTAAATGGGGCAGATCTGTAAAGGAGGGAAGCTGTACTAAAGGGGGCAGATCTGTAAAGGAGGGAAGCTGTACTAAAGGGGGCAGATCTGTAAAGGAGGGAAGCTGTACTAAAGGGGGCAGATCTGTAAAGGAGGGAAGCTGTACTAAAGCGGGCAGATCTGTACAGGAGGGAAGCTGTACTAAAGGGGGCAGATCTGTACAGGAGGAAAGCTGTACTAAAGCGGGCAGATCTGTACAGTAGGGAAGCTGTACTAAAGGGGGCAGATCTGTACAGGAGGGAAGCTGTACTAAAGCGGGCAGATCTTTACAGGAGGGAAGCTGTACTAAAGGGGGCAGATCTGTACAGGAGGGAAGCTGTACTAAAAGGGGGGAGAGCTGTACAGGAGGGAAGCTGTACTAAAAGGAGGGAGAGCTGTACAGGAGGGAAGCTGTACTAAAAGGGGGGAGAGCTGTACAGGAGGGAAGCTGTACTAAAAGGAGGGAGAGCTGTACAGGAGGGAAGCTGTACTAAAGGGGGGAGAGCTGTACAGGAGGGAAGCTGTACTAAAGGGGGGAGAGCTGTACAGGAGGGAGGATGTACTAAAGGGGTAGATCTTTACAGGAGGGAAGCTGTACTAAAGGGGACAGAGCTGTACAGTCAGGAGGGAAGCTGTACTAAAGGGGGTAGATCTATACATGAGGGAAGCTGTACTAAAGGGGGCAGATCTGTACTGGAGGGAAGCTGTACTAAAGGGGGCAGATCTGTACAGGAGGGAAGCTGTACTAAAGGGGGCAGATCTGTAAAGGAGGGAAGCTGTACTAAAGGGGGCAGATCTGTAAAGGAGGGAAGCTGTACTAAAGGGGGCAGATCTGTAAAGGAGGGAAGCTGTACTAAAGGGGGCAGATCTGTAAAGGAGGGAAGCTGTACTAAAGCGGGCAGATCTGTACAGGAGGGAAGCTGTACTAAAGGGGGCAGATCTGTACAGGAGGAAAGCTGTACTAAAGCGGGCAGATCTGTACAGGAGGGAAGCTGTACTAAAGGGGGCAGATCTGTACAGGAGGGAAGCTGTACTAAAGCGGGCAGATCTGTACAGGAGGGAAGCTGTACTAAAGGGGGCAGATCTGTAAAGGAGGGAAGCTGTACTAAAGCGGGCAGATCTGTACAGGAGGAAAGCTGTACTAAAGCGGGCAGATCTGTACAGTAGGGAAGCTGTACTAAAGGGGGCAGATCTGTACAGGAGGGAAGCTGTACTAAAGCGGGCAGATCTTTACAGGAGGGAAGCTGTACTAAAGGGGGCAGATCTGTACAGGAGGGAAGCTGTACTAAAGCGGGCAGATCTGTACAGGAGGGAAGCTGTACTAAAAGGGGGGAGAGCTGTACAGGAGGGAAGCTGTACTAAAAGGAGGGAGAGCTGTACAGGAGGGAAGCTGTACTAAAAGGAGGGAGAGCTGTACAGGAGGGAAGCTGTACTAAAAGGAGGGAGAGCTGTACAGGAGGGAAGCTGTACTAAAGGGGGGAGAGCTGTACAGGAGGGAAGCTGTACTAAAGGGGGGAGAGCTGTACAGGAGGGAGGATGTACTAAAGGGGTAGATCTTTACAGGAGGGAAGCTGTACTAAAGGGGACAGAGCTGTACAGTCAGGAGGGAAGCTGTACTAAAGGGGGTAGATCTATACATGAGGGAAGCTGTACTAAAGGGGGCAGATCTGTACTGGAGGGAAGCTGTACTAAAGGGGGCAGATCTGTACAGGAGGGAAGCTGTACTAAAGCGGGCAGATCTGTACAGGAGGGAAGCTGTACTAAAGGGGGCAGATCTGTAAAGGAGGGAAGCTGTACTAAAGCGGGCAGATCTTTACAGGAGGGAAGCTGTACTAAAGGGGGCAGATCTGTACAGGAGGGAAGCTGTACTAAAGCGGGCAGATCTGTACAGGAGGGAAGCTGTACTAAAAGGGGGGAGAGCTGTACAGGAGGGAAGCTGTACTAAAGGGGGGAGATCTGTACAGGAGGGAAGCTGTACTAAAAGGAGGGAGAGCTGTACAGGAGGGAAGCTGTACTAAAAGGGGGGAGAGCTGTACAGAAGGGAAGCTGTACTAAAAGGAGGGAGAGCTGTACAGGAGGGAAGCTGTACTAAAGGGGGGAGAGCTGTACAGGAGGGAAGCTGTACTAAAGGGGTAGATCTTTACAGGAGGGAAGCTGTACTAAAGGGGACAGAGCTGTACAGTCAGGAGGGAAGCTGTACTAAAGGGGGTAGATCTATACATGAGGGAAGCTGTACTAAAGGGGGCAGATCTGTACTGGAGGGAAGCTGTACTAAAGGGGGCAGATCTGTACAGGAGGGAAGCTGTACTAAAGGGGGCAGATCTGTACAGGGGAGAGCTGTATTGGGAGTGTACTAAGGGGGGGGGGGGAGAGATCTGTACTGGGTTAAAGCAGTTGTACAGCTTACATTTCTTTTTTGTAAAATAGCAAACATGCTTTATTTATCTGTTCTGTGCAATAATTTTGCACAGAGCGGCCCTAAACCTCCTCTTCTGGGGTCCTTGGCTGGCGCTCTAGGCTCTTCCTCTTATCAGTGCACCACCATAGGATGCCATTTCCTATGGGGTCACACCTGTGGGCTTACTTCTTAGCCAGGCTATAGACACACACAGCGTGGCTTGGCCCAGCCCCCCACTTCCTTCTTACAGGATTTGACTGACAGCAAGAGAACCCAATGGCTGCCGTGGCTCTTGGCCAAGCTTGTGAGAGGGGGAGGAGAGAGAGCAGGTGAAGCCAGGCACAGTGCTGGATTAATACAGCACTAAGCTTTTTTCAACCTCTCTGCTTAAGCCAGTCATAGACGGGTCAAAATGCGAACAAAAATTTATTTGTGCCAGCTACGAAATGTGATTTTTGGGCCGCAATTGATAGTGCCTGATCAAACATGCTGGATATTTTTTTAGAAAAATTAAACAAATGATAGCACAATCGTATGCGCTATATTTTTTATTTTTCGATCTACAGATTGTTCGGTTCTCGACTTGTCTGTGGTCGGTTTTACCCAAAGCTGGAATATCAGCCAAAGAGAATGCAAATTTTTGGATGACTCTTAAGCCCCATTTACATGACCTGAAAATCGGACGAAAGATCTCCCTTTTTTTTCTTTTTGCATGCTAGTCGCATTTAAAAAATGAAGAAGTTACGAAAATTCTTGTACAACAGAACAGTGGCGGCTGGTGCTCAAAATTTTTTTTTGGGGGGGGGGGGGGCGCAAACAGAAAAAATCTAATAGCCATTGCTTTGCGGCAAAAAATTGCATGGCTTTGGGGTCACAAAAGTGTGAAAGGGGCCTTCAGTAATCAAAGTATAGTGTGCCCCCATCAATGCAGAGTTACTACAGTGTGCCCCCTTTCAATGCAGAGTTACCACAGCATGCCGCCATCAATGCAGAGTTACTACAGTGTGCCCCCTTTCAATGCAGAGTTACCACAGCATGCCGCCATCAATGCAGAGTTACTACAGTGTGCCCCCATTCAATGCAGAGTTACTACAGCGTGCCCCCATTCAATGCAGAGTTACTACAGCGTGCCCCCATTCAATGCAGAGTTACCACAGCATGCCCCCATTCAATGCAGAGTTACCACAGCATGCCCCCATTCAATGCAGACTTACCACAGCATGCCCCCATCAATGCATAGTTACCACAGCATGCCCCCATTCAATGCAGAGTTACCACAGCATGCCCCCATTCAATGCAGTGACCAGCGTGCCGTGCCCCCATCAATGCAGTGACCAGCGTGCCTTGCCACCATCAATGCAGTGACCAGCTTGCCTGCCCCCCTCAATGCAGTGACCAGCTTGCCTGCCCCCTTCAATGCAGTGACCAGCTTGCTGTGCCCCCTTCAATGCAGTGACCAGCTTGCCGTGCCCCCATCAATGCAGTGACCAGCGTGACGTGCCCCCATCAATGCAGTGACCACAGCATGCCCCTATCAATGCAGTGACCAGCTTGCCGTGCCCCCTTCAATGCAGTGACCAGCTTGCCATGCCCCCATCAATGCAGTGACCAGCGTGCCGTGCCCCCATCAATGCAGTGACCAGCTTGCCGTGCCCCCATCAATGCAGTGACCAGCATGCATGCCCCCATCAATGCAGTGACCAGCTTGCCGTGCCCCCATCAATGCAGTGACCAGCGTGCCATGCCCCCATCAATGCAGTGACCGGCGTGCGGTGCCCCCATCAATGCAGTGACCAGCGTGCATGCCCCCATCAATGCAGTGACCAGCTTGCCGTGCCCCCATCAATGCAGTGACCAGTGTGCATGCCCCCATCAATGCAGTGACCAGCGTGCCGTGTCCCCATCAATGCAGTGACCAGCTTGCATGCCCCCATCAATACAGTGACCAGCTTGCCGTACCCCCTTCAATGCAGTGACCAGCTTGCCTGCCGCAATCAATGCAGTGACCAGCGTGTGTGCCCCCTTCAATGCAGAGACCACAGCATGCCCCCTTCAATGTAGTGTGGGTCCCCCTCCCCCCCCCCCGAGACCAGTGCACTTACCTGGAGCCCTGGAGCAGCCCGGCGGCGACGGTTTCTCTTGTCTTCAGTCCTGGCGGGCGGCTTCTCCTCACTCAGCGACCGCTTCTCTTGTTTTCAGTCCCGGTGGGCGGCTTCTCCTCACTCAGTGACGGCTTCTCTTGTCTTCTGTCCCGGTGAGCGGCTTCTCCTCACTCGGTGAGGAGTTACCACAACATGCCCCCAACAATGCAGAGTTACCACAGCATGCCCCCATTCAATGCAGAGTTACCACAGCATGCCCCCATTCAATGCAGTGACCAGCGTGCCGTGCCCCCATCAATGCAGTGACCAGCTTGCCTGCCCCCATCAATGCAGTGACCAGCTTGCCGTGCCCCCATCAATGCAGTGACCAGCTTGCCGTGCCCCCTTCAATGCAGTGACCAGCGTGCCGTGCCCCCTTCAATGCAGTGACCAGCTTGCAGTGCCCCCATCAATGCAGTGACCAGCGTGCCGTGCCCCCATCAATGCAGTGACCACAGCATGCCCCCATCAATGCAGTGACCAGCTTGCCGTGCCCCCTTCAGTGCAGTGACCAGCTTGCCATGCCCCCATCAATGCAGTGACCAGCGTGCCGTGCCCCCATCAATGCAGTGACCAGCGTGCCATGCCCCCATCAATGCAGTGACCAGCGTGCCGTGCCCCCATCAATGCAGTGACCAGCGTGCATGCCCCCATCAATGCAGTGACCAGCATGCTGTGCCCCCATCAATGTAGTGACCAGCGTGCCGTGCCCCCATCAATGCAGTGACCAGCGTGCATGCCCCCATCAATGCAGGGACCAGCTTGCCGTGCCCCCATCAATGCAGTGACCAGCGTGCATGCCCCCATCAATTCAGTGACCAGCATGCCGTGCCCCCATCAATGCAGTGACCAGCTTGCCTGCCCCCATCAATGCAGTGGCCAGCTTGCCGTGCCCCCTTCAATGCAGTGGCCAGCTTGCCTGCCCCCATCAATGCAGTGACCAGCGTGCGTGCCCCCTTCAATGCAGAGACCAGCGTGCGTGCGTGCCCCCTTCAATGCAGTGTGGGCCCCCCCCCCCCGAGACCAGTGCACTAACCTGGAGCCCTGGAGCAGCCCGGCGGCGACGGCTTCTCACGGCTTCTGTGACAATAGCGAATTTTTAGATGGCCCCCACTCGATTCTTTGGCCTTGGAGGACGGGAGCGACGCCATATGCCCTAAAGGGCCCATTTTGTTTTTTTCTTACTGAAAAGAAAATTACTTTTTCTTTTTTGCTTTTAAGGGTAGATGTGAGATCCGAGGTCTTTTTGACCCCAAATCTCACATTAAAGAGGTCCTGTCATGCCTATTTCTATTACAAGAGATGTTTACATTCCTTGTAATTGGAATAAAAGTGATCAAAAAATACTTTTTAAAAGGGACAGTGTAAAAATAAAAAATAAAAGGTAAAATAAATAAGAAAAACAAAATGTATGCACCCTGTCCCTCCGAGCTCGCGCGCAGAAGTAAACGCATACGCAAGTCACACACACATATGTATACAGTGTTCAAACCACACATGTGAAGTATCGCCGCAATCGTTCGAGTGAGAGCAATAATTCTAGCCTTAGACCTCCTCTGTAACTCTAAACTGGTAACCTGTAGACATTTTTAAATTGTCACCTATGGAGATTTTTAAGTGCTAATGTTTGTCTCCATTCCACGAGCGTGCGCAATTTTGATCACTGACATGTTAGGTATCAATTTACTTGGCGTAACATTATCTTTCACATTATAAAAATAAAATTGGGCTAACTTTACTGTTTTCTTATTTTTTAATTAAAAAAATTGTATTTATTCCCAAAAAATTGTGTTTGTAAGACCGCAGCGCAAATACAATGTGACAAAGTATTGCAACGACCTCCATTTTATTCTCTAGGGTCTCTGCTGAAAAAAATATATAATGTTTGGGGGTTCTAAGTAATTTTCTAGCAAAAAATACTGATTCTAACTTGTAAACAAAAAGTGTCAGGAATAGGCCTGCTCGTTAAGTGATTAAACGAAAAATGTATGGGAAAAATTTTAAGCAAAATAATTTTAATAATAATTTTGGAAAAGATAATAGACAGAATTATTTTCTTTTTAATATTAAAGTGGTTGTAAAGGCTCAATTTTTTAAACATATTATACTTACCTCCTCTTCTGGAGTCCCTGGCCAGTACTGGAGTCCCCGGCCAGTACTGTCTGCTCCACTTCTTCTCTGTGTACCCCCATAGGATTCTGCTTTCAATGATAGCACACTGGCAGGTGCACTCCCAAGCCAGGCTGTGTGTGTCCATAGACACACACAGCACCGCTGATCAGGGCTGCTGTTAGAAATCACAGGGCCCCGTACAGTCTACCTGATGGGGCCCGAGCTCAGTGGCGGCCGGCCAGGGGGGCAGAACTGAAATCCGGGTGTGCACAACACCAAACAACCCACCCCACCACCCCCCTAAATCTGTTCATGTGTGTCTCTCACCAAGCAACTGAAAGCCGACGGGAGGCAGAAGGGGAGAAATCGGCTTTTAGTTGCTGGGTGAGACACACAGAGTGCATTGTTCCTTCTCTGCTTCACCGATCCTCCTTCTGTCTGGGCCCCCTACAGGAGGACCGGTGGTCCCCCCCTATATGGCCCTGGTGAGGGGGGGCCCAGACAGGGAGGGGGATTAGTGAGGGACAATTGTCTCTTTCTCAGCAGATAAAAGCTGGTGGCAGGGAGAGGGGGAGAGATCAGATTTCAGCTGCTGGAGGAAGATTTCTGTAAATGTTGTTCTGTTGTTCATCACTAATCCCCCTCCCTGTGTGGGCCCCCCTGTGTGCTCAGGCCCCCTACAAGAGGACCGGTGGTCCCCCCCCCCCATCAGAGGCCCTGCCGCTGATTCAAGGATGGACTTGGGTAAGTATTTAGAATACATTAAGGCAAAAACCTTTTGACTTTAGAACCACTTTAACCACTTAAAGACCAGCCGCTGCAGATATAAGATATGGGTACGTCGGCTTGCGGGAGCGGGTCGGGAGCGGGCGCTGCCGGCGGCGCGATCGCACGCCTTCTCTCTAGCCCTGCAGCTAACAACGGGTCCGGCGGCCACGAAACCTGGCGATCGCTGTAGTGACTGACAGAAGGTGGTGTGCCGTTGTAAACACTGATTGAAATGTTATTTCGGAACACAGGAGCCCTGTTTCCATCCACCAAGTCTGGCCCCCACACAGTTAGAATCCCCCCCTAGGTTCACATTTAACCCTTTGATCACCCCTGGTGTTAAAGTGTCAGTGTCATTATTACAGTAACAGTGCATAGTAGCACAGTAGCGGCTGGTGCTTCTTGGGCCAGGAAGGGCGGCAGATGGACTGCACCATACACCCCCCCGGCCCCCACCAGGCCACACTTTCGGACCCCGGACCCCCCCACAGCTCACTCACCCTCGGCGGCGGCGGCAGCTTCAGCTTCTTTCCCCTCAGTAGAAGCATCTCCTACCCCATGCCCAATGGCATGGCTTCTACTTTCGGCCAATCAGGAAACAGGTCTCAGGACCCGCTTCCTGATTGGCCAGGAGGCGGATCCGTGTGACAATAGTGAATATTCATTCGCTATTGTCACACAAGTGGGTGGGCTCGGGATGCAGTGCTCTGCGCCCCTAGCCCACCCTTTTTTTTTTTAGCCTGTGAGAGCCTCTGGCTCTAGTCACATGGTTAAAAAAAAAAAAAAAGCCCCATTGAACTCCATGCATCTGGTGTCCCGCATGTAAATTAGGGGGCCGGACGCATGGATAGGGGGGGTGGCGCCCCAATACACCAGCCGCCACTGAATGTCAGTTGTGCCCCCAAAAGTGTAAAAAATGTCAGTTAGGGGTCCGATCTGTCTGCTGCAATGTCGCAGTCCCACTAAAAATTGCAGTAAATTACTAGTAAAAAAAAAACAAAAATAACTAAAAATGACATAAATCTTTTCCCTAGTTTGTAGACACGATAACTTTTGTGCAAACAATCAATATACACTGATTGGGATTTTTGTTACCAAAAATATGTGGCAAAATACAAACTGGCCAAAAATGATGAAAAAATTAGATTTTTAAATTAGTTTTCCTGACAGACTCCATGGCAGCATAGGTATTGGGTTTAGCCCCGCCTCCAAACCTACCCTATAGGACACCACTCACATAAATCTTTGCACCTATTCAGCACACGTGTTCCTTTTTTGTCCTCCAAAGGATTACCTGTATCCTACCTGAAAGTGGATCCCAGGAGATGGATGACTCTTTCATTCGGGTATTGAGTGTTCTCCAATAAGCCCCAGCTGCTGCAGGGTATGGAGTAGGGGGCGAAGATTCTCCTATTTTGCAGCCCTTGGCCGAAAAACCCAGCTGCTGCCGGTGGCATGTTCACTAATATGTGAGGTTCAGTGTGTGTCCATCCATCCCTGGTGGCTAGCAGTTTGTGAGTACCCCTTATGGTTCTTTTATCTCCATGGCAGCTGTTTTTGTATTATATATTTATGGCTGTGTGCTTACCATTGTTTTCTGAAGTTTCCCTGGTGGCTAGTGCTCCGGGGCCGGTCAGCGTCTTACTTCCTGACCGGCCGCCGTTTTTTTGCGCTACTACGCATGCGCGAAACGTCTCCGGAATGAGGCTTGGTTCTCGCGCATGCGCAGTAGCGTCGCAGCGCATGCGCAGTGGATTTTGGCTGCGCTGGGTGATGACATCACCAGGGCACCATATTTAAATCTCCTAGAATGTCAGCAGAGTGTACTGAATATACACCCTGCTGCTGAGAGGACGTTTTTGCAGTACAAATCATTTGGTGACCTGTGAAAGCGCTTGTCTGCTGCATCGCTGCTGCTCTGCACTGAGCCCACCCGGCTTCCTGGTGAGTAATCTGGACCCCAGGTTTGGGAGTTCCCCCCCCATCTCCACTTCCTTTCTGATCCCGTTGCCCGGCTCATCCCTGCAGGTCAGCGCCAGAATGGAAGCCTCTCCCCCTCCTGTGGTCAGCCCACCCTTAACAGGTACTCAGGGCTTTTGGGTTTGGGGTGTGTGTAGGGGGGGATTGGAGCACTACTCATGTTCCTAGCTCCCTGTCTGTGTTTTTCTTTGTTTTTCTTGTTTTTCAGCCCTTCCCGTTTGGATACTCGTCACTCCTCAAATAGGAGCGAGCATCGATCAGGATCACACCACTGGCACTCTTCAAAATCAGCTCGGAGGTCCCCGTCGGGCTCCCAGTGTCATGAAAAAGCGTCCACATCAGCTGGCCCCTCACGAAAACCTGACAGAGCGGGTTGTTGGGGTTGTGGCGCTCGGGTCCCTGAAACTAAGTCCTTATGTGACAAGTGTTTTTCCCAGGCTCCGGGAGAAAGGGATACCTCTGATCAGCGCCTTGAAGCCCTTGTGAAGAGAGTCATGAAGAATTCCTTGGCTGAATTAGGCGTCGGACAGTCCCAGGGCCCTGAAGCAATTCCTCCAAGCCCTTCTCCTGTGAGAGTACAGCCTCAGGAAGATTTTGAGTCTTCTCATTTGAGTCATCAGTCAGCCCTCCTTTCGGATAGTGATTCTGAGGCAGAGGACCCTTGTCTGGGCTTTGAATTCGCCCTAGTCCCTTCCCTTGTAAAGGCGGTAAGGGAGACCTTAAATAGGGAAGATCCAGCTGTTTCTCCTCCCAAGCAAAATACGTTTTTCAAACAGCTCAACAAGGAGCGCCTTAACTTCCCCTTCCTGGGTGAATTGGGAGATATTATCTCAGAGGAATGGAGTAAGGTGGAGAGGAAGAACTCCATGATCTCCAAGATGTCCAGACTATACCTGTTTAAAGAGGAAGATGTCAAAAATCTAGAATCTCCTCCTTTGGTGGATGCAGCGGTCATGAGGTTGGTCAAGCATGTGACCCTTCCACTGGAAGATACGGTCTCCTTCAAAGATCCTTTAGACCGTAGGATGGATTCGGATCTGAAGAGGATCTATTTGATGGCAGGTATGGCCTGTAAGCTGGCTTTAGCCTTAGTAGCCCTGTCCAAGACTATGGAGTCATGGGCTGATGTGGTAGACGAATCCTTGAGAGGTATGTCAGAGGAAGTGGCCAGAAGTTCCCCGATCCAGGAACTAAGGATGGCTTTGTCGTTTCTTGGGGAGGCTTCTATAGACCTGATCCGTCTCCTGGCTAGGGTTACGCTTTCCTCAGTTACGGCAAAACGGGCTTTATGGCTCCGTTCCTGGTTGGCTGACCCGGCATCCAAACATCCAGTGCTGCATTCCCTTTCAAGGGAATAAGCTTGATGAGGCCATAACCCGAGCTACAGGTGGTAAGTCTGGTCTCCTTCCCCAGGATTGGCGCTCGGTCAACGTGAAGAAGGGGCAACCAAGCAGGAAATATGTCCCAGATCGGGCCAGAGAAGCTTGTACCTACAGGCCTGGCCGAGAATTTGGTCGTAATTGGAGGTCAAGGCAATCCTTCTGGAAGACTTCGAAAAATGTTACCTCTGGTGACCGTGAGCCCACTAAGTCTTTTTGAAGTTGGGCCTGCTCAGGCATGTCGGGTAGGGGCACGACTACTTTGCTTCCATCATGTTTGGGCGGCCTTGATTCGAGACCCCTGGACCATCAGGATGGTATCATCAGGTCACAAGTGGGTCTTCAAAGAAACCCCCAGGTCAAGATTCCTGCCTACAGCTCTACCATCTTCAGGAGAGAAGCGGCAAATACTGCTTTCCTACGTAGAGTCTCTGGTGTCTCAAGGGGCTGTCATTTCCGTGCCAGTGCCTGAGCGAGGCCAGGGAATTTACTTCCTGCTTTTTCTAGTCCAAAAGAAAAACGGCTCATGGAGACCGGTTATAGATCTGACTTTCTTAAACCAGTTCATGAAGAAAGAAAGATTCAAGATGGAGACCCTTCTATCTATACAACAGGCGGTACAGGCGGTACAGCCGGCCGACTGGATGGTGTCCATCGACCTAAAGGATGCCTATTTTCATGTCCCTGTGGCAGAAGAGTTTCAGAGGTATCTCCGGTTCGCCGTAGGCCACTCACACCTTCAATTTACCTGTCTCCCATTCGGGCTTTCCACATCTCCACGGACCTTTTCATAAGTCTTGTTGGCTGTGGTAGCCCTGTTGAGAACAAGAGGTATTCGACTCCATCATTATCTGGACGACCTCCTCCTTCTGTCTCAAGACAAAGACCAGTTGCTAGTTCATCTAAATCAGGTTGTGTCTACCCTCCAGAGGTTCGGTTGGCTCTTGAACGCAGAGAAAAGCCATTTGACCCTAACTCAGTCCCTCGTTTACCTCGGTGCTCTGTTCGACACAGCAAGGGCAACACTCTCTATTCCAGAGGAGAAAATCGTGATTGTCAGCGACAGGGTTCGTCATGCCCTCTCGTCTTCCCATGTCCAAGCACGTCAATGCCTGAAGGTGATTGGGACCATGGTCGCAGTAGTCCCCATGGTGAAGTGGGCCTTGTGGAAGATGAGAACCTTTCAGAAGGGATTCCTGCAACAATGGGACGCATGACATCTAGATCAGCCTATCTTTATGACTCCAGCCATGAGAGCGAGCCTTTCTTGGTGGCTGTGCCGAGATCACCTGTTGAACTGCCATTCACTGATACCAACTCCCTGGGTAGTGGTGACTTCAGATGCCAGCAATACAGGCTGGGGTGTCCACTGTCTCATGGAAATGGCTCAAGTGGAGCTTCCCCTCTCAAGGGATAGTGTCCAATGTCCTGGAACTACGGGCAGCATTTCAAGCGCTGCAAGCGTTCTACCACCTGACAAAGGGTCTACCAGTAATGCTCAGACTGGACAACACCTCAGCAGTCACTTATGTGAGACGGCAGGGGGGAACACGCAGCTGGTCCTTGCTGAAAGAAGTGGAACCTATCATGTCCTGGGCACAGAAGAATCTATCCGATCTGTCGGCAGTCTGCGTGCCAGGAATCCAAAATGTCCAAGCCGATTTTCTGTCTCGTGTGAAGTTGGACAACAACGAATGGTCCCTCCACGAGGAAGTATTCAGCTGGATCCTGTCCCTGGGGTTCTCTCCAGAGGTCGACCTCTTTGCCTCCCCCTGCAACCACTAGTAACAGAAATATTACACAAGGTTCAGGGATTCCCAAGCTCTCGGTGTGGACGCTCTCTTGGATCAATGGAGGTTCCTCAGAGAGTATGCCTTCCCGCCAGTGCCGATAATATTACAATTTCTTCGGAGGCTCAGGTCAGAGGCAGTAGAGATGGTGGCGGTGATTCCTTTCTGGCCCAACAGGCCTTGGTTCTCCCTTCTGACACTTCTCGGTGTTCAAGATCCAATTCCGCTGCCTATCAGACCGGATCTGTTATCCCAGGGGTCTGTGCTCCATCCGTGCCCTGCTCGTCTACACTTGAGGGTGTGGCTGTTGAGAGGAGGAGGTTGCAAGTGTTAGGTTGTCCTGAAGAGGCAATTTCTATACTCCTAAGTGCCAGAAGAGACTCAACAAATAAAGTATACCAAAGGATTTGGGCAAGATTTTCCTCACATCTGGCTGCAAGCCCTGATCATCAGTCTTCTATTAAAATCCAGGATGTATTGAGTTTCCTACAATCCAGTTTGGATCTCCCTCTTTCAGTGAGCTCTCTCAGAGTCCAAGTGTCAGCCATTTCAGCCTTCACGGGTATTTCTTGGGCCAGTCATACCTTGGTACGCCAGTTCTTTAAGGGAGCAGTTAGAATCAGACCTCAGAGAAAGCCAAGATTTCCCAAATGGGACCTTCCTTTGGTGCTGGATTTCTTAGCACATCACATTTAAGATATGTCTGAATCTCTTACCATCAAAGAGCTGACTTTGTTGACTGTCCTCCTAGTAGCTGTGACTTCGGCAAAAGAGTGTCTGAAATTGGGGCCTTGGGGGCACAAGAGCCTTTTCTGACCTTTTTCCCGGACAGAGTGGTACTCATTCCTATGTTGGATGCAAGACCGAAATTTACCTCTGTCTTTCATGAGAATGCTGAGATTGTGTTGCCTACCTTCAGGCAGGAGGAAGGCTCTCCGGTCCACCCATTGGATGTAAGTAGCTGCATCAAGAAATATCTGGATGTCAATGTGTTTAAGAGGGCATGGCCTCCTTCTTCAGGTCTTATGACAATGCGTTTCAGAGGGGGTGGCCTCCTTTAAGTCTTATAACAATGCGTTTCAGAGGGCGTGGCCTTCTTCAGGTCTTATGACAACCCGTTTAAGAGGGCGTGGCCTCCTTCAGGTCCCCTGGAGGGTTTTTGTGATTTTACTGCCAATTTTTTTAAGATGGTGACAAGGTTTCTTAAACTAAGTCTTTAACCTAACACCTAAAGTTAAAGCCGAGCTCTAGTCTGGAAAATAAATAAAATAAAAGTCAGCAGCTATAAATACTGTAGTTGCTGACTTTTATAAGGACACTTATCTGTTCAGGGAACCTGCGATGACGGCACCCCAAACCGATTGGTCAGGTTGGGTTGCAGGCACCAGCCTTCAGGTTTCACAGCCGGTTTCCTACTGCGCAATGTGCTTTCTGAAAGCTCTTGCCGTCTTCTGGGACCTCTGTGTGTCCCAGAATGAACCAGGGAAAAGGAGAAATGTCCTGGAGCTCCACTTTAATATCTCAAATTCCCTAAGGCTGGAAACATACATCATTAGTGCTATATTATCTGTGGATTGCAATTTCTGCTTGTGGTGGTTTCCTTCAGGTACTCTGGCTTCCTACCACCCTATAAAGACATGCTGGTAGGTAATTCTCTCCTGTCTTAATTGGCCCTAGTATGAGTGGGGGTGTGAATGGACATTTGTCTGTTTACATGTGACAGTCCATAGGGGATGGAGGGTCCGATCGGGTCTGCTTTAACCAGTTAAGGACTGGAAGGTTTTACCCCCTTAATTACCAGGCCATTTTTTGCAATTTGGCACTGCGTGACTTTAACTGGTAATTGGTCATGCAATGCTGTACCCGAAAGGAAATTTATGTCCTTTTTTTCCAAGAAACAGAGCTCCCTTTTGGTGGTATTTGATCACCTCTGCGGTTTTTATTTTTTGCGATATAAATGAAAAGACCAAAAATCTTGGGAAAAAAATTCCATTTTGTATTTTTCTTATAAAAAATATCCAATAAACTACATTTTTGTCATACATTTAGGCCAAAATGTGTTTAGCTACACGTCCTGGATAAAAAAAAAAATCTCAATAAACGTATATTTATTGGTTTGCGCAAAAGTTATAGTGTCTACAAACTATGGTGTATATATAAAGTATATATATATATATATATATATATATATATATATATATATATATATATGTATTTTGAAGCTCTCATTTGTTTGGGAAAATGAAGAAAGAAGAGGAAATTTTTTTTCTTTTTTCAGTTTTTAAAACTTTGTGACAAAAAGCGAGATCTGCAAAATACTCAAAATTCCTCTTAGCAAAAAGCTTAGGGTGTCTACTTTCCGAAAAGGGGTCATTTGGGCGGTTTTGTGCTATCTTGGCATTTCATGGCTTCTGAAACTGTGATAGGTAGTGAGGAGTGAAATCAACAATTTACGCCCTGAGAAAGCCTGAAGGTGGTGATTGGTTTTCGGGATCCTGTACGCGGCTAGACTGCCAAAAAGTCTCACACATGGGGTGGGGTATTCCTGTACTCAGGAGAAGCAGCAGAATGTATTTTGGCTTTGGGGTGTAATTCCACATATACTCAAGGCATGCGTGAGCAATATAAAATATTCCATGGACTCAACATGCCCCTCAGCAAATAGCTTGGGGTGTCTACTTTCCAAAAAGGGGTCATTTGGGGGGTGTTTGAATTGTCCTGGCATTTTATGCCAAATAATACAAGATTTTGCCACACATCACCCACTCTTCTAACCACTTGAAGACCAAGCCTTTTCTGCCACTTTTTGTTTATATGAAAAAATTATTATTTTTTAACTAAAAAATTACTTTGAACCCCCAAACATTATATATTTTTTTTTAAAGCAGAGGCCCTACAGAACAAAATGGTGGTTGTTGCAATTTTTTTTGTCACACGGTATTTGCGCAGAGATTTTCCAAACGCAATTTTGTTGTGAAATTAATTTATTGCACACATACACTATATATTGCCCAATCGTTTGGTAAAATATAAAAGATGATCTAATGCCGAGTACATATATACCAAACATGACATGTTTTAAAAATGCGCTTGCCCATGCAGTGGCAACAAACTATGTACATTTTTAAAAGCCTTTAAAAAACTTTACAGGTTACCACTTTAGATTTACAGAGGGGGTCTACTGCAATAATTACTGCCCTCGAATTGACACTCACATGCATGGTGCAATTGCTGTTTACATATGACACTAGACCGATGCTTGCGTTCATCTTTGCATACAAACATAGGGGGGGGGGGTGCTTGAATTTTTGTTTTTATTATTTATTTTGCTTTTTTTATTTTATTTTGACACATTCCCTTTATTTTTTTTATCACTTTTATTGTTATCACAGGGAATTTAAATATCCCCTATGATAGCAACAATAAGTAGTGACAGGTACTATTTAAAAAAAAAAAAAAAAATTGGGGTGTATTAGACTCTAGATCTCGCCTCTGCCCTTAAAGCATCATCAGACCACACCAAGATTGGTGTGATAAGATGCTTTCCCAATTTTCTAATGGTGCTGTTTATATCTGCCAAAACCAAAATCATAAAATGCCCGTAGCTTCCTGTATTTTAGGCTATAGAGATGATTGGAGACATTCTGGTCTCCAATCAGCTCTATGGTCAGCTGAAGAAACCACAGGCTGCAGTCTTATGATACCCGGTGGGACAGAAGAACCTGAGAAAACTGTGGAAGGTAGCAGAAGTGGGGGTGAGTCCCCTCCCACTGTTTGTAAAAGCAGTATAGCAGCTAATTAACCACTAGAATTGCTTTTACATGAATGCTGACCGCTGGCTGTATAAAACAATACCGAGATGATGCCTAAATCCGCAGGCATCATCCTGGTATGACCACTCAAAGTCCAGCGATGTACCAGTATGTTGCTGGTCCTTGTTGGGCATATATTGTAAGGTTCTTTTTTTTTATGCAACCTGTTGGCTGAACGAAAAAAGAGAACCTAACAGATTCCTCCATTCACATCGATCGATATGGATGAAGAAATCGCTGCCAGAAAGTGGGTGGTATGACCCCCATTAGACCTCCCAGCATCCACCCACTTCTAATGATGGGCATACATGCAATTTTTTTTATTTTGTTCAGTCCATGGGCTGAAGGGAAAAAAAGAACATAGCAGATTCCTCCATTCACATTGATAGATGTGGATGAAGAAATCTCTGCCAAGAAAAGTGTTAAAAAATATATGGTGAAGCATTGGGGAGAACTAGCCTCTGTGTCCACACCATCCCTTATGCTTCGCCATATATGCCCTTTATTTTAACTGCGATGGTGAAATCACCTCCTACAGCGCTGCAATAATTGATTTATGTATATGCTGAGAGCAAACGCTGTTGCTGTCAAAATAAACAAATCAGTACTGCAGCTGATGGGCATATCTGCAAAGCAAACAATAGTTAACAATAAAACACAGTAACAATAAAACATTACATTATAATAGCATACAGTACAGTAAAACAGTAGAATGGTGGTATCTGCAAAGCAAACTATGGTTAACAATGAAAACAGTAACAATAAAACATTACAGTATAGCAGTATATTATAAAGTACAGTAAAACAGTAAGAACAGGAAATTAACTCAATAAAACTACAACTTTTTTTGGCTTTTTAATTTTTTTGTTTGTAACTTTTTTTTTTAGCCTTTTTTTTATAACTGTAAAAAAGCTTTAAACGATCCAGGCTAGGGTCTCTCAAAATGCGATAGCCATCTAACATCTTTTGAGACCCTGTGTAAAAGTGTGCCCTAGACAGTGCCTTGCTGTACCCTATACTAATACTCTACCAGTGTGTGGTAGCGACGGAAACAGTCCCCGATGCAGAGACCAGGTTGGCCAGGACAGGAGGAACAAAAAAAGCAGATGTCACGCCTATATCTGCGTTTTCTACAGACAGGATATCTTCTTTGGGGTGCTCTTTGAGTATGGGTACCTGGGAGGACATCTGGAAAATGCCTCTCATGCAGCCGGCTCACTGCATCTGGATTGGAAATTTGGGCCACAGCACCTTCTGGATACAGAAGGGCTGTGATGATCTCTTCCTGGAATTTTAGGAAGGATCCACTTCTTTCTGATGCTTTGTATTGCACATAAGCGTTCAGCATAGGCCAATTGGAATAAGTATACAGACACTTTCTTGTACCAGCATCTAGCCTTATGGGCAATTAAGTACAGCGCCATCATCTGGTTGTTGAAGTCCACTCCTCCCATGTTAAGGTTGTATTTGTGGACACAGAGGGGCTTCTCAACAACACCAGTCGCCGTTGCAAGTTGTACTGTCCTATCTGCGTGAATCGAGGACAGAACGAAAACATTCCGTGTGTCCCTCCACTTCACTGAAAGCAATTTATTACACTTCAAGCAGGCTCTCTCGCCCTGTTGAAGTCAGAAATCTACAAGCTGTTGGGGGAAGCCCCAGAGATTAGGTCTCACGGTGCCACATGCGCCAATTCCAGAATCAAAAAGGTGACTAAAAAGTGGCACGCTTGTGTCATAATTGTCCACGTATAAATGGACACCAAGTCCCAAACAATCTTGCCGCTGCTCCCTATGTAGTCTGGGCAGTTGGGGGGCTCCAAACTGCTTTCTTGTTCCTCATAAATCCAGGAACTACATGTATAGCCTGTTGCCCTGTCACAGAGCTTATACATCTTGACCCCATATTTGGCACGCTTGCGGTGGAGAAACTGTTTGAAAACAAGGCGGCCAGAAAATGTAATCAGGGACTCATCAACGCGGACAGCTTGTTGGGGTGTATACAAGGCTGCAAACTTATGGTTAAAGTGATTTACGAGGGGCCGAATTTTGTGGAGCCGGTCATATCCAGGGTCACCTCGAGGACGACAGAGTTTATTGTCACTGAAGTGCATAAACCACAAGATTTGCTTGTATCTAGTCTTGACCATGGCAGCAGAGAACACGGGCATATGATGAATTGGGTCAGTGGACCAATATGACCGCAACTCACTCTTTTTAGTAATGCCCATGAGAAGGGATAGGCCCAGAATGGTTTTAAATTCAGAAACAGTGATGCGTTTCCATTCAAATTCTCTGGCAAGGGACAAATTTGGATTTGCGGCGATAAATTGATCGGCAAATAAATTGTTTGGTCTACAATAGATATGTACAGATCTTCCATGAAAAACAGCTCATAGAAATCAAGGGGAGTAAAATTGGGTGTTTACACCTGAATTCCGGGTTGGCCAGTGAATGGGGGAAGTACAGGCGCTGCAGAAGTAGTGGGCTCCCAATCAGGATTTGCAAGCGCATCAGGAAGGGCACTATGGGCTCTACTGGCCTGTCTTCAAATTCTCAGTGGCTGCAGGACACTACTTGTGGTAGCCACTGCATCAGCTTGAACTGCACTTATGGAACTCGCCACGACACCAAGTGTTACTGCAGGGCTGGTTTGACTACAACTAGGATGTACTAGGCCGCTGGTGCTTGCCAGTTCAGCAGTAGGTTGAGCGGCACTAGTACCGACACTCTGCTGCATATGAGAACCCTGCGATTGTTGCACTTCAGCAACACAAGAACGGGGTCGGGTATGCCTGACCTTAGCAGGGACCACTACTCCGTCGTCAGAGCTATCTGTCATGGTGCCGTTGCTCTCTACAGGTTTGAATAATGAGCCTGATTCTGAGAGTGAGGCTTCCCCATCGCTCTCATCTGTCATGCTCAGCATTGTGTAGGCCTCTTCACTAGTGTACCTTTAAATTTGTTACTCAGAGGTAAAAAAGCACCTGTCTGTCAAGGACTGTTTGAACCGCAACCAAAAAATTGAACTGCTAGTGCTAGCAGAGATCAGGCCTGACTCTGCTAATGCTGCGGTTTAGTGTGCTGTGTATTGGAAGTGACAGTAATCTGCTGGTGCTGCACTTCTTGGGGACCGGGCGGAGGAGCTAATTGCAGGTGCTGGCAGGTGTCGGGGCTGATCCTGCTAACGCTGCCTTTTGGGAACACTATACTAAACTATTGGGGACGCCAATATAGTTCTGATCTGTTTAAAGATATTGATCCGTTCAGACACTATACTAGTAATGGAAGTATTTAGTGTGTGTGTCACTGGGATTAAAGTGTATTACTAAATTTGTGGGGGCAATCTGACGCTGTCTTGGTGGATTGACGCTAACTAACGTTAACGCTAACTGATGTCACCTGTGACACTAATAAAGTGATCAGAAAAAAGATCTGTACACTATAATAGTGACAGTGTGACAGGGCAATGAAGGGTTTAACTGGGGGTGATCAGGGGGTTAAATATTTATTAGGGGATATATGGCGGGTACCCTAAACCTATCTGGGACTGCCGCTAACTACCACTAACTGCCTCTCACACTAACTTGCGTCACAAGTGACACTAATACAGTGATCAGTAAATTACCTGTATACTGTATATAATATACACTGTGACAGGGAGTGAAAAGGTTAACTGGGGGGTGATCAGGGGGTGACAAACGTGCCTATGTGTACTGGTGTCAGTGTAGTGCTTGTGTACTCACTCTCTGATGTTCTCTCCTCTCACGCTGGAAGAGGGCTCCAGGAGAGGAGATTGCATAATTTCCTGTGCCTGTGTGTACATTACATGGACATTCTGCAATTGGTCAGAACCAATCACCAGGTCCAGGCTAAAAATCATTGGCTTGGAACTGATGACTAATTGGTTTTGAACTGAATAAGCACATCGCGGGGACCGCGGGTGCGTGCGCCCCCTACCCCTGCGCGCGACCGGCATACAGTTATGTCAGTTCACGTAGCCGAGCCACATTGCCGCAGTAAAACTGCGCCAGGTGGTCAGCAACTGGTTAAAAACTGACAGGCGACCTGATAGGCTCCTTTCACATAGTTGGACCTATGTACGTATGTATGTATGTATGTATGTGAGGGACCTTAGATTGTAAGCTCCTGGAAGCAGTGGCTGATGTTGCTGTACAACATGTAAAGCATTGCATAAATTGTGAGTGCTATATAATTACTTTACAATCCAGCCTGAACGCTGAATAGTTCCCAATCAGGTTTTTCAAATTCAAGCAATAAAAATTAGTTGATAACCCTTCCTTACTCTATCCAAAACTCTATTTTAAAAATATCTTTCTTTCACAACAGCAGGAGTCATCAATCCCTTACACGTTGGCACATGCACTCACCCCCCTGACAAAAGCATGCCACCGGCTGGAGATTTTGGACATGAAAAAGACTGCCGGAGTTGAGTCACCCAGCTTGTTCCTTCTTCTTTCATTAGCTACAAGATCTAGAGGTGATCCCTCTGCACTGCCTCCCCAACACACACACTTACCCATCCCAGCTCCTATGCACACTGCTGCCAGCTTTGCACCCCCTTTCTCAGCACTGTAGTTGGGAGATTTAACCTCTTCACCCCCAGAGCTCAGCTCCCTCCACTCAGCAGCTGTGTACTTTCTGCGCACAAAACTGATTTCTGCCAGTAATCCGGGCACCAAGGCTGTCCAAAAGGCCATTAGCGGGGAGGAAACAAAGAGTTTCAATATTAAAAGTCCTTTTAGAGACCCTTTGTGCTAAGGTTTTTGTATGTCTGTAAGACTATTATTTGTGAATTATGTAATGCAGGCAGTGCTGTATCTTGGCATAGGCCAACAAGGCCCAGGCCTAGGGCAGCAAAAAAAGCTGCACCCCACATTGAAAAAAAACAGCCTCCTCCTGGCTCCCGCACGAAAAGGGTCCCCATTGGCTTGCACTACATTTTTAGTATAGTGCCAGTCCTATGGGGCAAATCAGTTTGGCACCCCCATAAAGCAGTCACACTGCTACCTGCTGGTACTGATGGGCACTAGTAGGCTTCACTGATGGCCACTGATGAGGTGGCACTGATAAGCTGCACTGATGGGCACTGATAGGCTGCATTAATGGGCACTGATAGGCTGCACTGGTGGCCACTGATCGGGCTGTACTGGTGAGTCCGCACTGATGAGGCTGCACTGATGGGCAGTAATGATGCTGCACTGTTGGGCACAGATAAGGCGACACTGATGAGGCTGGACTGATGGGCACTGATAGACTGGTTGTGGTCTGTGGTTTACAGATGACAGGGCGGACCATAAACAGGAAGGGGTGTGTCATTTACAGGAAGAGGTGGGTCATATTTAAATTAGGGGCTGCACAAGTTTAGTCAGGCCTAGGGCAGCACAAAACCTAAATACACCACTGAATGCAGGAGGAACGTGTGAGTACAAGGACTGCGCAATACATGTCTGTTGTGTATGTGGTGTGGTACTGTGATGATTATACTCATGCAGCAGATGCATTTTCTAATAAGTTGCACCAGTCCAAACTGTATTTTAGGCCATGGCAGCCCACTTTTATTAAACAAAACGGAAAGTTGCCCATGCAGGGGTATCCACCATCAATACAACTAAAAATGCCAAGTAGCAGGTGGTGAAGTGGCGTTGTATTGCTTGCTTTAACCCCTGCACTAGCACACCACAACTGCGTGCATTGCACACGTTTGCAGGATGCTTGTAGAGCACCCTCATTCACTTAAATTAGTTATGCGTACTGGAAGCGACAGAGGGTGTAACTTCTAGTGCAAAGCAAAGCATTGTGGCCGTGGCACGTGTACATTCCTGGCCGCTGCCTCTGCAGGGGAGCGGTTAGAAGCGCCCCTCAACCACGAGTGTGAACAAGCCCTTACAGCTTTATTATTTTCTGCAAAAAGAGTACCCTTGCAAAACAGTCAATCAAAACCAAGAAGCATACTTAGCTAAATGGCTATTCTCTAGTTATATTTCTTACAGTACTTTGTGTTTTGTCTGCAATCCTTTTTTTTGAGGAATCTACAAGTAGTTTTGTCTTGATTTTTCCACCTCTTCCATTACGCAAAAAGCTATTTAGCATCTCAGAAGGCTCTTGTCCTCCTGTCTGTTGGTGACCTTTAAGAGCGTATCCTGGACAGTTGCCTAGGAGACAAGACAAGTGTGTTTGGGACCAAAATCTGCTCCCTCATACGTGTGCTAAAATGGGAGCTGTCATCACTTTCCTCAATGTTGTGACGGTCTGAAAACGTGGGCCGAATTATTCTTCTAAGGACAATATTAAAAAACATCTCAACTCTCAACGTTGGGTCATTAGAGGAAGTTAAGAACCTTCCTTGGGCTTGCTCCACAGCCTGGGCTCAAATGTTATTGAATCAATGAGGCTTTTGTTAGCGTGAAATTTCTCTTGAGCTGGCTCGGAGGCCCTGTCAGTGACGTGCGTAAGACTCAGGCATAATTGAATACTGTCTGGTTTCACAAGACCCGTGATGGTATTTAGGATTAACAGACTGGCACATCAATTTCTTTATGTATTTGGTATTCCTTGCATGTTATCAATCCTTGAAATGATTCCATCAGGTTTCATGCAGACCTGTCGCAAAAGTTACATGAAGACTGCCAAATACTAGTTGCTTGGCTGACCTGTTGACCCTCTTGCCACGGCACTTTAAAGCTTAACTCCAGCCAGAAAAACTTTCAATTACATTTTTTCCTCAATAGCCACAAATGATTTAACCACTTTAGGACCAGAGGATTTTCCTGCTTTACTCCCAGGCCACTTTTTGCGATTCGGCACTGTGCGACTTTAACTGACAATTGCGCGGTCATGTAATGCCGTACCCAAACTAAATTTATGCCCTTTTTTTCCCACAAACAGAGCTTTCTTTTGGTGGTATTTGATCACCTCTGCATGTTTCACTTTTTGCGATATTAATGAAAAAAAGCGGCAATTTTGAAAAAATAACAATATTTTTCTACTTTGACAGTTAAAAAATATCCAATATATTCAATTTTTGTCATATATTTAGGCCAAAATGTTATTTAGCTACATGTCTTTGACAAAAAAATTCTCAATGAGCGTATTTTTAACCGCTTTAAGACCGGAAGATTTTACCCCATTCCTGACCAGGCCATATTTTGCGATTCGGCACTGCGTTATTTTAACGGACAATTGCATGGTCGTGCGACGCTGTACCCAAATTAAATTTATGTTCTTTTTTTCCCCACAAATAGAGCTTTCTTTTGGTGGTATTTGATCACCTGTGTGATTTTTACTTTTTGCGCTATAAACAAAAAAACAGCGACAATTTTGAAAAAATAACAATATTTTTCAAATTTTTTTATATGAAATCCCCCCCCCCAAAAAAAAATCAAAATTTTTTAACATTTTAGACCAATTTGTTTTCTGCTACATATTTTTGTTAAAAAAAAAAAATCACAATAAGTGTATTTTGATTGGTTTGCGCAAAAGTTATCGCAGCTACCAACTACGGGAAATTTATGTCATTTTTATTGTTTTTTTTTTAACTAGTAATGGCGGCGATCTGGCGGCGATCTGCGATTTTCTTTGTGGGGCTGCGACATTGCGGCGGACAGATCGGACCCCTAACTGACATTTTTGACACATTTGGGGGTACCAGTGACATTACTACAGTAATCAGTGCTATAAATATGCACTGTTACTGTAAAAATGACACTGGCAGGGAAGGGGTTAACTTTTATTGGTGATCAAGGGGTTAATGTATGCCTGGTGCTTACTGACGTGTGTGGGGGGAGGTGACTGAGTGACACAGGGACAGATCGCAGGTTCAGCTATGCTGAATCCTGTAATCTGTCCCTGCCTGTCACTTAGGAGATACGCCCGCTTTGTTTACATAAGCGGGCGGATCTCCTCACTCGATCCCCGACGATCGGGGAAGAGCGGCAGTGATCACCGCCTCTCCTCCCCTGGCCCGGCTCCCGCTGTGTCTGAATACAGCGGGAGCGAGCCTCCGGCGGCGCGCGCACCGCCCACAAGGGGAGGAGTCCAGCGACGTAGACCTATGTCGCTGGACAATAACGAGCCACTTTGCCGCAGTACGCTCCATGTGAGCGGTCGGCAAGTGGTTAAAGTGGAACTAAAGCCACCAAGTAGAAATCTGGGATATATCTAACGTATCTTGAAAACTACTCATTCCCCCTTCCTAACACCTACACTAACTAACCTATGGAGGAAAGATCTGTATACTTACTTATTGGTCCAACCACGTGATCTCCCCTGTGTCAATCTGCGCTGGCTGCTATGGTCCATCTATTGTTGGCACTCCCTTCTCTCCAATGAAGCTGGGCTGGCACTTGCTGACACAGAGAAGCTGGATAGCCTGACCCAGAATAGGTAAGTATATAGATCATTTCTTACATAGGTTAGTCAGAATAGGTGTTAGGAGGGGGGAGGGAGCAGTTCCAAGATTAGTAGGCATATCCTAGAATACTTACATTTGGGGCCGGGACAAGGGGTGGACAAAATGGCTGGCTGCCCTTGGCACTATCTGTGACATAATCAAAGTGCTGTACAAAGCCAGTGCAGAAAACAGAGCTGTGGGAAGGATCCAGCAACTCCACACACTACAAGCTGTCTGCAGAAAACTACAGTAGGGGGCGGAGAGAAGACCAGTCACCCTGCACAAGAAGAGAGAGCAGCAGTGACCGGTCTTTATTACAGGAAGCTCCTACACAGAGGCAAGGTTTCACACTGGGTTACTGCACAGATCTGAAAGAAATATACAAACCTCACCAAGATTCAGGAAAAAATGACACATGACTCTTATATCTAGACAATATTTGTTCCCAGAGTTCAGCTTTAAACTAAACCATTCTTAACCACTTGTCGACTGCCGCAAGTACATATACTGTGGCGGTCAGCCCCTCACAGGCAAAGTGACGTATGGGTACGTCACTAGCCAGCTCGGTCACGGACCCCCCTGCGCGTGTGCCATCGGGTCCGCCGGTCACTCGCGATTGTCCGTTAGAGCGGGAGAAAGGCAGGCGGCTAATGTAAACAAGCCGCCTGTCATTCTCCCCTGTGTAAGAATAGAGATCATACGGTTCTACTATGTAGGACCGTTGATCACTGTTCCTACACCTCAAGCCACAGCCAATCACAGTTAGAAACACGCCCCTAGGGACACACTTAACCCCTCCCTCTCCAAAAAAGTTAACCCCTTCACTGCCAGTGTCATTTTACAGTAACAGTGCATATGTATAGCACGGATTACTGTAGTAATGTCACTGGTAACCCCAAAAGTGTCAAAAATGTCAGTCAAGGGTCCGATCTGTCCGCCGCAATGTCGCAGTACCGCAAAAAAATCACAGATCGCCGCCATTACGTGTTAAAAAAAAAAACAACAAAATTCTTTCCCTTTGTTAGTAAACGCAATAACTTTTGCGCAAACCAATCAAAATACGCTTTTTGCGATTTTTTTTTTACCAAAAATATGTAGCAGAAAACAAATTGGCCTAAAATGTTAAAAATTTTGATTTTTACATTTTTTTGGGGGGATTTCATGTAAAAAATGTGAAAAATATTGTTATTTTTGCAAAATTGTCGCTCTTTTTTTGTTTATAGCGCATGGTCAAAAACTCGCACAGGTGATCAAATACCACCAAAAGAAAGCTCTGTTTGTGGGAAAAAAAGGACGTCAAATTTGTTTAGATACAGCGTCGCACGACCGTACAATTGTCCGTTAAAGTCACGCAGTGCCGAATCGCAAAATAGGCCCTGGTCAGGAAGGGGGTAAAATCTTCTGGGGCTTAAGTGGTTAAAAGGGAAAAGTATGTCCCTAGCACACCAAGGATTTGGTTTAAGTTGCTTGTAAACCTTTGCATGTATGGACAGCATAAGGGAACAATTTTAGTCCTGGGAACATGTTATGTGTGCAGACTGCAGAGTAAATGCAAATAGTGCCTAATCCAGTTCCCCTTTGAATAAGGCACATGTCTTTAGTAAGTAGGGAGCATGGAAGTGAAAGTCTCATAGCACTCAGCTTCAGCTATAAGTGAACTGCAGGTAAACTTTCGTCTAAGTGTAGCGGTGAAACTGGTATGAGAATGTGTACACACACCTAGAGGGAGGATGGACCGCCAGCTGTCAAACCTCAGGATTCCTGGAGAACCTAGAAGAGGGTCATGTTGTTTTAGGTTAGACAAAAGCTTTAGACACTCGTTTAAATTGCTTAAAATTGAGTTCTACCTGGTGAGTTTAATCTCTCGGGTAAACACACTTGACGGTAAGAGATGTATGGATAAGAAAGGAATGTTCCCCCTTTGTGATAGAAATATTGGGATAAAAAGGCCTATGTAGTTTCTCCCTAGTCCAGGAGTACCTTGAGCAATTAGCAATGGCAAAATGATCACCTATACCTACACTCAGTGGCGGCTGGTGCTCGATAATTCGAGGGTTGGCAAACCAAACTAAATCTCCCCCCCCCCCCCCCAGGAGACAGATGGCCTCCTTACCTTAGGAAGCAGATGTCCTGCCCCGGATGACTCAGATCTCTGTTCCTCCTCCCTCCCCTGTCCGAGCTGGGGAGGGCTGGATGGCTGAGCAGCTGTGGGTGAGCCAACCCTGGAGACAGTGGCAGCTGGTGGGTCAGTCCAGGCTTCTCCTCCGGCGGTGCGTCTCCTCCCTCCCCCTTTTTGGTTAATAAGATTGCTTCTCCTTTCAGCCAATCAGGAAATGGGTCTCACGACCCACTTCGTGATTGGCTGGTAGGAGAATCAGTGTGACAATAGTGTATATACTTTTGCTATTGTCACACAACTGGGTGGGTTTAGTGCTCTGCACATCAAGCCGACCCTTTTTTTGAAGCCTATTATACCCACTGGCTCTAATCACATGCTTCAAAAAAAAAATCCTCTATTGGAATCCATGGAGCCCTGCATGTAGATTAGGGGGCCAGACATATGAATAGGGGGGGGGGGGGCGCTCCTGTGCCCCTAATGGACGGGCCACCACTGCCTACATTGACCACCAACACAAGGGGGTGCTTCTACACTGACCACCAATACAAGGGGGCACCTCTACACTGACCACAAATACAAGGGGGCACCTCTACACTGACCACCAATACAAGGCAGAACTTCTACACTGACCACAAATACAAGGGGGCACTTCCACACAGACCACTAACCAGGGGAGGGCTGGCAGCCTTAGGTCTAGGGGGCAAGTCCAGTCAAGTGGCCCACTGAACCATCAAATCAGCTCACGATCCATGCCCACCTGGTTTTATAATGGATATTGACGTTATGAAGCAAGACAAACATGATGCAATGTGGTAACATAATTTAATGTTAATAGCAACAAAGGAGGTTTAACAAAAATACATGACATTACGCCAGGTGGGGCCTGGGAAGCTCCTGTCGGGCGGAGATCTCTTGCCTGACAGGGAAGTTACTTTGTTAGTATTGTGCCAGTCGGGTGCAGTAGCGTACTCTGCACACTCATACCCCTCCGCTGCAGCTATGCACATATAACATTGTGTAGCGGCGACCAGCAGCTGTATACAGTGTCTGGCCCCTACATTAATCCAGCCCTGCGTGCGGCCTTTTTACATGGCATCAGAGCGGCCCGGGGGGCAATTGCCACCCTGCCCCCCTTCCCAGTCCTCCCCTGCCACTAACACAAGGGGGCACTTCGACACTGACCACCAACACAAGGACGGCACTTCTACACTCACCCCAAACACAAGGCAGCTCTTCTACACTGACCACCAATACAAGGCGGCACTTATACACCGACCACCATTACAAGGGGTCACTTCTACTATGACCACCAATACAAGGCGGCATTTCTACACTGACCACCAATACAAGGGGGTACTTCTACACTGACAACCAATCCAAGGGGGCACTGATACATTCACCACCAACAAAAGGAGGCACTTCTACACTGACCACCAATACAAGGGGGTACTTCTATACTGACCACCAACACAAGGAGGCACTTCTACATTGACCACCACTTTCGCTCTTGTCACACAACTGGGTGGGTTTAGGGCGCAGTGCTCTGCACCTCAAGCCAAACCTTTTTTGAAGCCTATTATACCCTCTGGCTCTAATCACGTGCTTCAGGAAAAAAAAAAAAATCCCCTATTGGAATCCATGCATCCGGCGCCCTGCATGTAGATTAGGGGCCGGACGTATGGATGGGGGGGGGGGGGGGGGGCGCCACTGCCTACACTGACCACCAACACAAGGGGGGTGCTTCTACAGTGACCACCAACACGAAGGGGCGCATCTACACTGACCACCAATAGAAGGGGGCACTTCTACACTGACCACCAATACTAGGCGGCACTTCTACACTGACCACCAATACAAGGCGTCATTTCTACACTGACCACCAACTCAAGGGGGGCACTTCTACACTCACCACCAACACAAGGCGGCACTTCTACACTGACCACCAATACAAGGCGTCATTTCTACACTGACCAATAAATCAAGGGGGGCACTTCTACACTCACCACCAACACAAGGCGGCACTTCTACACTGACCACCAATACAAGGCGGCACTTCTACACTGACCACCAATACAAGATGTCACTTCTACACTGACCACCAACTCAAGGGGGGCACTTCTACACTCACCACCAACACAAGGCGGCTCTTCTACACTGACCACCAATACAAGGCGGCACTTCTACACTGACCACCAATACAAGGCGGCACTTCTACACTGACCACCAATACAAGGCGGCACTTAAACACTGACCACCAATACAAGGCGGCACTTCTACACTGACCACAAATACAAGGCGGCACTTCTACACTGACCACCAATACAAGGCGTCACTTCTACACTGACCACCAACTCAACGGGGACAATTTTACACTCACCACCAACACAAGGCGGCACTTCTACACTGACCACCAATACAAGGCGGCACTTCTACACTGACCACCAATACAAGGCGTCACTTCTACACTGACCACCAACTCAAGGGGGGCACTTCTACACTGACCACCAACACAAGGCGGCACTTCTACACTGACCACCAATACAAGGCGGCACGTCTACATTGACCACCATTACAAGGGGTCACTTCTACTATGACCACCAATACAAGGCGGAACTTCTACACTGACCACCAATACAAGGGGGCACTTCTACACTCACCACCAACACAAGGGGGCACTTCTACACTCACCACCAATACAATGGGGACCTTATACACTGACCACCAATACAAGGGGGTACTTCTACACTGACCACCAACACAAGGGGGCTATTCTACACTGAACATCAACACAAGAAGGCACTTCTATACTGACCACCAATACAGGGGGCCCTTCTGCACTGACCACCAATACAAGGGGGCACTTCTACACTGCCCACCAACACAAGGGGGCACTTTTAGGTGATGCCTGTACCAATTTTATAACAAACAAAATGTTGAAACCACTACATGGTAAAATTATGGCAACATGGAAGTAATCAAGCAAGTACAATGCACATTTACAGTGACTCAAAACAGCATAATATCATCATAAAACATAGGTATATAGGTTACAAACAAGCTTTAACAGAACCCTTATAAATAAATCATCAACCACCCAAACCATACGTAATAGACAACGCAGCCATCCACAATTGGTCAATGTAATCTTAGGAGGGAAAAAAAAAAAAAAGAAACTCCCAACCCTCCACTTAAGCTGTCCATGGCTGCCATACTTTCTCAAATTTTTTAGGGCAATTCCTATTAATATATGTTAGTTTAAATAGGGAAAGTGCAGCATTAATTCCCTCTGGACCTACAGAGGGAAAGGAACGGGAGTTCCATCTGAGAATAATTTCTTTCTTGGCATAATAAAACAAATACAAAAGCAGTAATTTAGTACATCTAGGCCTCAGTTCGTCATCCTGAATCCCCAGTAAGATCAGTGCCGGTGAAGCTGGCAGAGACATTTGGAGACAGTGATTAATCACCTTCACCACCCCCCTCCAAAAGCAGGCTACCCGTGGGCAGCTCCAAAACATATGCAAGTATGTGCCCACATCTTCTCCACTCCTTGTACAGCTTGGTGACCTCTGCTGGAAACTTTTCTGCAACCTCTGGGGAGCGTAGTACCCCCTGTGTAAAAATTTAGCCTGAATGATTTTGTCTTGGGAAGAGATCAACAATCTGTTGTCGTCTTCAAAACAGTCCTCCCTGTAAAAGGCCATGTAGGTCAACCTTCCATGACTCCCACAGCCTGTCCATCTTGGGAGAGTCAACGCTTAGCAGAGCTAGATAAAGGGTAGAGAGAAGTTTCTCCAGTGACTCTTGCGCCAAAAGTTCTTCGAAAGGGTCCATGGCCAGGCTAGGGGGAACAGGGAACTAAGCGCGGGTCACATGGCGTAGTTGGAAGTATCGAAAGAGTATCCATTCCAGAAGACTAAACTTGGCCTTAAGGTCAGGGAAAGGAAATAGTGTCCTCCCTGATAGCACATCTCTCAGAGTTTCGATCCCATACCTGGCCCAAAGTTGGGGGTGAGGCAGGGAGAGAAATTGTGGGAGATTGGTATTCCCCAGAGTGGACAGAACGGTGACCATCTATTAGTCTGAAGAAATCTACGTCTAGCCATCACCCATATCCTGAGTGTCATCCTCGTGGGGTGCGGGAGATCGTCATATGCTTGCAAACCTCTGTACACCAAATTTCCCAGCAGCCACATTGGCCCAAGAGAGGACAAACCACCAGTGGACTGTCACAAGGGCAGCCGCCCAGTATCACGTGCAGCAGTGCCAAGCCCCCCGCACCTCACTGGGAGGAGAAGAGTCGACTTTGCCAGCCGGGTAACAGTGCCCCCCCCCCCCCAGATAAAAGTCCCAACACATTTTTCTATTTCTCCAAAGAAAGGATTAGGTATCCAGGTGGGGCAGGTCCAGAAGAAATAAAGAAATTTAGGGAGAGGGATCATTTTAAGGAGGTTAATACGGCCCATGAGGTTCAATGGAAGGGACATCCAAGAGGCACAGTTGGACCGGAGTTGAGAGAGCAGAGGAACCAGATTGAGGTCAGAAAATCTCCCTATATCCCTCCCCACCTGAATACCCAAATACCTAAATTGTTCAGCCATGTCTGACTGGGACGGGGGTCCAATGGAAAGATTATCGATTTTGACCAATTGATGCATATCCCTGAAAAACACGAAAACTCGTTAAAAAGCTCAAGGGCAGCCAGCAGGGATGAAGAGGCGTTACTCAGATATAGGAGAGCATCATCAGGGTACAGAGAGATTTTCTCCTCTAGAGATACAATCTGCATTCCCTCCACCAGTGGCTCCAGGGCCAGAGCAAAGAGGGAGGGGGACAAAGGACATCCCTTTTGGGTACCCCTCTGCAACGGAAAGGATGCAGATAAGTTGTTGTTTGTCCTAACCCGGGCCCTGGGTGTTTGGTATAGCATTTTAATCCACTGAAGGAATTTAGGTCTGAAACCAAATTGATGCAGAACCTCCCATAAGAACTCCCACTCCACCGAATCGAATGCATTTTCGGCATCGAGAGAGGCTATAACTGTACGTCCACTATTAGTGTGATCAATGGAAAGGTTCAGGAAGAGGCGACGAAGGTTAAGGTCAGTGCTCTTCCCAGGCATAAATCCAGTTTGATCAACATGGATCAGCTCCTTTAGTACATTAGACCAATGTTTCTGAACCTTTTTTCAGTCAAGGCACCCTTTACAATTATGGAAAGTCTTGAGGCACCCCATTTTAAAATGATTCTAATAGCTTTACATAATTCAGCAACATCCACATGTAGGAGGTGGTTTATTCTTCCAAAGAAAATAAACTTTTGCACACTGGTACTGACTAGTATTCCAATGTTTCTCTTCTCCCTCAGTTTCTTTCCATCAGTTAGCTAATGTCACCCCAGTGCTGAGGGAAAGGGGGAACAGGAGGGTCAATCAAGGATGCTGTGGAGGCACCAGACATCCTCCTTATTAACTGACGTCATTGGTCGTTAGGATGCCAGTGTCGAGAAAGGTGTAATGGTGCATAATATGAAAACCTGTGGCTTTGTGTAGCTAAAAGGCAGGCTTGATACACCTGCTGGCATGTATACAATTTTTGGCAAATTTTTTGGGTATTTTGCCAAGGCACCCCTAAAGAAACCTCAAGGCACACCAGGGTGCCTGGGCACCCTGGTTGAAAAAGGCTGCATTAGACAAAAGATTAGCTAGTATTTTTGCCAAGATCTTGGCATCTACGTAAAGTAAAGAAATCGGTTTATATTAGGAGCACTCCTCTGGATTCTTCCCCGGTTTGAGCACCAGTACCACCACTACCTCAATTATAGAGACAGGGAGAAAACCTAATGTGAAGAATTGCCTGTACCATTTTTTAGAGCAGACGATCGGTTTTCTTGTAAGAACAACCGATGCGGCTAAGCAGCTACTCGATTGTTATCACAAGCAGTGGGAGGGGACTCCCCCCCCTTCCCGTCACTTTCTGCCACTCCGCCCAGGCTTTCCCATCCCACTGGGAGACTCGAGCATCCAGCTGACATGTCTGCCGGCTGGCCGGAGACGGCTTTGCTCAGGTCTCGGATATAGTAACCCGGAAGGGGCATTTTGAATGCTTTCAAGTGCACAGGAGGGGTTTGGGGTCTTATAGACCCCATAACCCCAAAATGAAGAGAATATGTCACTGCCTATTACTGTCACAAAGGATGTTTACATTACTTGTAACAGCAAAAAAAGTGATAAAAAAAAAAATTTAAAGCGCCCCTCCGTGCTCACCCACAAATTTAAACAGTGTTCAAACCACACGTGAGGTATAGCCATGGTCATTAGAGTGAGAGCAATAATTCTCGTACTAGATCTCTTTTACTTTAAACGTGTAACGGTAACAATTTAAAACGGTGCCTGTAGAGGATTTTAAGTCCTGTGGTTTATTGCCATTCCATGAGCGTGCCCAATTTTAAACCATGACATGTTAGGTATCTAATTACTCAGCTTAACATCATCTTTCACATTATGCAAAAAAAAGTGGGATAACTTTAATTTAAAAAAAAAAAAATTCATTAAAGTGTAAAAAAATGCATTTGCAAGACCACCATAAAATATTGCAATTACCGCCATTTTGTTCTCTAGGGTCTCTGCTAAAATATTATATAATGTTTGAGGGTTCTAAGTAATTTTCAAGCAAAAAATACTGATTTTAACTTAAAGTGATTGTAAAGTCTCGTTTAAAAAAAAAAAAAAAACATGTTATACTTACCTCCCCTGTGCAGTTGGTTTTGCACAGAGCAGCCCAGATCTTCCTCTTCTCGGGTTCCTCTTCGGTGCTCCTGGCCCCTCCCTCCTGGTGAGTACCCCAACAGCAAGCTGCTTGCCTTGAGGGCACCTGAGCCGAGTCACAGCTCCCTGTGTCCATTCAGACACGGAGCCGCAACCTGGCCCTGCCCCCTCTCTCTCCTGATTGGCTGACTGACTTTGATTGACAGGACAGCAGCAGGAGCCAATCGTGCCATGCTGCTGTCTCAGCCAATAAGGAGGAGAGATTTTCAAACATTTTTTTTCCAACATTTTCAAAATCCAATTGTCACAGGGACAGAAAGTGAGGTGAAATCTTCTGAACGGGGCACAGACAGCAAAACAAACATTACAGGGATGTTTACCCTTCCCTATGCTATCCGAAAAAACTTACAAAAAGATTTTTTGCTGGAGTTACACTTAAAAAATGTACCTGTTCTATTTCCATATAAATTCAACTTAAGAACAAACCTACAGAATCTATTTATTTGTAACCCGGGGCCAGCCTGTATATGTTTGTGTTCGCATTTACACAGCAAAATATTTCTTACCTTTCAGATGTTTCTCAGGAGGAGGTATCATGGCTGACTGCAAGGTTCTTTGAGCAATATTTATAATTCTGTCCCAAGTTTGTCCTCATTAACATACAATGAAGCCCAGCCTTTAAACCTTTAACTCTTTGTTAGGACAAAGAGTGTTCAAATCTAGTTACAATTGAAAATAAGATCTGCCTATATAGTACATGGAAGCATTAAAGTGATTGTAAAGTCTTTTTTTATTTATTTTTTCTAGGTGTAGCACTGCCCCCCCCCCCCCACGGCCATAAGCAAAGACAATTCCTTAATTCTCCTTGGCTCACACTCCAATAATCAGCCCAGGGGTATTTGGTTGTTTTTGTGTTTTATTGTAAATTGGGAATAGGAGAAAGAAATAGTGGGATACTCCAACTTTAACTATTCACAGTGATTGAGGACTCCTATCTTCTCTGCTTTACTATAGATTTGGAACAGCCAGGCTGTTGAGTCATCCTGACACTTCGGGTGAATGTGGATTAAGCCTCTTATCTTTAAGATGACTTGGTGAACAATTAGTTATCTTCAGGACACTCTCCCTAGTACCCTCTCTCTCTTCTTCGGCTGACACCCGTCCACTGACTGTCCAAATAGCAGGGGTGGTCCCCCTGAGGTCAGGCCCCTTGACACGAGTCCCTGTACTCACAATACTGTAGTCCCAGGGTCTCCAGTGTCTCCCCTCAGTCAGCTCTCCTGGACCTCTGAGTTCAGCTCCTCTCCACCACTCCTCTGGCCTCAGAACGACTTCCTGCGACCGCATGGCACCTCTACAGAGGAGGAGGCAGCTGCCCCCTCTCTCTGGGACTCCGCTCTCCAGCCAAAAACACCCCAGCAGATGTGCTCCTGGCTTTTATACAGTTACCCATAATGCACTGAGGCGACCTGTCCTCTGCCAATCACCAGGACTGTATCATAAGCCTATGCACCCATTCGTCAGGTTTCCTCCAATTGTCCAACATGCCTCCCTATTGGACCAGTGTGAAACACTGCATAGAATGCATTAAGATAAAAAAACCTCCTGTCTTTACAAACACTTAACATTTTGGCAAACGCAGCTTCCCCCCCCCCCCCCCCCCACAAAACAAAGAGAACTATGTAGAATTTTTCCTTGCTGGAGAGTCCAGAATAGAACATTAAAAAAAAAAAAAAAGCTGAAATTTCTATTTTATTTAAGTTATGCTATATGAAAAGGGACATGTAACAAATATAAAGTAGGTTTATCCTAATTTGGCTGCAAAAGTGGAAATACACTTTAACCCCTTGGAGCCTAAGGCTTTCTCTGACATATGTTGCTTACAAGTTAAAAATCTGTATTTTTTGCTAGAAAATGACTTACAACCCCCAAACATTATATATATTTTTTTAGCAGAGACCCTAGAGAATAAAATGGCGATCCTTGCAATTTTTTAAGTAACACGGTATTTGCGCAGCGGTCTTTCAAATGCAATTTTTTGGGAAGAAATACACTTTTTATGAATTAAAAAACCATAACAGTAAAGTTAGCTCAATTTTTTTTATATAATGTGAAAGATAATGTTACACTGAGTAAATAGATACCTAACACGTCATGCTTTAAACTTGCAAACACTCGTGGAATGGCGACAAAATTCGGTAATTAAAAATCTCCATAGGCATTGTTTAAAACATTTTAACGGTTACCTCTTCAGAGTTACAGAGGAGGTCTTGTGCTAGAATTATTTCTCTCACTCTAACGAACGTGGTGATACCTCACATGTGTGGTATGAACACCGTTTACATGTGCGGCGCGACTTGCGTATGAGTTAGTTTTGAGCACGGAGGGACCGGGCACTTTACTTTTTTTTTTTTCTTAATTATTTTCTTTTTATTTTTACACTATTTATTAAAAAAAAAAAAAAAAAATGATCACTTTTATTGCTGTCTAAAGGAACTCATCAGGCATACACGAATGTTTTGTAATAACTTTTTGTATGTTGATTTATGTTGTCACTGTTTTTACCAACCCTATATATACATACCCCTTTTACTTTTGCTGTACTGTATTTATACATCATCGTTAACTGCCATTTATAAAATATTAAAACACGTGATGTTTAATGATTCTATACTTGTTTTGTGCTTACCAGCCTAGGTATATGCAATATCATATATAACATCATGTGCCCACTGGCCACATCTCATATAAAGTCCCAAACACTTTTTGAGCACTATGTGCTCTATGTTTCATGCTGTCAAAAGGAATGTAAATATCCCCTGGGACAGTAATAGGCAGTGACGTGCTGTTTATGGAGGGATCTGGGGTGTAAAAGACCCCAAATCCCTCCTTTGCACTTTAAAGGGTAACTCCACTTTCGTGGGGGAAAAAAATAGCAAATAAAAAAAAATAAATATAGAGTATACAAATGCGACACTAATCATATTGTAATTGAATGTTATTAAAAATGACCTTTTCTTTTCAATCTGCAGCTTTTGTAATTTTCTGAAAATGCAATGCAATATGGCTACCTGGAGCTGTTCTGTACACAGAATGTATACTGTCCACACCCCCAGAAACATCATTGCCTGCTTCTGTGATTGCCTCACCAATTTTCCCAGAAGTCTGCCTAAGATACAAGTCAGATTTCTGGCATCCCCTGCAACAAAAATGTAATTTTTGGTGAGATACTCCCAATAGGAACACATCAAAAGGGATGCAGACCCAGCAGATTTTCTCATTAGAGCCCTGCAGCTGCCACAGCTGACAGATAATTATGAAATCACTCCCATTTGACCCACTCGGCACAGAGGAACAAACAATGATTTCTTCAGAAGAACAAAAGGTAGGAATCTGCAACAAAGTTTGGTAAAATCCCTGCAATGTACAGAGATCACCCAGAGGGGAATGTTTTTTTCTCAACAAAAATGTAGTTACACTTTAAAGCATGGGTGTCCAACCTTTTGGCTTCTCTGGGCCACATTGAGTGTAGAGAAATTTTCTCGGGCTGCATATAAAATGTATACTATAGTTAAGGTATATAAGTAATAAAAGGCTGCGGCTGCGCCCTTCCTGCACTGACGCGCCCCCCCAGCACTAATTTAACACAACTAGTGGATGATCCCCTCCAAGGCAGCCTCTGCCTACAGTTAGTTGGAAACCTCTGTGGCGGTGCCCCCAACTCGACTTCCTTCCTCCCCAGCAAAAAAAATAAAAAATTGTCAGGGGGCAGTGGGCCGCATTGCCTGTGGTTCCGGGCCGCAGGTTGGACATGCCTGCTTTAAAGCATTAAACGCATGTTTTGAATGCTGTAATGTTTTTTAAATCTGGCGCCGTTAAGGCCGGTTTTACATTGGAGAACCAATCAGAGCCAAATTCAGCTTTGTTCAGGTCTTCTGCCAGCCAGCGGACGTGCCGGTTGGTCGCTCAGGTCTCCTGGTGGGATGGGAGACCCAGGCGAGATGTGAAAGGCGGCGGGAGGGGGGGGGATGGCCCGTCCTGCTCCTTGCAATGACAGCCAAGAGGCTGCTCAACCGCATCGGTTGCCATTACAAGAAAGCCGACCGCCGGCTCTAAACAGTGGTATCGGGGTGATGCCTCCAGCTGCAGGCATCACACCGGTACAACCCCCTGAATCTGGGGCCGCATATTTGCGTTCCGTCGGCGCTAAGGGGTTAAGCTTCTGTGAAGAATACATATCAATTATGACAATTTACAAATATCAATCTCCTCAATCTCACATTCTGCAGAATATTGCACCAATTCTCCTATGTCAGAAACATTGGGATGAATCTACAGGTACAGTAAAACCCCCTTTATTAGTAGGACTAGACACAGGGGCTTTCCAGGAGGAACAATAGAGACCGCAGTTCCATTCCCGCTGGATGATTAGTGTCTTTCTCCATTCTAACTTTATTCATAAAGTAACGCTGAAAAAACAGAGTTGGGAAGTGGCCTTGTGTCCTGCATGCTCAGCATGGGAACCGCACTGACTAAGCAGTCCTTACTCCAGTCACCTCCGTCTAGGAAGGCATCAGTAGGTGATGGGTTGGAAGCTGTCAGGCATTCCACAGAGTCAGTCACATGGACTAAACGTGGATCTTGGGAATCCGGACTTACAGAAATGGCCTGCAGCTAGACATAGATAAGAGTTACAGTAGTTTATTATTACCGGCAGACACTCAGGGTCTGATCCCTTCTCTATTACTTGTCCCGTCCCATCTGTCAGTGGCCACAGTGCTGGGCCTACGCTATCCAATCTTCAGAAGCAATAAATCAGTTTCCATGAAACTGGATGTTTTTATTCTTTAAAGATTTTATTGGGTTTAAAGAAATGCAATATAAAGATGTGACATAATATAGGCGGAAGTGAGTTTCCCATAACCTAATTTGAAAATAATGGCAATTTATTACAACATTTAGTGCCGGTTCACATTAGTGCGATTGCGGAGATCGCATGTAGTTTGGAGCGCACTGCTCCTAAATTACATGCGATCTCATGTGCGGTGCAAATTCAGCCATACACTTTGTAATAAACTCACACATGAGGCTTTTTTTCATCCGCAGCAGAATCGGATAGCATAGTGGTTCACACTTGTGCGATCTGATTCTGTGCGAACTTGCAGATCGCACTGCGATATGCAATCTCAACTGGGGGTGTCGTTAACTATTAACCACTTTACCACCGGAGGATTTTCCTGCTAAAAGACCAGGGTTTTTTTTGCGATTTTTTACTGCGTGACTTTAACGGACAATTGCGCGGTCGTGCGACGCTGTACCTAAACGAATTTCACGTCCTTTTTTTCCCACAAACAGAGCTTTCTTTTGGTGTTATTTGATCACCTGTGCGATTTTTTGATCATGCGCTATAAACAAAAAAAGAGCGTAATTTTTGCAAAAACAACAATATTTTTCACTTTTTTTTATATGAAATTCCCCCCCCAAAAAATGTAAAAATCAAAATTTTTTAACATTTTCGGCCAATTTGTTTTACGCTACCTATGTTTGGTAAAAAAAATCGCAAAAAGTAATGGCGGCGATCTGCGATTTTTTTTGCGGTACTGCGACATTAGAATTGTCTGATCTTCACTTTTACACAGGGAGAACTGACAGGCGGCTTGTTTACATAAGCCGCTCTGTCTTTCTCCCGCTGTACCGGCGATCGTAGTGTGACCGGCGGACATCGGGTCCGCCAGTCACACTCCCGCACTCCTCCGTGAACGAGCCTCGGCGGGCGCGCGCCTCAGCGGGTGCGCGCCTCAGCGGGCGCGCGCCCGCCCGCTATTGGCTCTAGAAGGAGTGACAGGCGAGCGACGTAGACCTACGTCACTCTGCCTGGCCGGGGCCGACTGCCGCAGTAAATATACTGTGCGCAGTCGGCAACCGGTTAATTGACACCCCCTGCGTATCGCATATGGCAGTGTGAACTGCCAGAGGTGCGGATGCGATGCGGGATCATGCTGCATATTCGCAGCGTTCCTGCATCGCACAAATGTGAACCAGCACTTAGTACTTTAGCAAAATAAATGTCATCCATTAAGGGCTTAGATCTGAGATTTTACAGAGTCAAACTAAAATGTTGATCTACGATAGCCATGATTCTGGGATTCCTGCTTGTCTCTTCCAACGATAATACTACCAAGAAGTACAGCGCCAAAGCATAAAAACAAAAAATATGTGAAATACGGTAAATACCAAGAAATAGAAAATAAACTGTATGGTTCCTTAAACCAATCCAAGTATTATGTGATCTACTCATGTATTACTAAAAACTAAAAAACATGTAAATCAAAGTAATAGTAAAAAAGTATGCATATAAAAGTTCACTTTCGTGTTCAAAAAGTATTTTTTTGTCCGTGTTATGTCTTCCACCAATATCAGCTTTGTTCCATCATGTGTGACCAGTGTTAATTTTGGCAGAAAATTTCGATTTTTATTTGATTCATTTTAGTCTTAAGCCCCGTACACACGTACCGATTGTCGGCCGAATATAAATGTAAATATTCGGCCGACAACCGATCGGCCGATTGTAGGCTTGTTAGTATGATGCTTCCGACAGCCGACAGCGCATTTTCGGCCGAACAGAATCTGTCGTGCAGGCATTAAAATTTTTGTTGGCCAACACCAGAACGGCCGATTGTTCGCCAGTCAGTACAGAATTCGGCCGACAGACAGCAGATTAGCAAGACTGGGCATGCTCAGAAAAGAAAAAAGACATGGAAAGTTAACCATCACATGACATCACTTCTGCAGTCGGCTGCTGTTGGCCGACAAAATTCGTGTGCAGTCTTTTGCAGTTTTCAACAGACACGACAGCCCTGGACAAAAGACGGCCGATCGTTCGGCCAACAATCAGTACGTGTGTACGGGGCTTTAGTCTTTTGACTAAAATGACATTTTAGTTTTAGTTCCATTCATTAGTTTTAGATCCATCTGCAATTGTTTTAGTTTTGTTGTATTTAGTCTAAATCTGTAGTACATTTTAGTCGACTATACTCAATTTATTCAACTAAAATCGAATTGGTTTTGTTAAAAACTGTAATGCATTATTTAAGCATTTCTCTAGAATTTCCAAACTTATTATATACTCCTAGAGTAAAGAATTCTAATATGTTATTATTTATGGTATTAGGTTTGAACAAACTCACAGATACAGATTTAGCCTCTCTGGATGGTTTGAGGAAGCCTGTAATGCACACAGTGCTCTGAACGGAGGTCTGAGAGGGCTGTAATGCTGCACAGTGCTCTGGACAGTTGTCTCAGGAGGCCTGTAAAGTACAGTGCTCTGGATGGTGGTCTGAGGGGAGGCCTGTAATGCTGCACAGTGCTCTGGATAGTGGTGTGAATGGAGGTCTGTAATGCTGCACATTGCTCTGGATAGTGGTCTGAGGGGAGGCCTGTAATCAGTGGTGGGATTCAAAAATTTTAGTAACCAGTTCCGACTTTCAACCATGGTGTAATTTTTTTTATCTAAAGTCAGTCAGGGGTCCGATCTGTCTGCCGCAATGTCTCGCTAAAAATTGCAGATCGCCGCCATTACTAGTAATAAATAATCAAAAATTACATATATCTTTCCCCTAGTTTGTAGATGCGATAACTTTTGCACAAACCAATCAAAATACGCTTATTGCGTTTTTTGTTTTTTTTCCTAAAATATGTAGCAGAAAACAAATTAGCCTAAAATGATGAAAAAAATTGATTTGTGTGAGTTTCACCACCTCAGGGGTCTCATCATCCCCGTCGGGCAGCAGTAGGACCCCCAGGACTCCCTGTAGGGAAAGAGTTCCTAGTGGGAGATAGCCAAGGAGAAGCCTTAAGGGGAGAAGGGGTCCCTGTCCCCCAGGAGAGAAGGGGTCCCTGTCCCCAGGGGAGAAGGGGTTCCTGTCCCCAGAAAAGAAGGAGTCCCTGTTCCCAGGGGAGAAGGGGTCCCTGCTCCCAGGGGAGAAGGGGTCCCTGTCCCCAGAAAATAAGGAGTCCCTGTCCCCAGGGGAGAAGGGGTCCCTGTCCCCCAGGGGAAAAGGGGTCCCTGTCCCCAGGGGAGAAGGGGTCCCTGTCCCCAGGGGAGAAGGGGTCCCTGTCCCCCAGGGGAAAAGGGGTCCCTGTCCCCCAGGAGAGAAGGGGTCCCTGTCCCCAGGGGAGAAGGGATCCCTGTCCCCAGGGGAGAAGGGATCCCTGTCCCCAGAAAAGAAGAAGTCCCTGTTCCCAGGGGAGAAGGGGTCCCTGTCCCCAGAAAAGAAGAAGTCCCTGTCCCCAGGGGAGAAGGGGTCCCTGTCCCCAGGGGAGAAGGGGTCCCTGTCCCCCAGGGCAGAAGGGGTCCCTGTCCCCAGAAAAGAAGGAGTCCCTGTTCTCAGGGGAGAAGGGGTCCTTGTTCCCAGGGGAGAAGGGGTCCCTGTTCCCAGGGGAGAAGGGGTCCCTGTCCCCCAGGGGAGAAGGGGTCCCTGTCCCCAGAAAAGAAGGAGTCCCTGTTCTCAGGGGAGATGGGGTCGCTGTTCCCAGGGGAGAAGGGGTCCCTGTTCCCAGGGGAGAAGGGGTCCCTGTCCCCAGAAAAGAAGGAGTCCCTGTCCCCAGGGGAGAAGGGGTCCCTGTTCCCAGAAAAGAAGGAGTCCCTGTTCCCAGGGGAGAAGGGGTCCCTGTCCCCAGAAAAGAAGAAGTCCCTGTCCCCAGGGGAGAAGGGGTCCCTGTCCCCAGGGGAGAAGGGGTCCCTGTCCCCCAGGGGAGAAGGGGTCCCTGTCCCCAGAAAAGAAGGAGTCCCTGTTCTCAGGGGAGAAGGGGTCCCTGTTCCCAGGGGAGAAGGGGTCCCTGTCCCCCAGGGGAGAAGGGGTCCCTGTCCCCAGAAAAGAAGGAGTCCCTGTTCTCAGGGGAGATGGGGTCGCTGTTCCCAGGGGAGAAGGGGTCCCTGTTCCCAGGGGAGAAGGGGTCCCTGTCCCCAGAAAAGAAGGAGTCCCTGTCCCCAGGGGAGAAGGGGTCCCTGTTCCCAGGGGAGAAGGGGTCCCTGTCCCCAGGGGAGAAGGGGATCCCTGTCCCCAGGGGAGAAGGGGTCCCTGTTCCCAGGAAAGAAGGGGTCCCTGTTTCCAGGGGAGATAGAGTGGGTGGGGGATGGGATGGAGTGTGGTGAATTTGGGGGTCGTCTCACTCACCATTCCCAAGCTGCAGTGCACTCATCCTCGGTCACCTGGGCTGAGGCTTCTTCCAGCAGCAGCACGGATGGCTGATCAGCAGCATATCTCAGACTCCGTGTATGACAGGGGGGAGGAGGGGGGCTGGCCTTGCAGAGACAAGCCTGCTGTGTCCTCGAAGGCATTATCTGACGTGACACTGGCTCTCCTAGGGCTTCTCCTGTATCATAGATGCATCATTTGCGCGGCAGCCGACTCGGGGGTGGGGGCGGGACTCTGGCTGGGGAGGAGACGTAACGTTGCCAGCTGAGCACAGGGGCGGGAAGTTTCAAATTGGCGCCTGGATCTCCGGCTTGCACACTGGTTCTGCAAACTTGTTAAATGTTAGTAACAGGTTCCACAGAACCGGTGCGAGCCGGCTAAATCCCACCACTGCCTGTAATGCTGCACAGTGCTCTGGATGGTGGTCTGAGGGGAGGCCTGTAATGCTGCACAGTGCTCTGGACGGTGGTCTGAGGGGAGGCCTGTAATGCTGCACAGTGCTCTGGACGGTGGTCTGAGGGGAGGCCTGTAATGCTGCACAGTGCTCTGGACGGTGGTCTGAGGGGAGGCCTGTAATGCACAGTGTTCTAAGATGGTGGTCTAAGAGACCTGTAATGCTGCACAGTGCTGGATGGTGGTCTGAGGGGAGGCCTGTAATGCTGCACAGTGCTCTGGACGGTGGTCTGAGGGGAGGCAAGTAATGCACAGTGTTCTGAGATGGTGGTCTAAGAGACCTTTAATGCTGCACAGTGCTGGATGGTGGTCTGAGGGGAGGCCTGTAAAGCACAGTGCTCTGGATGTCGGTGGTAAGAGACGGCCTGTAATGCACACAGTGCTCTGGACGGTGGTCTGAGGGGAGACCTGTAATGTGCTCTGCTCTGGATGGTCATGAGGTGGGGACTCTCCTCAGGAGGCCTGTAATGCACAGTGCTACGCTGGACATTTGAGGAGGCTGTGATGCTGCACAGTGCTAAGCATGTAGCTTCATGGAAACCAGAAGTTCATGAGGGTAAACGTCCCTACCTCACATTTTCATTTAGTTTTCGCTTATTAACGAAAAAGGAATTGGTCATATTGTCATAGTTTGCGTTTTTGTCACTGTAAAAAGGCCACTGACGAAAATTGTGAGGAAAATGTTTTCGTTGACGAAATTAACACTGCGTGTGACACCAGCCTCCCCTACTAATCTGCCAGAATGAGAGCAGCAAACGGCACATATGAAACAATGACCAGTTTCCTCCTTTGTTCCTCTGGTATAACTATGTCATATCTCTCTTCACCACCAGGGGCAGTCATCCAGCACTTGTCACTGTATAAGGAAACTGCTCACTGCATGGAACCACAAAGAAAAAGATGGCCACCAGAGAGCAGAATTGGCAGTGTGACATCAGCATGTAGCTCCTCTTACGCATTTCATATGAGGGCACGTCTTCAGGAGACTTTAGCAACTTCCAAAAACGACTACAGAACTACAGAAAAAGAAGATGATAAGCTCCAAAAAGTGTAAAAAGAGTTTCTTAGCTGCAACAGAGTTGCAAATTAAAATGATAATAAAACCCAAGAGCAAACATTTATTATATTGCAGCTTATAAATTCTTAGATGTGATGGCGGCATTAATTTTCTTGTTTTTGTCTTTCTTTCTTCTATTTTTATCTGGTAAACTGGCCAGTTTTGTTAAAAAAAACAAGTTTACCAGCAGAAAGTATCAATTATAGAGATGGGACAAACCATTTACCACTAGCAGGAGTGCTTAAAATGGTCAGCTTTTATTTATTTGCAGTAACTGCTTATAAATGTGAGCTATAGTTTGGCTTTAGTTTGTTAGTTTATTTAAATCTGCTAGTACATTCCACACTCCTCACCCCCCAGATTGACAATGCTGCTGTCTAAATCTGCCCCCTGTGCTCATTCATCCAGAATGGGGGCACTCTAATACAGGAGATGTTTTAGTGCGGGTTAGTTGCGTTGCGTTTCCCATAGTTCCTGTGGTTTTGTTGCAGTTTCAGAAAGCGCAATAAAACTCCTGCATACTACATTGTTATCAAAACAGTGAGGTTTATTGAAACTTTTGGTACAATACAAAAATAAACCGTGCATTGAAACTGCGATCAGATTCATAACACACAGGGGTACAAAAATACAAATATACACAGTGATTAACACTTAGAAACAGAACAGACATAGTAAAAATAAGGCAGTAGTCAGTTACTTTCTGTCGGCCCAACACTCAAACAGACAATATTGGTTTAACAGGGGCGGTCAGCATAAAGTAGTTACCCACTGCACTACTGAGCCGTATCAGGGCACTGCACCCATTTGTCCCAAATCTTGTTGAACTTCTGGGGGCACCCCCTATGTTTATATAAAAGTTTATGAAATGGGATGACACTATTAATTTCCTTAATCCACAATCCTAGAGTAGGAGGAGTAGGTCTCATCCACCGCCTGGCTATCAATTTACGTGCTATAAACAAAGTTTCCTGAAGAAATATGACAGTGGATTTGGGCATCTCTCCATCCGGATAGACCCCCAGGAGACACTCCTTAGGGGAGAGTTGTAGAGGAGACCCCATCTTGTCATGCAGAAATGTGACTACTTGTTGCCATAGAGTCTGTAATTGGGGACAGCTCCACAATAGATGAAAGAAGGAAGCATCAGGGTCTCCGCACATAGGACAAGAGGGGACCAAGTCAGGGTGATATTTGGACAGTCTAAGTGGGGTGAGATAAGCCTGGTGTATTATAAAGGTCTGGGTTAGGCGATCCGACAGTTTTGGCGACACTCTGCGGCACGTCTCCAGGGCATCCTCCCATTCCTCATCCTCCATGGCCCCCACACTGCGCTCCCAGCGGGTCTTAAGTGCAAAAGCCAAAGTGGTCGAGGAAGGTGTGTGAAGTTCAGAGTAGAACATGGAAATGAGGTGACTGGGTTCTGTACTTTTAACAATCTCAAGGGTGGTAACCGATTCTATCTCAGGAGGGCCGTCAGGGAATTGAGATCTATAGGCATGGGAGAGCTGTAAGTATCTGTAGTGCATGGGGCCCTGGAGCGCAAACTGGTCTCGCAAGGTCTCGTAAGACCGTAGACCAGTGGTCGTGGAGATATGGCTAAGGAGAAGAATACCCCTCCCACTCCATACCGACAGGTCAGGGATGGAGAGGAACTCACGCAATGTACTATTATGCCACAGAGGGGTGAATGTGTGAAATGGAGGGCACCGAAGCCTGGACGCTACCACCTCCCAGATCCGACAATAGTGGTATAGAAGAGATCTGGGGCACAGGGGCTCCGGCGAGCCCCTGACGCCCCTAAGGATAACTAGGAGGGGGTCCCCGAGGGGATGAGCCCACCCAGGGCAGAGCAGGGTCAAGAAGCGTTCTCTATCCGTTTTATCTATGTGAAAGAACTGGGACAACTGAGCTGCCAGATAGTACAGATTAAAATCCGGCAGGGCCAACCCCCCTAGATTTGTAGGATTCTTGAGTTTGCGCCAGGAGATCTTGTGCCGGTTAGCACCCCAAACAAAGGTCTTGAGGAGTGATTCCATCTGCTTAAACAGCCTGAGTGGCAGGTAAATAGGAGAGTGCCATACAACATAGAGAATTTTGGGAAGGAGAATCATTTTAATTAAATTGACTCTACCCATCACTCCCAGAGGTAATTTGGACCATACTTGAATTTTAGCCTTAAGCAGAGGGAACAAGGGTTGAACGTTATCCGGGACATAATCTGCTGAGTTAGCTGTCACTTGAATCCCTAAGTATTTAATGCGGGATACACATTGTAAGGCCGGGTTTGCGGGGGCGATCGCCTGCGGGCTCTCGTCAAGCGGGAGAATTTGTGACTTATCCCAGTTTATCTGAAAACCAGAGAATCGTCCGTACCGTTCAATTAAAGAAAGGGCTGTGAGCAGGGATTCTCGAGAGTCTTCCAAATATAACAAAGTGTCATCCGCATACATGCTGATCTTCTCCTCCAGCGGTCCCTTACGTAGGCCACGAATCCCAGGATGTGCTCTAATGGCCATCGCCAGGGGTTCCGCGGCCAGGGCATACAGCAGGGGGGAGAGGGGGCACCCCTGTCGAGTGCCACGGGATAAAGGGAAGGCGGTCGACTGCCAGCCGTTTGCCAGGACCCTAGCTACCGGGGCGCTATATAGAAGTTTGACCCACTTAATAAAATTAGGTCCAAAGCCGTATTGGTCCAGGCAGGTCCATAGAAATGGCCACTCTACCGAGTCGAATGCTTTAGCCGTGTCCAATGAGACCACCACCCTGCCACCCATTCCGTCGTGTTGTGCCTGGAGATTCATGAATAACCGGCGAAGGTTAAATGAGGTGTTCCTCCCAGGCATGAACCCGGCCTGGTCCGAGTGTATGAGTGAAAGGATCACCTTGTTAAGACGGAGGGATAAAATTTTCGCAAGGATTTTAGTGTCTACTGGGAACAAAGAGATGGGACGGTAAGACTCTGGGGCGTGTAAGTCCTTGCCCGGCTTGGGGATGAGCACAATTAGCGCCTCCCGCATAGAAGGGGGTAGGGTTGCATCTTTGAATAGAGATTGAAACAAAGCCAATAATTTAGGAGAAAGGAGTTCCGAATATTGGGAGAAGAATTCAATCGGGAGGCCGTCTAGGCCGCGGGCCTTAGATCTAGGGAACTTGGACACGGCTGCTGCAATCTCCTCCACAGAGATGGGTGCCTCGAGGGTCGCCAACTGGTCGGGTGTCAAAGTGGGAAAGTCAATAGAGTCCAGAAAGTCATGCATGTCAGTGCAGTCAGCGGGGGCCCTAGAGGTGTAAAGTGTACTAAAAAATGATCGGAAACACTGTGTCACCGCAGCAGGATCAGTGATCTCATTACCCAGGTCATCCTTTAAAGTAATAACTACCGGGGGCCTATCCTCACAATGGACTAAATATGCGAGGAGTTTCCCCGCCCGCTCTCCATGTGCAAACAGATTCTGCTTCTGAAAAAACATCTTAGATTTCGCCTTCTCATATTCAAGTTGGGAAGGGACTTTAGAGGTCAATTTATACTGGGATTCATGTGTCGGAGTCGGGTCCGCCATAAAGGCCTGTTCAGCTTCAATTAGATTTGTCGTTGCCCTGGAGATCTCCTCAGCAGCCCGCACTCTAACAGCTTTGATTTTGGAAATCATAGTGGATCTGGCGAACAGTTTAAATGCCTCCCACACTGCAGCCGGGGAGGCAGTGCCCTCATTATCAGAAAAGAATTGTGTCCAGGTCCCCTCAATGTCGTTCCCATCAGACACCAAGGGGAGCCAGGCGGGATTCAGGCGCCAGGCCGGGGGAGGTCTATTGCAGGGCAAGGACAACAGTATCCAATAAGGGCAGTGATCAGACAGAGTCCGTGGGGCGAAGCCTGCCGCCAGTAACCTGGGGAGCAGGGTTCGAGACAACAATATCAGATCAATGCGTGACATAGAATGGTGTGCAGCCGAGAAACAGGAGTACGCACGCTGAGCGGGGTATTTGCTGCGCCAAGAGTCGGCCAAACCAAAGCTCTCCAACAATCGGGAGAACCTGGTCGGGGACGACCCCGGCGGCGCCTGGGAGGCGCCACCGGATCTATCCAGACCCGAGTCCATCACATTGTTAAAGTCACCCAGCCAGATCACCGGGGCCCCCGGGCATTGTGCCATAAACGCCAGTCCCTCCATAATAATCACAGCAGAGTAAGGGGGGGGCACATAGAAAGCCATCAGCAGCATCAATTCCCCATAGACTGACGTTTTGAGAAAGACATATCTACCCATTGGGTCAACCTGAGATCCTAGGAGCTGGAAATGTACCGATTTGGCCACCAGAAGCGCCACACCCCTGGAGTGCGAGCTATAAGCAGAGTGCTGCACCCAGCCAACCCAGGGCCGTTTGAGAGACTGTTGTACGCGGCCCTCCAAATGTGTCTCCACCAGAACTATAATATCAGCCCGTACACGGCGTAAAACATTAAAGACAGCCGTCCGTTTAATCTTATCGCGCATACCCCTGACATTCCACGTCAACAATTTCAATGCGGCCATGGCAGGGGTAATACGGAGCGTGGAGCGGAGGCTCCCAGGATCTCAGGCAATAAGGCCACAGAACTAACAAGTCCACGGTCATACACTAGCAGTAATAAACGGCAGCAAAAGAGCAGATAGTTATTACTTGAGGTCAGTGTGCATAGAACAGAAACAGTATAGAGATTGTACCAAATATAAACTGTAAACAATGGTAATACCCCAATCCCCCCTCCCTGCCCTGCACCAACCCCAAATCGTGCGGGCATGTTCCCAAACAAGTGCCTCAACCAGAACAGGCCCACATGCGACTGGTAAAGAGCAAGATCAGGAGGCCAGGGACCCCCAGGATAGTCAGCAAAAATACAGCAAAATACAACTAGGACAAGCAAGGGGGCCCGGGGGCCCAGGTCCAACAGAAGTCGCAGGGGGCAACAGGGGAGTTGGGCACAAACACACGCCTTAGCGGGTGTAGGGGGCGAAAACCAACAGGTGTATCGCTGGGTAGCAAAGCCTATGGGCAGGTGGAAATCCATAGGAAGAGAACAGAAAAATCAGTTCCATCTGTGGAGCTAGGGCGCTCCGCCGGTCAAACACAGGAGCAGTAGTGCAGGGAAATGAGGGGGGAGGGGGGGGGAAGGGGGATGCAAAGTCATGAGTTCCGCAGGATCTACAAAACCCCCTCCACCTCTGCAGCAGCGTAAGGCATAGGCAATCAGGGAGAAAGTATCATGAAGCCGCCAGGGCAAGGTGGTCAGGCTCTAGCTTCCAGTCCTTCTAACCAGGAGATGGCGGCTTCCGGATCCTCAAAGAAGTGGGCTCGGTCCTCACCCTCCACTCTAAGACGGGCCGGATACAACATAGAGTATTTGTTATTCTTGATACGCAGCCTGCGTTTGACCTCCAAAAAGCTCTTGCGGCGCCTCTGGACCTCAGCAGAGAAGTCGGGGAAAATCGCTATTTTGTGATTTCCAAATGGAATGTTCCCCTTAACTCTGGCCAGGCGTAATATGGCATCTCTGTCCCGATAGTTCAGGAATTTAGCGATGAATGTGCGGGGGGGTGCACCCTGAGGGGGGGGACGCCCCGAGAGGCGATGTGCACGTTCCACAACAAAAGTGGGTGAAAAGGATTCTCTGCCATATGTCTGAGTGAGCAATTGTTCCAAATAGGATGAGGGGTCTGCACCTTCAGAGCCCTCCGGGAGGCCAATGAACCGCAGGTTACAGCGGCGCAGCCTATTCTCCATGTCATCTTGTTTTTGGAGGATAAGGTGTACTTGTTGCTGCAGCCTGTCTGAGGAGCTTTGCAATGGGGGGAGGGAGTCTTCCACCTCGCTAATTCTGTGTTCAGCCTCACCAACTCTGTCCCTTAGCTTCTGCATATCCTGACGCATCAAAGATATATCTACCTTCACCTCCTCGATTTTAGTTGTCAGCATGGTCTGGCAAGTGGCAATCGCTTCCAAAACCTTGGATGTAGCAGGGCTCTCAGGCTCCTCCACCACAAGCGACGGGCCGGCGCCATCTTGGATCGGGGCCTCCTTCTCCAGCCTCCGGAATGCAGCTAGTTTTGCCGCAGCTTCAGAGCCTTTCTTCGGCGGAGACATGCGGAGGTCAGTGCCGCGGGTGTGCGGGAGGTAAAGGGAGGATTATCGTGCCCGGAGGGCTGCAGGATTAGTGGTAAAGGATATCGGTCCGGCGGAGCTCCTCTCACACACGTCCTCTCACATGCTGCGCCAGGCCACGCCCCCTGCATACTACATTGTTGCTCTTTCTGAAACCAAATCTATGGGTTTTGGTTTTGGTTTTAATACCGCTTTAAGTTATGGCCAATATATTTTGTCAAGTAGGACCTCATCAGGGTTTTTTAAAACACAGCAATTAAAGAAAATCTACGGTCACAGCACACACTTTCATTTTATAACATCAGCATTGTAATAACAAGACAAACAATAGTCATTTTTGACAATCCAATATAAGCTTTCTTGAAAAACCTCCTATCTCATTGTGCTGCCTGTCTGCTGGCTGCCTCTTTACACAGCTTCCTAGGTTCCCTGCATGCTTTGCAATTTCCCCTCTGCTACTTACTTTCAATTCATAAGGACTACATATCCCATGGTACCTGGCTGCCTGCAATCAGTGTTTCAAGTACTGACTCCACCTCCTGAAACTCCTCCTCTCAGTACCTCTGTAGAAGGCAGGCTCTGTGAAGTAAATCTGTGGGGATCTTCACAAAGTAAGTAAGAGTGTTCAGATTAATAGTAGGCTAGAAATAATTAAAATACTGGAAATTAATATATGATTTTACATTTTGAGCATATATACAAAAGGTGTGATTATAGCCTAAGGCTTGCTATGCACATGTAGATTTCTGAGCATGGATAGAGGAATATCAGTTGTTTGACTATTGTATTCTGCAGCTGTAATACCAGTGACTGCCTAAACACCTTATCAGAGAAAGTATCTGATAAAATGACTGATAGTAAGCGAGAATAATTGTACCCCATTATTGGTGTCAGCGAGAATAATAGTGCCCCATCATTGGTGTCAGTGGAAGGAATAGAGATCCATCGTTGGTGTCAGTGAAAGTGATAGTGCCCCATTGTTGTTGTTAATGTAAGTAATAGTGCCCCATCGTTGGTGTCAGTGGAAGGAATATTGCATCATCGCTGGTGTCAGTGAAAGTAATAGTTTCCCATTGTTGGTTTTAGTGTAAGTAATAGGGCCCCATCGCTGATGCCAGTTGAAGGAATAGTGACCCATTGTTCGTGTAAGTGGAAGGAATAGTGCTCTATTGTTGGTGTAAATGGAAGGAATAGTGCACCACCGTTGGTGTCAGTGAAAGTGGTAGTGCCCCATTGTTGTTCCTACTGTAAGTAATAGTGCCCCATCGTTGGTATCAGTGGAAGAAATATTGCATCATTGTTGGTGTCAGTGAAAGTTATTGTTTCCCATTGTTGGTCTTGGTGTAAGTAATAGTGCCCCATCATGGATGTCAGCCAGAGTAATAGTGCCCCATCATTGATGTCAGCCAGAGTAATAGTGCCCCATCATTGATGTCAGCCAGAGTAATAGTGCCCCGTTGTTGGTGGCAGTTGAAGGAATAGTGCCCCATTGTTGGTGTTGGTGTAAATAATAGTGCCCCGTCATTGGAGTCAGCGAGAGTAATAGTGCCCCATCATTAATGTCAGTGGAAGGAAAAGTGCCCCATCCTTGGTGTAAGTGGAAGGAAGAGTGCACCATCGCTGGTGTCAGTGAACGTAGTAGTGCTCCATTGTTGTTCCTAATGTAAGTAATAGTGCCCCATCGTTGGTTGCAGTGGAGGGAATATTGCATCATTGTTGGTGTCAGTAAAAGTAATAATTTTCCATTGTTGGTGCGAGTGTAAGTAATAGTGCCCCATCATTAATGTTAGCCAGAGTAATAGTGCCCCATCATTGATGTCAGAGAGAGTAATAGTGCCCCATCGTTGGTGCCATTTGAAGGAATAGTGCCCCATTGTTGGTGTTAGTGTAAGTAATAGTGCCCCATCATTGGAGTCAGAGAGAGTAATAGTGCCCCATCATTGAAGTCAGTGGAAGGAATAGTGCCCCATCCTTGGTGTAAGTGGAAGGACTAGTGCACCATCATTGGTGTCAGTGAACATGGTAGTGCCCCATTGTTGTTCTTAATGTAAGTAGTAGTGCCCCATCATTGGTATCAGTGGAAGGAATCACTTTTCCAGTTGCTTTTTCAGGCATATTACGTTACCTTTATGTGACATGATGGTTACTCAATCATGCCCATTTTAGATGGATTAGGCTATGATTCTCATGTGTGTGGCTGCTACCAAACTTTAGCAGAAATATCTGGCCTAATGATCTCCGGAAGAATAGCGATAGGTTTCGTGAGATGTTTTCAGTAAAATGCTATTGTTTAAGCTGCAATGAGCCACTACCAGAAGTGTCTAGTCCTACTTGGCCCTCCCTGCCTATACTGACCTTAAAATTCACAGTTGGGAATTCCTACCTGGTTTTGATCCTGTTAAAAATATAATTTGGTGGTTTTATAATGCTGTTTAGCCAAATGATCTCTAATGTCTTTGGCCATGTTTGGTCCTCCTCACCAATACAGAATAATGAGACCATGGCTTCTGGATAAGAGAGCTTTAGGAATAACGAGAGCCAAAAGGAGCAAGAAAGCCCTTCACTAAAATATCGGGAACTACAGCATTACCTACTTACAAACAGAAGGTTTTAAATGTTTGTAGGAATAGACATAGATCAGGCATGTCCAACCTGCGGCCCGGGGGCCACATGCGGCCTAGAACCCCAGGCAATGTGGCCCACTGCCCCCTGACAATTTTTTTTTTTGCTGGGGAGGAAGGAAGTCGGGTCAGGGGCATGAGGCTGCCTCGGAGGGGAGGGGAGGGGGGGGGGGGGGAGGCGAGCATGTGCAGTGTTTCTGACTCCTACCACCATGACCACTTCTTCAAATCACTGAAGTGGTCATGGTGGTTAGAGTGTTCCTTTAATATATCTCAGAAGAAGTAAACCTCTGTATACTGATTCCAATTCATTTGACCATCCTCTAGTTGTGTTAAATTAGTGCAGGGGGTACGGCAGCGCGGGAAGGGCGCGGCGGCATTTTTTTACTTATATACCTTAACTATAGTATATATTTTATATGTGGCCCGAGAAAATTTCTCTACACTCAATGTGGCCCAGAGAAGCCAAAAGGTTGGACACCCATGACATAGATGGCTGACAGGTCATCAGAAACATGTCAACCATAATGTCTCCATTTCTGAAGGTAATGTGACCTCTGATAGCCCAGTTCCTCCAGTGACTGGCAACCTTTTAATAGAGCATTAGAGGATTAAGCCACATTTGTTTACAAAGGGATTCACCTGGCAGACATGTAGTTTGTGAAGGCATATGCTAAGGATTCTCATACACTTGCAGGTAATCTACCGAGAAGACTTTTGCTCAGACCTTCTCTGCTAATACTTGGAGAGTGTAAAGGTCGCTGCAGACTTTCCCGCTAAGTATTCTCATATTTTTGGTCAAGGTGGAATATTATGAAGGGCAAACACCTGTGGTCTTATCTTTGTTGGCTGCTACTATTACACAAATATAACAGCATACTGATCTGATCTATTCCTTAGCCTGGGTTCACACTACTGCGATGTAGGAACCAGCATGATTCTAGTGCGTATCCCCCGCAGGCAGTTCACACTGCCCTCTGCGACCCGCTGCAGGTATTAATACAAAGTTAATGACACCCCAGATCAATTTCGCAGATCGCAGTAAACACCCATGCGATCCAATTTCAATGCGTGGATAAAAAAGGTTCCTACAGCATTTCCATGCAAATGGGATGCGAGTTCAGCCATACAAACTGTATCGCTGAATTCGCATTGCACAGACATCGCATGTGCTCTGCACAACAATGTGGTGCAAATCACATGCCATGTCTGTGTTCGCAATAGTGTGAATCTAAGGAAATCACTGAAAAAAAATTCCCTTCTCTTGTATTAGCCACACTTCCATATTTCCCCACCATTGCCTTGGCACTGGTCACATGGGCATTTCCCAAGTAGATGATCTTGGGACACTGATGTCAAAAACTGTTTAGCACAGGTGGCCGACAGGTTTGCCTTAAAGTATGTGTAAACCCAAACAATAAAATCTTTTTCAAATATAAACATTAATTCAAAAGTCATTTTTAATATTTCTATATCTAGAGCTTTCATTAAAGTAATACTTGCCCTGAAAAACATTTATCATTTTCCTTCCACTTCGCAATTATGTGCCACTTTGTGTTGGTCTATCAAATAAAATCCCAATAAAACACATTTTCGTTTTTGGTTGTGACATGGCAAAATGTGGAAAATTTCAAGGGGGTATGAATACTTTTTCAAGGCACCGTATATAGAGGATACTGAACACCATAAAGGAGCTGGACAATTAAAAACTGACCCCTCCTAATGATGGTCACGTCTATGGATTACAAAAAGTATAGTGAAAAAATAATCAATTTATCAACGATCTTCTGCAGTTTCCTTTTTCTGCAAAATCTTGGTCACCGCACTTGTGAAAGCTGTTTATAAAATGCTGTTATATTAAGTTATCCTTCTGAATGATTTATTTTTAAAATGATCTGAATATACATACCAGTTTGTAATGGTGGATTTGCCTTGTTCTAGATGTTTACCGCCAAAGCTTCTGAGGAAGTGGGCAGCTCCCCTCAGATCAATACTGATAACTGTTACTGAATCTGATATTAACAAATGGGTGACAAATTTACAGGTGCATCTCATAAAATTAGAATATCATCAAAAAGTTAATTTATTTCAGTAATTCAATTCAAAAAGTTAAACTCATATATTTTATATAGATGTGTTACACACACACTGATATATTTCAAGCCTTTCATTCTTTTAATTTTGATGATTATGGCTTACAGCTAGTGAAAACCCAAAATTCAGAATCTCAGAAAATTTGACCAATAAAAAAAAAAAAAAGGATTTTTTAATACAGAAATGTTGGCTTACTGAAAAGTATGTCCATGTACAGTATAGTATGCACTCAATACTTGGTCGGGGCTCCTTTTGCATAAATTACTGCTACAGTGCGACGTGGCATGGAGGCGATTATCCTGTGGCACTGCTGAGGGGTTATGGAAGCCCAGGTTGCTTCCACTCATCTGCTTTGTTGGGTCTGGTGTCTCTCATCTTCCTCTTGACAATACCCCACAGATTCTCTATGGGGTTTAGGTCAGGCAAGTTTGCTGGTCAATCAAGCACAGTGATACCATGATCAATAAACCAGGTATTGGTGCTTTTAGCAGTGTGGGCAGGTGCCAAGTCCTGCTGGAAAATGAAATGAGCATGTTCATAAAGCCGGTCAGCAGAGGGAAGCATGAAGTGCTCTAGAATTTCCTGGTAGAGGGCTGTGCTGACTTTGGACTTGATAAAACACAGTGGACCAACACCAGCAGATGACATGGCTCCCCAAATCATCACAGACTGGGGACAGTTTTGCATTTTATTTCAAAATCAAGCTCCTAGAGTCTGGAGGAAGAGTGGAGAGGCACATAATCCAAATTGCATGAGGTCCAGTGTAAAGTTTCCACAGACAGTCAGAGAATTGTTGCTCTCGCTCTAACGTTCGCGATGATACCTCACATGTGTGGTTTGAACGCCGTTTATAAATGTGGGCCCGACGAACGTATGCGTTTTTTTTTTTTGTTTATCTTATTTTTATATTTTTACACTTTCCTTTTAAATTTTCTTTTTTTGATCACTTTTATTCTTATTACAATGAATTTAAACATCCCTTGTAATAAGAACAGGGCATGACAGGTCCTCTTTATTGGAGAAATGTGGGGTCGTCCCCGCCACATCTTTCATCTACGCTGGAAAGACAAAGAAAAAAAAAGATCTCAGCCTTTCCAGGCCAGATCACGGCAGTATTTACCACTGCCAGGCCGGTTGTGATGTCTTAACGTCACGCCCTGGCCCCTGAAAGTCATAAAGACTGTAGGGGACCATCTGCTGGCATCCCAACCTCAAAAACTAACTTCAGGGAGGTGGCACAGGTAGAGCGGGGACTCTCAAATCCTGTCCACCAATTAGATAATCCCCCACCTGTGCTGCTATTTAAAAAAAAAATGTCACCAGCCCCCTGTGTTTTGGTGTGAGCGGGAACAGTAAGTGGACTATTTTATCACTTTAGGGTTTAGGCGGAATAATACGCCACAGCATTTCCAAGCCTGTCACGGTCTATTCATATTAAAGAGGCTGGGGACCGAGCTTGAACTGTGTAGCGTGCTGTGGCGGATTAATCCGACTAAACCCAAAACTGATAAAATAGTCCGCTTACTGTCCCCCGCTCCCACCGAACACAGGGGGTCGGAGACATTTTTTTAAATAGCTGCACAGCGGGGGATTGCAGACATCCTAAGTCTTCCGCGGCAGCCGGGAGATCTCACGGAACTTGTGGGTTTCCATGAGCCGTCGGCCAAAGGCGGGAGACTCCCGCAAGCCGCGGAAGACTTGGGATGTCTGCATCTGGTCCTCGGTATTCCCTATGGGGAACTTCTGCCACCGGCAGGAAGGGGGGGGGGGGATATGCCAATATGATTGTTCTTATGGTGAAGGGAATCGCCAGCTGCAAAAGATGATATTTGAATGATGCTTACAGCTGCAGGCATCATTCAGATATCCCCACTCAAAGCCCAGGACGTCATATGACGTCCTTGGGCGGGAATTGGTTAAAGAAGATGTAGACCTAACTTGCCAGAATCTTATACAAGCATTATTATCCTCAAGTGATTTTAAAAGTGGTTTTCAATCTTTTTAAGAAAACGCAACTATCATTAAAACCATATCTGATGATCCTGCCATGAAGGTACCAATTCAAGCACTTCTTGTTATAGGGTGACAACTGTTTCCCAGTTGTGCTCTTTTAGGTGGAGACTACAAGCAGCTGTGCCAACACAAACTGCACAGCCAAAGTCTAATGCCTCGTACACACGCAACGATTGTTGGCCGTGAATTTTCGGCCAACGTCCTTGTTAGTATGATGCTTCCGACAACCGACTCTGACTTTTCGGCCGAACAAAATCTGGTGTGCATGCTATAAAATTTTTGTTGGCCGTCAACAGAACGGCCGATTTTCAGTCAGTCAGTACAGATTTCGGCAGACAAAAATCTGATGAGCAAGACTGGGCATGCTCAGAGATGAAAAAACACACGGAAAGCAAACCATCACATGACATCACTTCTGAAGTTGGTTTTTGTTGGCCGAGAAAATTTGTGTGCAGTCTAGGCACATTTCAACCAACACAACAACGCTGGACAAAAGACGGCCGATCGGTCAGCCAACAATCATTGTGTGTGTACGAGGCTTAACACTATATTAGGAAACCAGTTCAGGTCAAAAATGTGCAACCAGTGCTGGCATCTATGTAAGCAAGGGGTGGATAAAAAAGGCTGGAGGAGATCAGCTGCACAAGAAGGATGAAAAAAGATGGAAAAAATATTTTACACTAAAAAATTTGCCATTAGTTTCTCAATAAAAACTTATTGAAAACTAAAACATTTGCCATTAGTTTTTGATAAACCATGTTTTAGCAAACCTGGGTTTATATCTACTGTACTGAAAATATGAAATAACATGAATGCAAAAAATGTAAAAGTCACATAAAAAAGAAAATAATTAATAAGGATTTTCTGAAAACATTCTTTCTGTTCCCGTTAATAGAGGCTGATGTATGTTAAATGGGGGAATTGTTCTCCTAGTCAGCGAGGTCTTTCTATTGTCCAGAACAGAGGCCAAATGCCAGCAATAACTGTGTTTTTCCCAGTAGAAGAAGGTCATCTGTAAAATTTCAGGAACAATTGCCATGTTCCTGGTTTTTGTAATTGCGTGTCAGACCAAGTGCACTCCAAATGGACGCAGTTGTTTGATACAAGGAGAGTGAAATGAGATAATCCATGTTTTCATCATTGGTAGGCTCCTCTTTCACGGGACATGGGGCGTACTTTAATGGGCTGAGCAGTTCTGGGCCTGTAAGAAAGGCTCAGGCCTTTCTCATCGCTGGGAGAATGGGCCAGTGAATTCTTTCCAAGTGTTTACTCAGCATTTGTCTCCTGCCCATCAGAAGAATGAGGAGGGGTGCCGACAGGTCTTTTGTCCTAGCAAACAGCCTGATGTGTTATGACAATGTTCCATGAATATGCAGAATGGCAGAAAGGATTAGGCCCAGAACATTTCCCCTCAGGCTTCTCTTTCTCTTTTTCTCTTTGCCTCTCTTTTTTTTTTTTTTTTATCAGGCTGGGATGTTCAGAGCATTAAGGATGACCTGCTTATAGCTGGGACATCCAGAGTGAGATTTTACTACAGATAGGGCTCAGGGATCCCACGCATGTCCAAATTGGTTAATGTTTGACATGAAGACTGCTCATTGAAAGTAAAGATACCCCTACATGGTAAAGGCAAATGGCCAATTGGAATGAACAACAATAGGAAAATACAAATTCCATATATATATATATATATATATATATATATATACACACACACACACACAGTATCTCACAAAAGTGAGTACACCCCTCACATTTTTGTAAATATTTAATTTCTTTTAGGCTCCATTCACATGTAGGCGTTGGCGTTCTTCAGGCGTTTGTTTATCGTTTTTCAGGCGTTTTACAGGCGTTTTTATAGGCGTTTTTGCAAGCGTTTGCAAGCGTTTTACAGGCGTTTTTTTGGGCGTTTTTAACAGGTGTTTTTGGTGACCAATGGAAAAGCAGAGTGTTTTTTTTTACAACATTTGCAAAGGAACCTCCCAGGGACCTCCTCCTCTGCATTGGACCTCCCAGGGACCTCCTCTTCTGCATGATCTTTTTTTTTATGGTTCTGGACATGCTACAGAGCTGACACTTCACAGGTACACTTTTTAGACCCCCCAGACACTAAAATTAAAACTAAATCCAAAGAAATCTTTTTTTTTTTTTTTTTTTTTCAATAATTGGCTCTCTATCAAAAACGACAATTTTTAAGAACTTTTTTTTGCCTGATTCATAGTCCCTGGGGCATGATCCAGAACCCTAGGCACTTTTTAGGGGCATTTATTGGGTTTACGGGCTTCAAAATGGTGTTTTTTGATTCCATATATATATCTACATTACGGTCACCTTGGCATAGCAGAGTCAATTTACCCTAAACTACATTACGGTCACCTTGGCATGGAAGAGTTTGGTCACCCTGGCATAGTAGAGTCAGTTCACCTAAACTTCGTTACGGTCACCTTGGCATGGAAGAGTTTGGTCACCCTGGCATAGCAGAGTCAGTTCACCTAAACTTCATTACGGTCACCTTGGCATGGAAGAGTTTGGTCACCCTGGCATAGCAGAGTCAGTTCACCTAAACTTTGTTACGGTCACCTTGGCATGGAAGAGTTTGGTCACCCTGGCATAGTAGAGTCAGTTCACCTAAACTTCGTTACGGTCACCTTGGCATGGAAGAGTTTGGTCACCCTGGCATAGCAGAGTCAGTTCACCTAAACTTCGTTACGGTCACCTTGGCATGGAAGAGTTTGGTCACCCTGGTATAGCAGAGTCAGTTCACCTAAACTTCGTTACGGTCACCTTGGCATGGAAGAGTTTGGTCAATCTGGCATAGCAGAGTCAGTTCACCTAAACTTCGTTACGGTCACCTTGGCATGGAAGAGTTTGGTCACCCTGGCATAGTAGAGTTAGTTCACAGTCACCTTGAGTTCGGTCACCCTGGCATAGCAGAGTCAGTTCACCTAAACTACATTACGGTCACCCTGGTATGGCAGCAGGCTACGGTCACCTTGGTATGGCAGGGTCTGGTCACCTAAACTGCCTAACTGCTATTCTCCATGTTTCAGGAAAATGTGCTCACAGCAGAGGCATGCCAAGGGGGTGGAGACCTGGGTGGAGAGCTGGGTGGAGAGTTCTGCTGTTTGAGCTGATCAGGAGCAACTAAACGCTTGTAAAACGCCTGTGAAACGCCAAATATCACTTTACATTGAGGTCTATGGGACAAAACGCCTGTGATCTGCCCAAAAAGAAGCTCAAGTACTTTTTTGAGCGTTGGGCGTTTTCCTTAGGGCGTCAAAACGCTCAGATGTGAACAGGGGTCATTGCAATGAACGGGATTTGTCTTGTTGGGCGTTTTGAGAGCTGATCAGTGAGCAGAAAAACGCTCCAAAAACGCCTACATGTGAACGGAGCCATAATGTGACAACACTGAAAAAATTTCCCCTTACTACAATGTAAATTAGTGAGTGTACAGCTTGTATAACAGTGTAAATTTGGAAAATTGTGGTAGGGGAGATAGCGGCTTTTTAAACAGACATTCGTTGGCACCTCCCCCAAAGAGCAAAAATTGTGTGTAGAGGGTAAAGGCTCGTGCTGGTCTGCACGACAAGGTAATGCAGGCCAGCTACAGAGCCTGGGGGTTTAAATGTGCCACATATACTGAAAAAATATTTCCACACTTCCAAGCAATATTTAAAACAATGGATACAAATTTTATTAGTTTTTGTTTACAAAATAATACCAGAGAAAGGGAAAGACATACATATACAGTACAAAGATAGTATATTAATTATATTCATTACACTCCAAGAAGCCCAATAAATAGGGGCTGTACAAATAGAAAGGGAGCTGGAACTACGTGTTTCGCAGAGAATGCTTCTTCGGGCTCCAGCAAGTTAAGAACATTAATTTTTCTATAACATTGTTGCATCGTTGATTCTTACTGAATACATATATATAGTCTGTTGACTGGGTATGTGTCTTTCAAAAGAACATAGATGGGGAAGGACTGGGGAGGAGGGGGTGGGGAAGAGAATGGAGGGATAACATTTGAAACCCTGTGAGGATGAGATGAATAATCTCAAAGAAATATGTATATAGCAAAATATAAGTAAGCTTCCAAGGGGATGGTTGACGTGTGGTATTCAAAGGATTGGATATGCCATGGGGATGTTGATATGAAATGATTAGCCGTCTCTTTAAATAGCGCTGTTTAGGGGTTCCACTGACTGGATACCAGTCTCAGAGACCCTGTCTTGTTCCATCAGCGCAGATTGAAAGAGTATGCGGATCATAAAGAAACAAAGATTTGCTGGAAAGTATATCCCCGTGTATCAGCTGGCAATAGTGAATTGAGACTGGTATCCAGTCAATGGAACCCCTAAACAGCGCTATTTAAAGAGACGGCTAATCATTTCATATCAACATCACCATGGCATATCCAATCCTTTGAATACCACACGTCAACCATCCCCTTGGAAGCTTACTTATATTTTGCTATATACATATTTCTTTGAGATTATTCATCTCATCCTCACAGGGTTTCAAATGTTATCCCTCCATTCTCTTCCCCACCCCCTCCTCCCCAATCCTTTTGAAAGACACATACCCAGTCAACAGACTACATATATGTATTCAGTAAGAATCAACGATACAACAATGTTATAGAAAAATTAATGTTCTTAACTTGCTGGAGCCCGAAGAAGCATTCTCTGCAAAACACGTAGTTCCAGCTCCCTTTCTATTTGTACAGCCCCTATTTATTGGGCTTCTTGGAGTGTAATGAATATAATTAATATACTATCTTTGTACTGTATATGTATGTCTTTCCCTTTCTCTGGTATTATTTTGTAAACAAAAACTAATAAAATTTGTATCCATTGTTTTAAATATTGCTTGAAAGTGTGGAAATATTTTTTCAGTATATGTGGCACATTTAAACCCCCAGGCTCTGTAGCTGGCCTGCATTACCTTGTCGTGCAGACCAGCACGAGCCTTTACCCTCTACACACAACAGTGTAAATTTGCTATCCCCTCAAAATAACTCAACACACAGCCATTAATGTCTAAACCACTGGCAACAAAAGTCAGTACACCCCTAAATGAAAATGTCCAAATTTGGCCCAATTAGCCATTTTTCCTCATGTGACTCATTAGTGTTACAAGGTCTCAGGCGTGAATGGGGAGCAGGTGTGTTTAATTTGTCGTTATCGCCCTCACTCTCTCATACTGGTCACTGGAAGTTCAACATGACACCTTATGGCAAAGAACTCTCTGAGAATCTGAAAAAAAGAATTGTTGCTCTACATAAAGATAGCCTAGGCTAGTGATGGCAAACCTTGGCACCCCAGATGTTTTGGGACTACATTTCCCATGATGCTCCTGTACTCTGCAGTGTAGTTGAGCATCATGGGTTATGTAGTTCCAAGACATCTGGGGTGCTAAGGTTCGCCATCACTGGCCCAGGCTATAAGAAGATTGCCAAGACACTGAAACCGAGCTGCAGCAAGGGGGCCAAGACCATACAGCGGTTTAACAGGACAGGTTCCACTCAGAACAGGCCTCGCCATGGTCCAGCAAAGAAGTGGAGTGCACGTTCTCAGCATCATATCAAGAGGTTGTTTTTGGGAAATAGATGTATGAATGCTGTTAGCATTGCTGCAGAGGTTTAAGGGTTTGGGGGATCAGCCTGTCAGTGCTCAGAACATACGTAGCACGCTGCATCAAATTGGTCTGCATGGCTGTAGTCTCATAAGGAAGTATCTTCTAAAGATGATGCACAAGAAAGCCTGTAAACAGTTTGCTGAAAACAAGCAGACTAAGGACATGGATTACTGGAACCATGCCCTGTGGTCTGATGAGACCAAGATAAACTTATTTGGTTCAGATGGTGTCAAGCGTGTGTGGAGGCAACCAGGTGAGGAGTACAAAAACAAGTGTGTCTGCCTACAGTCAAGCATGGTGGTGGGAGTGTCATGGTCTGGGGCTACATGAGTGCTGCTGGCATTGGGGAGCTACAGTTCATTGAGGGAACCATAAATGCCAACATGTACCATGACATACTGAAGCAGAGCATGATCCCCTCCCTTTGGAGACTGGGCTTCAGGGCAGTATTCCAACATAACGACCGCAAACACACCTCCAAGACGACCACTTCCTTGATAAAGAAGCTGAGAGTAAAGGTGATGGACTGGCCAAGCATTTCTCCAGACCTAAAGCCTATTGAGCATCCGTGGGGCATCCTCAAACAGAAGGTGGAGGAGCGCAAGGTCTCTAACATCCACCAGTTACGTGATGTCATCATGGAGGAGTGGAAGAGGACTCCAGTGGCAACCTGTATAGCTTTGGTGAACTTCATGCCCAAGAGGGTTAAGGCAGTGTTGGAAGCAATGGTGGTCACACAAAATATTGACACTTAGGGGTGTACTAACTTTTGTTGCCAGAGCTTTAGACATTAATGGCAGTGTGTTGAGTTATTTTGAGGGGACTGCAAATTTACACTGTTATACAAGCTGACTGTACACTCACTACTTTACATTGTAGCAAAGTGTCATTTTCTTGAGTGTTGTCACATGAAAAGATGTAATAAAATATTTACAAAAATGTAAAAATATATATATATATATATATATATATATATATATATATATATATATATATATATATATATTGTGGGAGATTTAGCTCGGTGGTGGGTATGGATGACCCCTTTGGGGGGTGCGTTTGCACAGGGAGATAGCTGAGAAGTGGTTGCAAACAACAGTTTGGTTTATTCTTGCAGTTTACTTCACACAAGTGCAATCCTCAAAAACATCAAAATAAAAATAAAACACAAAATAAATCCTTGCCACTGTGGGCGGCTACCTTCTCACACACAGGAACCTACCTACGGAGTCTGTCTCCAACCTACTGTTGGGCAAACTTTGCTGATCCTACAGCAGACACTCAATAGTCCATTTATTTTCTCTTCACATAACAAATGTCCATTGAACATGTCCCTTTTCCTCTTCACATTGAACATGTCCCTTTGTTTGTCTCTTCACATAGCAAACAGTTCATTTATTTCTTCCACATAGAAACAATCCCAGACCTCACCTTGAGTAGTCTTCACACTTTTTACCCTCCTCAGCACACATCGCTTCAGGAGGTCTTCTCCCATGCTCACACAGCGTCGGGAGGCACACATCTGACTGTCCTCCTCTCCCCAGCTCACACAGCGTCAGGAGGCAGCAATCCTTAGACTTCCTTTGGACAAATTATAGAGGCCTCAACTTCCTCATTCTGAACAGCTGAAGGCCTTTCAACTTCTTTACACCTTCCTGCTGCCTTTGCAGCCGACACCCTATAGTAATTGGTGAATTTTCTAAACCAGGTGGAAATGTATCTCCTGTCTGTGACTACATCCACAGATTTACCTGACTTCCTGTCACAATATATATATATATATATATATATATATATATATATATATATACACAAGAAAAAAAATATATATACATGAAAAGATATAATGAAATATTTTCAAAAAAGTTAAATATATATATATACAAACACATAGTATCTCACAAAAGTGAGTACACCCCTCACATTTTTGTAAATATTTTATTATATCTTTTCATGTGACAACACTGAAGAAAATACACTTTGCTACAATGTAAAGTAGTGAGTGTACAGCTTGTAGAACAGTGTAAATTTGCTGTCCACTCAAAATAACTCAGCACACAGCCATTAATGTCTAAACCTCTGGCAACAAAAGATAGTACACCCCTAAGTGTCAATATTTTGTGTGGCCACCATTGCTTCCAACACTGCCTTAACCCTCTTGGGCATGAAGTTCACCAAAGCTATACAGGTTGCCACTGGAGTCCTCTTCCACTCCTCCATGACGACATCACATAGCTGGTGGATGTTAGAGACCTTGCGCTACTCCACCTTTCATTTGAAGATGCCCCACAGATGCTCAATAGGGTTTAGGTCTGGAGAAATGCTTGGCCAGTCCATCACCTTTACCCTCAGCTTCTTCAGCAAGGCAGTGGTCGTATTGGAGGTGTGTTTGGGGTCGTTATGTTGGAATACTCCCTGCTGCTCAGTGCCTAAAGGGAGGGGATCATACACTGCTTCAGTATGTCACAGTACATGTTGGCATTCATGGTTCCCTCAATGAAATGTAGCTCCCCAGAGCCGCCAGCACTCATGCAGCCCCAGACCTTGACACTTCCACCACCATGCTTGACTGTAGGCAGGACACACTTCTCTTTGTACTCCTCACCTGGTTGCTGCAACACACGCTTGACACCATCTGAACCAAATAAGTTTATCTTGGTTTTATCAGACCACAGGAAATGGCTCCAGTAATCCATGTCCTTAGTCTGCTTGTCTTCAGCAAACTGTTTGCTGGCTTTCTAATGCATCATCTTTAGAGGAGGCTTCCTTTTTGGATGATAGCCATGTAGATCAATTTGATGCAGTGTGCGCCATCCAATCCCACTGCCAGTGCCACTCATCCCATCCCACTGCCACTCATCCCATCCCACTGCAACTCACCCTATCCCATCCCACTGCCACTCATCCTATCCCATCCAACTTATCCCCTCCCATCCCACTGCCACTCATCCCATCCAATCCCACTGCCAGTGCTACTCATCCCTTCCCATCCCATCCCACTGCCACTCATCACTTCCCATCCCACTACCACTCATCCTATTTCATTGCCACTCATCTCATCCAATCCCACTGCCACTCATCTCATCCCATCCCATCCCATATCCCATCCAACTGCCACTCATCCCATTCAATCCCACTGCCACTCATCCCATCCCATCCCACTGCCAGTGGCACTCATCCCATGCCATCCCACTGCCACTCATCCCATCAAATCTACTGCCAGTATCACTCATTCCATCCCACTGCCGCTCATCCTATCCCATCTGACTCATCCCATCCAATCCCACTGCCATTGCCACTCATCCCATCCTATTCCACTGCCACTCATCCCATCCCATCACAGCTGCCACCCATCTCATCTTATCCCACCACTGCTGCCACCCAGCCTGTCCCATCCCACCACTGCTGCCACCCATCCTGTCCCATCCCACCCCCGCTGCCACTCATCCCATCCCATAACACCACCACTGCCACTCATCCCATACCACCACCACCGCCACTCATCCTATCCCATCCCACCACCGCTACTACTCATTCTGTCTCATCACCACATCCACTCATCCCATTCCACCACCTCTGCCACTTATCCTATCACTACCACTGCCATTCATCCTATCCAATCACCGCTGCCACTTATCCCATTACATCCCAACACCACCACTCATACCATCCCATCGCACCACTGCCACTCCTCCCATCCAATCCCACTGCCAGTGCCACTTATCCCATCCCACTGCCACTCATCCTGTCTCATCCCATCGTCCCTCATCCCATCCCACGGCCACTCATCCTATCCCATCTCACTGCCACTGCCACTCATCCCATTCCACCACTGCCACTTACCTCATCCCACCACTGCCACTTATTCCACCTCTGCCACTCCTCCCATCCCACCACCACCACTGCCACTCATCCCATCCCACCACTGCTGCCACTTATATCATCCCATCCCATCCCCCCCACTGCTGCCACTCATCCTATCCCACCACTGCCACTCATCCCATCATTGCCACTTATCCCACCACTGCCACTCATCCCATCCCACCACCACCACTCATCCCATTCCATCCCATCCCACCACCACTACTGCCACTCATCCCATCACCACCACTGCCACTCATCTAGGGTTGCCACCTCATCCCTTTAAAACCGAACACATAATAATTACACAGGTTCTGTGGCTGATTAGGGTGGTAACTAAACTCACTTGGTGCTTTAGGTGCATTAAATTAGCCACAGAACCTGTGTACTTCATATGTGTTTGGGTTTAAAGGGATGAGGTGGCAACCCTACACTCATCTCATCCCATCCCATCACCACTGCAACTCATCCCATCCCATCCCACCACTGCCACTCAACCCATCCCTCCACCGCCACTCAGCCCATCCCATCCCATCACCACCACTCATCCCATCCCATCCCACCACTACCACTGCCATTCATCCCATCCCATCACCACTGCAACTCATCCCATCCCTCCACCTCCACTGCCACTCAGCCCATCCCACCACCGCTGCCACTCATCTCATCCCATCCCATCCCACCACCCCAATAATGAAGGAGTAGTCCACACCTGGCCATGAAACAGCTTTTGATTCCATTGTCCAATTACTTTTGGTCCCTTGAAAAAGGGGATGGCTATTCTTAAGAGCTGCAATTCCAAAATTGTTCCTCTGATTTGGATGTATAGTACATACCCTCAAATTAAACCTGAGAGTGTGCATTTTCAGCCCATGTCCATTATATATAGGTTGAGTATGTTTTGGTAAATACCTGAAAAAAAAAACTAAAATTGTGCCTGTGTCCAAATATATATGGATCTAACTATATATATATATATCTTTCCAGTGTTTGTCTTTGATTTTAGGATGCACAATGTGGCAAGAAGTCTAAGCTGGGATGGAGTTTACAGGTACCAATAAACATAAGGTGGACATCCCCAGGGGATTGAAGTGGATAAACATCAGATGTATTTTTTCATGTTAAAGAGGAATTTCAACCAGGTCTGCAAAACGTACTGTAGCTGCTGACTGTCACAAAGCAAGTACCTACCAGCCCATGAAGGCCAGCACTGTCTTAATATACCTGAAATCCTCAGTGCCGTCTTTAGTTCTGCGTCTCCATCTTGGATTCTGGAGCCAGCTATGATCTTCTAAACAGTCACAACTGGCTCCCCACTACACATGTGCTAGATGCGTGGATTGGGGTAAACAGCCCTGAATCCTCCTGAGATATGTGACTAGCAAACACCATCCTTGCCTAGGTGAAGAATAAGGAAATGGGAGCAAGCTCCTTATGGCAAAGGTACTTGCTCCCCCCCCCCCCCCAAAAAAAAAAACTTTCCAAATGTGTTAAAGGGTGGGCCCTTTATATTTTAAAGTTACATTTCTGTTTATATCTCTGTTTGTTTATGAAACGTTTTATTTATAAATATAAAACGTTTTATGTTATATATCACAACCGCTAAATCTATGTCTGTAGTGCGTGTTCAAACCTTAAGGCTGCATTCACATGTCAGCGTATGGATCGCGGGCAGAATCGCCGCAATTCCGCCCGCAATCCGGAAATCATTGCAAATCGCGGGACGCCTGTGCGTTGCCCATGATTTGCAATAGCACCCCAAACGCTGAGCGATTATGCCGCGATTTCCGCCTGCCGAATCGCGGTAACATCGCGCAAAAAAAATTGCGGGACGCATTACGCTCCAAAGAAGCTCTTGTACTTTTTTGGGCGTAATGCGTCCCGCAATTTTTTTTGCCCACGATCCATACGCTGACATGTGAATGCAGCCTTATACCCTAAATAATAACATGTCACTAGATTTTTACTCCAGGAGTATATTAAAAGTTTGGAAATTCTAGAGAAATGTTTAAATAATGCATTACAATTTAACCAAACTCATTTGATTTTAGTCAACTAAAATAGGAAAATAGGAGACAAACCATTTAACACCGACAGGGAAGCTTAAAAATGTCAGCTTTTATCTATTAATGTAAAATGTTTGTCCCAAAAGTAATATAACTATTGCTATAACTGCTTGTAAAGCTGAAGTTTGACTTAGCATACCTAAATCTGCTAGTATCTAACATTACCCCCCCCCCCCCCCCCCCCCAGACTGACAATACTGCTGTACAAAGGTGCCCCCTGTGCTCATTCATCCTGAGTGGGGACACTCCAATAAAGGAGGTGTGTTACTGGCCAGATCACCAGGTAAAAAAGAGGGGAAAAAGGCCTAAAAAAGAAAACAAATGCAGCCACCACATCTAATGATTGAGAAGCGGCAGTATATGACATTTTGGGTTTAATACCGCTTTACAGTAAATTATCATACACAATAGGCAATTGCTGTATTATGAACTTATCTTCCTTGATTGTATTTTTTTAAATGTATGATTCTTTTCAGTAGAGAAAGTTGTGACTGTTCATTGAACTGTCCTTCATATAAAAGATAATGTGACCGAGGAGTGAGCCACAAATCTAGCAATCCCTATTCTTTATCTTTGGCCAGTTTAGGGTATGGGTTAATGCTTTTTGACATATAATGTAAACTGCAGGCATATTTCTGCACCCACGATGCTTTGTTGTCAGAACTGCAACTACCTCTAACAGCCCTAAAGTACAGTGCCTTGCGAAAGTATTCGGCCCCCTTGAACTTTGCAAACTTTTGCCACATTTCAGGCTTCAAACCTAAAGATATAAAACTGTAATTTTTTGTGAAGAATCAACAACAAGTGGGACACAATCATGAAGTGGAATGAAATTTATTGGATATTTCAAACTTTGTTAACAAATAAAAAACTGAAAAATTGGGCGTGCAAAATTATTCAGCCCCTTTACTTTCAGTGCAGCAAACTCTCTCCAGAAGTTCAGTGAGGATCTCTGAATGATCCATTGTTGACCTAAATGACTAATGATGATAAATAGAATCCACCTGTGTGTAATCAAGTCTCTGTATAAATGCACCTGCACTGTGATAGACTCAGAGGTCCATTACAGGCTCGGTTCACACTATTGCGATGCGGGAAGGCTGCGAATTCGCAGCCTGTTCCCGCATCGCACACGCACCCCCGGCAGTTCACACTGCCATATGCGATCCGCTGGGGGTGTCAATGTAATCTTAACGACACCCCCAGTTTGATCGCATATCGCAGTGCGATCGTGCAGTTCGCACAGGATCGGATCGCACAAGTGTGAACCGCTGTGCGATCCGATCCTGATGCGGCAGCAAAAATGCCTCCTGTGCGTCTTTGCTGCGGGTGCGGTGCGAATTTAGCCATACAAACTGTATGGCTAAACTCGCACCGCACAGCTGATCGCATGTCATGTCGGAGCAGTGCGCTCCGACATGACATGCGAACCCGGCACACGCAGTAGTGTGAACCGGGTCTAAAGCGCAGAGAGCATCATGAAGAACAAGGAACACACCAGGCAGGTCCGAGATACTGTTGTGGAGAAGTTTAAAGCCGGATTTGGATACAAAAAGATTTCCCAAGCTTTAAACATCCCAAGGAGCACTGTGCAAGCAATAATATTGAAATGGAAGGAGTATCAGACCACTGCAAATCTACGAAGACCTGGCCGTCCCTCTAAACTTTCAGCTCATACAAGGAGAAGACTGATCAGAGATGCAGCCAAGAGGCCCATGATCACTCTGGATGAACTGCAGAGATCTACAGCTGAGGTGGGAGACTCTGTCCATAGGACAACAATCAGTTGTATACTGCACAAATCTGGCCTTTATGGAAGAGTGGCAAGAAGAAAGACATTTTTTAAAGATATCCATAAAAAGTGTCGTTTAAAGTTTGCCACAAGCCACCTGGGAGACACCAAACATGTGGAAGAAGGTGCTCTGGTCAGATGAAACCAAAATCAAACTTTTTGGCAACAATGCAAAACGTTCTGTTTGGCGTAAAAGCAACACAGCTCATCACCCTGAACACACCATCCCCACTGTTAAACATGGGGGTGACAGCATCATGGTTTGGCAGTGGCGGAGCTAGACTTTTAAAACAGGGGTGGCAAAGGGGTGGCAAGGTATTATTTTGGGGGGTCAATATACATGCGTGTGTGTATATATATATATATATATATATATATACACATACATATACACACACTTTTATAAATAAATGTAAACAAACATCCTAAGCGGTATTAAAACATTTTTAATTAAATAAACAATTATCAAAGTAAACATTATACTTTTAAGGCCGCACACTGATCACAGGGCTCTGCTCTAAAGGGGATCTATGGGGACCCTGCTCTAAAGGGGGATCTATGGCATAGATCCCCCTTTAGAGCAGGATCCCCATATATCCCTCTTTAGGGCAGGCTAGGGCAGGTCGCCCATAGATCCTCCTTTACAGCAGGCCAGGGTGAGGTGAGGTCCCCTATATAGATGCCCCCTTACAGCAGGCCAGGGTCCTACCCCAGACAGTCCCTCTCTGTCTCCGCACCGACAGGATTGGGTTCGGGAGCTGAGCAGCCAGGGGCAGAGAGCAGCAGACACAGCGGCGGCGGCCATGGCAGAAGCACTGCATGAGGGTGATTAGGGTGTGCCTAGGCACACCCGGCACACCCCGTGCGCATGCCTATGAGTAGGGCTGCACAATATTGCCCCCCATCAATGTAGTGACCAGCATGCCCCCCATCAATTGACAATGTAGTGACCAGCGTACCAACCCATCAATGTAGTGACAGCCAGCGTACCAACCCATCAATGTAGTGACAGCCAGCGTACCAACCCATCAATGTAGTGACCGCCAGCGTACCAACCCATCAATGTAGTGACCACCAGCGTACCAACCCATCAATGTAGTGACCACCAGCGTACCAACCCATCAATGTAGTGACCAGCATGATTGCCAACCTATCAATGTAGTGACCAGCATGATTGCCAACCCATCAATGTAGTGACCAGCGTGATTGCCAACCCATCAATGTAGTGACCAGCGTGATTGCCAACCTATCAATGTAGTGACCAGCGTGATTGCCAACCTATCAATGTAGTGACCAGCGTGATTGCCAACCTATCAATGTAGTGACCAGCGTGCCGTGTCCCCTTCAATCATGCAGAGACCAGAGAGAGACTTACCTAAGTTTACAGGTAGAAGAAGTGAACGAGAGGGCCCCTGTGTAGCTAGTTCTCTGTGACTGTCTGTGACTGAGCGCGGTGAGCAGCAGCGGCGCCGTGATTCGCTGCACAGCTAACCAATCACGCGTGCCTTCACACCTGAGTAGAAGGTGTAGAAGGGGAGTAGTGAGAGAGGGGGGTAGTGAGAGAGAGGGGGGAGGGGGGAAGTAGTGAGAGAGGGGGAGGGGGTAGTGGTGAGAGAGGGGGAGGGGGGAGTAATGACAGAGTGGGGAGGGGGGGAGGGAGGGGGGGAGTAGTGAGAGAGGGGGAGGGGGGGTAGTGAGAGGGGGGGTAGTAGTGAGAGGGGCGGTATTGAGGGGGGGTAGTAGTGAGAGAGAGGGGGGAGGGGGTGGTAGTGAGGGGGTAGTAGTGAGAGAGGGGGGGTAGTGAGGGGGGTAGTAGTGAGAGAGAGGGGGGAGGGGGTAGTAGTGAGAGAGGGGGGGAGTGAGGAGGGGTAGTAGTGAGAGAGAGGGGGGAGGGTGTAGTAGTGAGAGAGGGGGGTAGTGAAAGAGAGGGGGGAGGGGGTAGTAGTGAGAGAGGGGGGTAGTGAGAGAGAGGGGGGCAGAGCCAGTAACACTTACCAAGTCCAGGAACCGGCGCTGACACCATCCATCCATCCCGCTGGTGAATCCTTCCTTCCCCATCCAGCTTCAGTCAGTTTCTCTCTCTGATGGCAGGGAGGTGGGCGGAGCCAATTTCAGGTGCGGAGGATGAAATGAAAATCCTCCTGGCTCTGAATGCTGGGGGAGGATGAGAAGCTCTGTGTGCCCATACAGCAGTTACAATTGGTCCCGCCCCCTGCCACCTTCCTTCCCAGCCAGCTTCTGTTTCTCCACGGAGCTAGGGGGCGGAGCCCCGCATACGGCCCCGCCCACACCCGACATTAAATGCCTAAATTTGACGGCTGCAATCACTCTCCTTGCAGCTGCCCCCCCCAATCGCCCACTTATCACTGGCTGTGCTAGTGTGCTGCCTTTAATGTTAAAGTGCTGATATGTAGCCCTGAGTTCCCGGCCAAACCCAGGCCTTGGGACTCGGCTCTAATCATTTTTAATGAGCAACAAGAGACCCGGGGCTTTTGGGGAGCACACTCGGGGCTTTAGCCCCGGTCAGCCCCCCCCCCTGCCGACGCCACTGGTGTGCGGGGTGGCAACAGGGGTGGCAAGGATTTCGTCTGGGTGGCAATTGCCACCCCAGCTAGCCCTCTGGCTCCGCCACTGTGGTTTGGGCCTGCTTTTCTTCAGCAGGGACAGGGAAGATGGTTAAAATTGATGGGAAGATGGATGGAGCCAAATACAGGACCATTCTGGAAGAAAACCTGATGGAGTCTGCAAAAGACCTGAGACTGGGACGGAGATTTCAACAAGACAATGATCCAAAACATAAAGCAAAATCTACAATGGAATGGTTCACAAATAAATATATCCAGGTGTTAGAATGGCCAAGTCAAAGTCCAGACCTGAATCCAATCGAGAATCTGTGGAAAGAACTGAAAACTGCTGTTAACAAACGCTCTCCATCCAACCTCACTGAGCTCGAGCTGTTTTGCAAGGAGGAATGGGCAAAAATTTCAGTCTCTCGATGTGCAAAACTGATAGAGACATACCCCAAGCGACTTACAGCTGTAATCAAAGCAAAAGCTGGCGCTACAAAATTTTAACTTAAGGGGGCTGAATCATTTTGCATGCCCAATTTTTCAGTTTTTTAATTGTTAAAAAAGTTTGAAATATCCAATAAATTTCATTCCACTTCATGATTGTGTCCCACTTGTTGTTGATTCTTCACAAAAAATTACAGTTTTATATCTTTATGTTGGAAGCCTGAAATGTGGCAAAAGGTTGCAAAGTTCAAGGGGGCCGAATATTTTCGCAAGGCACTGTAAGTGCAAATCTCTTTTCTTTCCTATAAAAATACCAAACATGTTATACTTACCTCCTCTGTGCAGTGGTTTTGCACAGAGCAGCGCGGATCCTCCTCTTCTCAGGTCCCTCTTCGCCTCTCCTTGTCTCTCCCTCAAGCAGCTTGCTATGGGGCTATGGAGCTTGCTGGGGCACCCGAGCCAAGTCACAGCTCTCTGTGTCCATTTAGATACGGAGCCCTAACCCAGCCCCGCCCCTCCATTTCCTGATTGTCTAGCTGACTTTGATTGACAGCAGCAGGAGCTAATGGCGCTGCTGCTGTGTCTCAGCCAAACAGGAGGGAGAATCTTGGACGGCTGAGACACTCGTGGACATCGCTGGATGGAGAGGGACCTCAGGTAAGTATTGGGGGGCTGAGAGGGGCTGCTGCACACAGAAGGTTATTTATCTTAATGCATAGAATGCATTAGGATAAAAAAAAAACCTTCTGACTTTACACATTTTATTTTTTTATCCGTTTAGGCCAATTTGTATTCTGCTACATATTTTTGATTAAAAAAAATCCCAAAAAGCGTATTTTAATTGCTTTGCGCAAAATTTATAGCATTTACAAGTTATGGGATAGATTTTTGGACTTTTTATTTTTTGTTGTTTTTATTAGTTACATAGTAGGTGAGGTTGAATAAATACAATAGTCCATCCAGTTCAACCTGTGTAGGTGTGTGTGGCTGTAATCATCTCACATACCCCTGAATGTTATGATCCTTGAGATGTATATCTAAGAGTCTTTTGAAAGCCACCATACTTCCCGCAGAAACCACCTCTTGTGGTAGAGAATTCCACAATCTTGTAGCCCTAACAGTAAAGAACCCCCCACGTTTCCTGAGGTTAAAACGCTTCTCCTCTAATCGCATTGTATGCCCTCGAGTCCTCATGCAATCCTTTCGACTGAATAGCTTTTTTTCTATGCTGAGATCACCATTGAGATATTTATAAATTGCTATCATGTCCCCTCTCAGGCGTCTCTTCTCCAGGGAGAATAAATCAAGCAATTGCAGACGCTCTTCATAATTAAGGTCCTCCAATCCCCTAATTAGTTTAGTTGCCCTACTGTGGACTCTCTCCAGCTCCAACACATCCCTCCTGACTCCTGAGGACTGGCGACCAGAACTGTACAGAATACTCCAGATGTGAGTTTTATAAAGTGGAAGGATTATAGTCTTATCTCTGGAATACATCCCTTTCTTTATGCATGCTAGTAATGGTGGCGATCAGTGATTTTTAGTGGGACTGCGACATTGCGGCGGATAAATCTGACACCGGAAGTGACACTTTTTGGGGACCAGTGACATTAATACAGTGATCAGTGCTAAAGATTATGCACTAGGGATCGACCGATTATTGGCAAAGCCAATATATCGAGGGCCGATATGCACTTTTCCCGATATATCAGAATCAAAACTTGGCATTTGAATGCTTTTAAGTGCAGAGGAGGGGTTTGGGGTCTTTTAGACCCCCAGATCCCTCCACAAAAGTACCTGACAAAAAAAAAAAAGTAGGAGGAAAAAGTTTTTTTTAAATGTACAAAAATATCGGCCAATATCGGCCGATACCGATATGCATTGGCCAAAATATCGGTATCGATATCGGCAAAAAACAATATCAGTCAATCACTAATATGCACTGTTACTGTATAAATGACACTGGCAGGGCAGGGGGTTAATACTAGGGGTGATCAAGGGGTTAAGTGTGCTCCTAAATTGTGCTTACTAACTGTGGGGGGGGGAGGGGCTCTATGCAAGGCACACAGAGATCGGTGTTTCAGCTTAGCTGAGACACAAGATCTCACTGTGCCTGTCTGACAGGAGAGCCGTCTGCTTTGTTTACATAGGCAGGCGGCTCTCCTGTCAGTTTCCCTGAAGATCGCGGGAGGCCGGCGGCGGTCGCACCCGCTCCTCCCGCGGTATGGATCCCGCTGTGTCTAATCAGGAGATCACATGCACATAATCACATAGATCTATGTGATTATGCACAGCCGAGCCGCCTTGCCGCAGTAAATCTGTGTGGGGCGGTCGGCAAGTGGTTAAAGGAAGCCCCCACAAGCAACGTATGGAGCTCCTCCTGATGGCCGGCGGATTCCCCCTGCAAATCCTCAAGGTCCTGCACCAGACATTGATCAAGAAAGCCCATACTCACAGACGATTCGGATCTACCAGACTCAATTGAATCATCAGTGTTTTTATATTCATCATCATTAAAGTAGCGATAGGTTACGGGCAAACGTGTTCACATCAAGGAAAGTTTTTTTCATTTATTTATATTTTTTTCAAATATACATAAAATGTATATATTTTCATCAGAGTTTATGTGTGGTCTGGTATGGACACACTCATATACTTTGTAGTTTTACTTTATTTTGAGTTATATGTTTTATGTTTTTAATTTTGTTATTTTTTTCAGATTACTTTTGGATACTTTTTATTTTTTGTTTGTTTTCTTGAAGAATTGGCTGAGCAATACTACTTGCTCTTCATGTGAAGCTGGAACAGCTGATTGAAGCTCTTGGATCCCATCAACTCATGTTTTACACCTGTGTAACCATGTGATATTTACTATATATATGTGCATGGTGGTTGTGTCCTGTATGGTTTTAACAATTGTGTCATGTTTTTTTTTTAATGTTTTTTAAATAAATGTTTGTATGCATCATATGGGTGTGCAGCCGTCCAATCCTTTTCCTTTCCTCCTGCCTTTAAACTCCTGTACATGCCTCTATGTGCATGAAAACATAGGCTAACATGGGAGGGCGTGTAGATGAAGAAAAAAAGAATCAAACGCCAGTAAAACAAGTGTGCATGAAACCTTAAAGTTTTACTAAAGCCAGTAGCCTGCAATCACTATTTCTGGTCTCCCACAGTACACAGAAGATGGAAATGCAATTATTTTAGTAAATATAAACTGCTAAATAGCTTTTAGTATATAGCAGTCCTATTACTTCCAACAGTTTCAAGCCGGGCACTGGTTAAAGCTTGCAGGAGGAGTTTTCATTCTCCTCTGACTGTCCCATAAGGCTGCATGACCCCTGACCCTCTGTCTGGACAATACTGATTGGCCCTGTGCTGATCACATGCACCCTTCAAAAAAAAAAAAAACTCTCTAGCAATACACACCAAACTGAGCATGTGCAGAGTGACTACAAAGGCTCTGTGCTACCAGGAGATGGATTGGGGACAGCGGAAGAAGGGGAGGATCAGAGAATACAGGATCAAACAGCATTTTTACACAATGTAGAGGATTAACCCCTTAGGTTCCACAGTGAGTATAACAACCATGTTTTACTGCATATACACACTGATTTTACTGTTGTGGGTTTAATAACACTTTTAAATACTTTTTGTTCTGTTTTACTCTTTCTAGATCAGAGGATCCCAATAATATTTGGCTTACCGCCCCCCTTTTCAAATAAAAAAAAAAGGCTCATCACCCCTCTGAAAATCTACATTCAAACAGAAAGATGAAGTAACAAATTTGTGTACTTTTATGCAGGGCTTGCTTTCTTTCTCATAGAATAGGTGCAGGAACTCCCCCCTTCCGAGTCATCCCTTTTCTCCACCCCTACCCAACTCCAAAGCACCATTCCTTGGTTCCACACCCTACCCACCTTCCAGTGCTGCCCTTTTAGAGAATACAGAACCATGTATCATTTTGTGCTGCTAAGTAAATTGTATGGAATTTCAATAGATTCTCCACCAGCCAGCCTTCCTCAAGACTCACCCCCAGCAACAGTAGGTTCCCCACCAGCAACAACAGACCTCCTCAGCAATAACAGACCCCCTGCAAAAATAGATCCCCTCCAGCTGGGATAAATCCCTCAGCAGCCAGTCCAATAGACCCTGCCGCACACCCCAACACTTCCCTACTCCACCCCCGCACTCTAGCAATCTTTAGTCCTGATGTCATCAAACCCAGAGCAGCATCCATAGCCCTGCTCTGGATGGGAGGACGCCAGAAAGAGTCCACCACTGAATCATGGAGGGAGCGCCATTTGCTGTGGGAGCGGAGGTTTGGGTAAGTACAGTATAATGGTTTAACCTCTCCTATGGACCAAATGAGCACATAATAATTTTTCTTCTGGCTAGAGTTGGTCTTTAAGACTTGTTGGTGGACCACTGCTCAGTTATACCTTGCATTTTGTGTGTGTAGCACAGACCCCTGATTGGTCCAGCTGCTTTTCCCAGGTTCTATTTCCTATTGGATGCACATCAGCCATGCATGACAGAGTATGTCCTCAGTCTCTCCACTCAGTACCCAGGCATAAAGTGTCTTTTTAAAATGTATTGCTTGGAATAGGGTGTAGGGTGAAGTTTAGGATACCCCAGAGCAAATGCAAACATTGGATGAGGACACTCTCCAGTAATGGTTAACTTCTTCAAGGTAGGCCTCTAGGGTAAGAGGATATGGACATACAGCCTATTGGGATCCCAAACTTGAAACAGCTCTGTGCCAGCAAATGTGGAACAGTCTCTTCACAAAAGGGGACCAAAAAAAGCATTACCGTAATTTCTCCAGGATCTCTCTCAGACCTTTACTCACTGTGTCACTGTATACATAGATGTCTCCTTCCAGTATCAGCAGGACCTTCTACCATGGGCCTCCTGGATAGATCCTCAGCAGACTTTACTCCAAACTTTTCCTGCAGCTTTAGTAGTTACCCCCCCCCCCCCAGCTCTCCCTGAGCTGGGACTGCAATTAACCTCCTGCAATATTCAACTAGACCCAGGAGGGCAGACAGCCCCTCCAGGCTGGGTCTCTCTTCACCAGGCAAAGGACCCTGCTGTTCTAGACCCCAGATTATTTATGCACACCTCAGCCACTTGCTGGTCACTCTCTCGACCAAGGATTGGCTGAGGCTGTAACCCACTATACTCCAGAATTTACTGGAATGCAGGGGGATGTAGTTGAACCTTCAGCAAGCTAAGCCTGGAACTGCCAGAAGTAATCAAATCCTGCTCCCCTGGCTACAGAGGAGCCAAAAACTAAATTTACTTGAACATACACACCTCCCAACTTTTTGCGAAAGGAACGATGGACACGTATTAGCAAAAGTATGCAGACATGGGACACGTCCCCCTGCCATGCCGCCTTAAAGGAAAATTATACAATAAAATTGTCAATTGTCAATTAACCAACAAGTTTTTAAACCACTACTTTTCCTTTCTACTGGCTTTGAAATTTACCAATACAGAAATTTTTAGTTGGATGAATGGTTTAGCACTGGGAAGTACTTTTTGAAAGATAAAAAGTGCATTTTATATACACTAAAAAAGTATCGGGACGCCTGCCTTTACACGCCCATGAACTTTAATGGCATCCCAGTCTTACCCCATAGGGTTCAATATTGAGTTGGCCCACCCTTTGCAACTATAACAGCTTCAACTCTTCTGGGAAGGCTGTCCACAAGGTTTAGGAGTGTGTGTATGGGAATGTTTGACCATTCTTCCAGAAGCACATTTGTGAGGTCAGGCACTGATGTTGGACGAGAAGGCCTGGCTTGCATTCTCCACTCTAATTCATCCCAAAGGTGCTCTATCAGGTTGAAGTCAAGACTTTGTGTACGCCAGTCAAGTTCCTCCACACACAACTCTCTCATCCATGTCTTTATGGACCTTGCTTTGTGCACTGGTGCGCAGTCATGTTGGAACAGGAAGGGGCCATTCCCCAAACTGTTCCCACAACGTTGGGAGCATACAATTGCTTAAAATGTCTTGGTATGCTGACACTTTAAGAGTAAAGGCCCGTACATACGTAGCGATTGTCGGCCGTAAATATTCGGCCAACGTCCGATCGGCCGATTGTCGGCTTGTTAGTATGATGCTTCCGACAACCGACTGCGACTTTTTGGCCGGACAGAATCTGGTGTGCAGGCTTTAAAATGTTTGTTGGCCAACACCAGAACGGCTGATTGTTCCTCAGTCAGTACAAAATTCGGCCGACAAACAGCAGATGAGCAAGACTGGGCATGCTCAGAGAAGAAAAAACACACGGAAAGTTAACCATCACATGGCATCACTTCTGCAGTCGGCTGTTGTTGGCCGACAAAATTCGTGTGCAGTCATTAGCACTTTTCAACCGACACGACAGCACCGGACAAAAGACGGCCGATCGTTCGGCCGACAATCGCTACGTGTGTACGGGGCTTTACCTTCACTGGAACTAGGGTCCAAGCCCAACACCTGAAAAACAACCCCACACTCTAATCCCTGATTGACCAAATGATTTGGACCAGTGCACAAAGCAAGGTCCATAAAGACATGAATGAGTGAGTTTAGGGTGGAGGAACTTGACTGGCCTGCACAGAGTCCTGACCTCAAATTGATAGAACACCTTTGGGATAAATTAGAGCGGATACGGCGAGCCAGGTCTTCTCATACAACATCAGTGCCTGACCTCACAAATGCACTTCTGGAAGAATGGTGAAACATTCCCATAGACACACTCCTAAACCTTGTGGACAGACTTCCCAGAAGAGTTGAAGCTGTTATAGCTGCAAACGATGGGCCAACTCAGTGTTAAACCCTACAGACTAAAGGGCCATACACACTATAAGATTTTCTGAAGACTTTTTCCTTCAGACTTACCAAAACCAGATAATATGAGGTCAAACCTAAACACTTTCAATTTGTATGCAATCTGGCAGGCCCTTGCACTACATAGAAAAGGTAAATCTGAAGGAAAAAGTCTTCAGAAAATCTTATAGTGTGTATGGCCCTTCATGGGCCATACACACTATACAATTGTCTTTAGATTTTTTCCTTTAGATTTACCAAAACCATATAATATGAGGTCAAATCTTAACACTTTCAATTTGTATGCAATCAGGCAGGCCCTTGCACTACATAGAAAAGGTAAATCTAAAGGAAATCTAACCACAAAAGTTGTATAGTGTGTATCCAGCTTAAGACTGGGATGCCATTTAAAGTTCATGTGCGTGTAAAGGCAGGTGTCCCAATACTTTCGACAATATAGCGTAGATAAGACCAAAATGAGGGACAATTGAGGAGGAAAGAAAAACACTGACTGTGTTCCGAATCAGGGACAGTCCCTCAAAATCAGGGACAGTTGGGAGCTATGACTTAAACCTATTAGCCGCCTAACTAGGAGGTAAATAAAAGAATCACTATGACTATAACTCTATGGTACAATGTTTTTTTGAAATGCTCTTCTCTTCTTCCTTATTTTTATTCAATGTCCCCCAATTGCACCCGAGGCCGTTACCTGCCCCCCTGGATCATTCCATGGCCCCCCAGGGGGGCAGTATCGCCCACCTTGGTGAACCACATAAAGAGACAAGAACTCACTGCTCAAGGTGGTGTAATTGCCTGATGACTCACACCGGTGCATGCCCCGGCTCGCCTCCGTGGAAACTTGATAAAGGAAAAGGAATTGGCAGCACTCCAGGCTGAGTCAAAATCCAGATTTATTGACTGGACATCCAAATATGACAATCGTGACAAGGTAGACGCGTTTCACACACTGACTGTGTGCTTAATCATTACAAACCACACAGTGATTAAGCACACAGTCAGTGTGTGAAACGCGTCTACCTTGTCACGATTGTCATATTTGGATGTCCAGTCAATAAATCTGGATTTTGACTCAACCTGGAGTGCTGCCAATTCCTTTTCCTTTATTTGGTGAACCACATCACTAGATCTTTTACAGAATACCTTTTATACTTTATATTCAATTTGAACCTTTATAATATTTTTACTTGTATTGTAGACCAAAGGGGAGTGTCCAAGCCTTCAAAACGCATTAGCCTTCTTTTTACTGATCAATTAATCGCTGACCATTGGTGTGGCACTTCTTTCATATCCTGTAGATCTGGCTAGCCTTGGGCAGGTATGAGGTTTGTGGAGGGTCTGTCCTGCAGGGTGATGGAATGGAGCTGGGCAGGGTTAGGTGAGGGTGTCAGTCGGCTCCTTAATGAGTCCTTCACAGCTCATTGTGTCCAGGGGTGATGTGTTAATAGGGAGAGATTAGTGTCCATCTGATGGCAGGCTGTGGAAATGGACAGAGACAGGGTGCTAAAGCCTTGGGCAACACTTATCCTCTTACAGGTAATTAGCACTAACATGCCAACAACGTGCAAATTACCAAAGAAAAGACATCTGAACATAAACAATGGAACGCAAACAGAGGTAACAAGTTACAAACTGGAGCACTGATATGGTAAGTGTATGGAGTGTGATAATCACAACAGCAACTGTCTGTCTAAATACTGGCTGATGGATGGATCTGTCACCCTCAGCAATGTAGGCTCATCTTATGTATAATCTTCTCCGCTGGGTGAAAGTTAAGCCTCGTACACACGCACCGATTGTTGGCTGACCGATCGGCCGACTTTTGTCCAGTGTTGTTGTGTTGGTTGAAATGTGCTCTAGACTGCACACAAATTTTTTCGGCCAACAACAACCAACTTCAGAAGTGATGTCATGTGATGGTTTACTTTCCGTGTGTTTTTTCTTCTCTGAGCATGCCCAGTCTTGCTCATCTGGTTTTTGTCTGCCGAAATCTGTACTGACTGAGGAACAATCGGCCGTTCTGTTGACGGCCAACTAAAATTTTATAGCATGCACACCAGATTTTGTTCGGCCGAAAAGTCGCAGTCGGTTGTCGGAAGCATCATACTAACAAGCCGACAATCGGCCGATCGGACGTTGGCCGAAAATTTACGGCCAACAATCGGTGCCTGTGTACGAGGCTTAAAGCAAGACTGGGCATGCTCAGAGAAGAAAAAACACACGGAAAGTAAACCATCACATGACATCACTTCTGAAGTTGGTTGTTGTTGGCCGAAAAAATTTGTGTGCAGTCTAGAGCACATTTCAACCAACACAACAACACTGGACAAAAGTCGGCCGATCGGTCGGCCAACAATCGGTGCGTGTGTACGAGGCTGTAGGCTCCATTCACACTATTGCATTTTTTCATGCATTTCATTTTTTTAACATGGGTTCCTATGGAACACGTTCAATGCATTTTTGTGCCTCTGCGTTTTTGGAAAGGGTCGGAACTTTTTTTTTTCTCCCGCAAAATGCAGCGTTTTGCATGTAATAGACTTCAATGGGCATGCAATAAAAATGCAAGTCCTGCGTTTTTGATGCGTTTTGCATTATTTAATTTGCCCAACAACAAATTGACCAAATAAAAAGAAAAAAAGAATCAAAAACATAAAACTTGTGAAACGTCTGTGTCCGAAAACGCAGAAAGCACAGCAAAAAGCACTGCTGAAACGCTCACAAGCAACATACATAGGTGTGAATCAAGCTTTAGAGCCCCTACACCCCAGTGCATTTTTGGAGGGGCAAAAAAAAACTATGGTTGCAGTATCTTTTCAAGCCATTTTAGGTCTATATGTGTGTGTAGAGGTGCATTTTTCTTTAGTGTAAAGCCTCGTACAACGATTGTTGGCCGTGAATTTTCGGCCAACGTCCGATCGGCCGATTGTCGGCTTGTTAGTATGATGCTTCCAACAACCGACTGCGACTTTTCGGCCGAAAAAAATGTGGTGTGCATGCTATAAAATTTTTGTTGCCCGTCAACAGAACGGCCGATTGTTCCTCAGTCAGTACAGATTTCGGCAGACAAAAATCAGATGAGCAAGACTGGGCATGCTCAGAGAAGAAAAAACACACGGAAAGTAAACCAGCACATGACATCACTTCTGAAGTTGGTTGTTGTTGGCCGAAAAAATTTGTGTGCAGTCTAGAGCACATTTCAACCAACACAACAACACTGGACAAAAGTCAGACGATCGGTCGGCCAACAATCGTTGCGTGCGTACGAGGCTTTAAGCTGGATACACACTATACAACTTTTGTGGTTAGATTTCCTTTAGATTTACCTTCAACTTTGTAATGCAAGGGCCTGCCTGATTGCATACAAATTGAAAGTGTTTAGGTTTGACCTCATATTATATGGTTTTGGTTAATCTAAAGGAAAAAATCTAAAGATAATTGTATAGTGTGTATCCAGCTTTAGACAGGTGTGTTGTCATGTGTCAACATGCATTTCCTTTATGCATTGATGGGACAGGAGACCCGGGCAAGCCGCTCCTTGTAATGACAGCCGATCGACTTCTCAGCCACATCGGTTGTCATTACAAGACAGCTGACCGTCGGCTTTGGATGCCGGTACCGGGGTGATGCCTCTAGCTGCAGACATCACTCCGGTACACAGAGATGTATAGTAACGAAGTAGAACTACTTAAGTACTGTACTTAAGTACCGAAATGCGGTATCTGTACTTTCCTAGAGTAGAATTTTTTTCTCCTACTTCCACTTTTACTTCACTACATTTTTTCGATGATTTCGATACTTCTACTCAAGTATTTTTTTTTTGTGCTGCATAGTTACTCGTTACTTTTAAAAAAATTACCACTGCCAGAACAGTAGATGGCAGGTTGCATAAAGCTCAAAAAAACGTGTATAATGTCATTTGTAAATCAGCGCATACGAAAATAAAGGCTGTGTATAATAAAAGCTGCTATACCAAATCTTTCCAATAAAAAGAAAATATGAAACAAACAAATAAATGGTGCTACAGCGCTTAAAGTGCATCAAGAAACTGCTAAAAAACACAGGTTAATCATTTGAATAAATCATTTGAAATAATAAAAAACAATATGATGTTCAAACTTTTGACTTATTTCTTTAATAACTACATAACACAGTACTTGTACTTCTACTTTCAGTACTTGAGTAGAAATTTTTTTTCAAAACTACTGGTACTTTTTACTTTTAGTACTTAAGTAGCAAATTTTTTGAAAAAACTACTTGCAATACTTAAGTAAAAAAAATGTTGAATACTTTAGTACTTCTACTTAAGTAACTTTTTCTGCGAGCACTTCCACTTCTACTCAAGTAATTTTTTGATCGAGCACTTGTACTTTTACTCAAGTAGAAATTTAGAGTACTTTATACAAGTCTGCCGGTACAGCACTTTCCTGGAATATCAGCAATATCGGTAACCTCCGATATATCGGGGAAAGTGCATATCGGCCCCCCATATATATTGGCTTTGCCGATAATCAGTTGATCCCTAATTCAAAGTGAACACAGGTTCACCTTATTCGCTAACCTTCATTCACTTCGTTCATAAGGTAAAGGAATGCTAGGAGGCTGAACCACAGTCTTACCATCAGGCAGGGAATAAGCAACATAATGCCTCTTCATTGCTTGTCACATGCCCTCTGAAGCTTGATCCAGTGCAAACTCCTCTTCATAGGGCACTATACATGTGAACGAGCCTTCAAAGAGCCCTGGATAGAGGTAAAAACTTCACAGGGGTTTTAATTCTTGCCCACTCTATCCAAAACTAGCGCAAAAAGTTATGGCTGGGCATACATTATAGGTAATTCAATTGCCGACCACAGCAACAAGCCACAGAAGATTTCATATAAAAAAAATACGGTGGTGAGGTTGCTGTGACATGATGCTGTATGTCTGGTAGAAGACAATCTACTTTATTAACTTCTTATTAATGTCAGTCGTTTAGGAACTCAGTGGCTCATGGTGAATCCTTTCTGCCCCAAGCAGTTTTGGGGGGTAATGTAGCCATGACCTGACCCTAGATGCTCTTCCTGATTAGCCGGAGGAGAGAAGAGCGCTGTCACCTTTGCTCGCTGCAATGACAGAATTTGTGTTAAGCAATAACTCTCTGACCCAGAACAGGAAATGACTGGGAAACCATTTCAGGGAATATGAAGGGGATTTTATGTGCTACCTACATACAATAGAATGGGGGCTGTCTAACCTATAGTGCATTCATCTTTGGCTGCTCTATATACACTCAACGGCCACTTTATTAGGTACACCTGTTCATTTGCTTGGTAGCACAAATTGCTTATCAGTCAATCACATGGCAACAACTCAATGCATTTAAGCGCCTAGACGTGGTGAAGATGACTTGCTGAAGTTCAAATGAAGCATCACAATGGGGAAGAAATGGGATTTAAGTGACTTTGAATGTGGCATGGCCGTTAGTGCCAGACAGGCTGGTCTGAGTATTTCAAAAACTGCTGATCTACTGGGATTTTCACACACAACCATCTCTCGGGTTTACAGAGAATGGCCAGAAAAAGGGGAAAATATCCAGTGAGCCGCAGGTGTGTGGAGGAAAATGCCTTGTTGATGTTAGAGGAGAATGGGCAGACTGGTTCGAGATGATAGAAAGGCAACAGTAACTCAAAATATCACTTGCTACAACCAAGGTATGCAGAATACCATCTCTGAACGCACAACACATCCAACTTTAAAGCAGATGGGCTACAGCAGCAGAAGACCACACCAGGTGCCACTCCTGTCAGCAAAGAACAGGAAACTGAGCCTACAATTCGCACAGGCTCACCAAAATTGGACAATAAAAGATTGAAAAACATTGCCTGGTCTGATGAGTCTCGATTTCAGCTGCGTCATTCAGATGGTGGGGTCAGAATTTGGCATAAACAACATGAAGGCATGGATCCATCCTGCCTTGTATCAACGGTTGAGGCTGCTGGTGTAATGGCATGGGGGAAATTTTCTTGGTACACTTTGGGCCCCTTAGTACCAATTCAGCATCTATAAAATTAATCCTCAGCCTTCCGCCCAAACTGTAGAATTAACTCCGCGCTTCAAGATACACCAACAGAAAAATACCAAATAAAGCTGCTACTTAAAACAAATATGGAATATACTTGATAACGTTATAAAAGGAATATTAGTAGCGCTGAAACAGTATAAAAAAAGTCTCTTAAAATAAACTGTAAAAACCCCAAATGACAGTGTGGTTAATGAAACAATCCCCACATCATTCAGTAAATGGTCCCACAAGTTCATATGAAAACGGTATGCAAAACATCAGTCCCCTTTAACTCCAGGTCAACGATAACATCACAGGTATACGGTGTTTCTCTTAACCTCCCTGGCGGTATGATTATGTCCGGAATTACATACCAAAAGCGGTACAATTCTTTTCATGGAAATTTGGCGTTATGTATTATAGGCCTACAATTCTTAGTAATTACTGACTTAAACCTGACCAAAACAAGAGTCTAGTAGACATCCCAGATGTGATAAATTTTAAACACAAACAAGTGAATTATAATCTAATCAATAATATAATTTTATTATATAATATATAATATATATAATAAAATTATATTATTGATTAGATTATAATTCATGCATTATATATTATATATAGATATATGTGTGTGTGTGTGTATATATATATATATATATATATATACACACACACATATATATATATATATACCGGTATATATATATATATATATATATATATATATATATATATATATATATACATATATATATATATATGCGCATATATATATATATATATATATATATATATATATATGCATATATATATATATATATATATATGTATATATATATATATATATATATATATATATATATATATGTATATATATATATATGCATATATATATGCATATATATATATATATATATATATATATATATATATAATATAATATAAAATGTGTTTTGTGTAACGTTTTTTTTTTTTTGAATTTCCCTCCCTAGTTCCGCTCCCATGCAGCATTGCTGCTGCAGGGAACGGAACTAGGAAGTGATCAGACCGACAGAGGGACGGAGGAGCGGCGGGACTCTCGGCTGGCGATCTCAGCAATGGGAGATCATCGCTGGATCGCCAGGAGAAGGTAAGAGAACACCGCTGCGCTCTCTGCAATCCACCCCGAGCGTGACTCGGGGATACCGCTCCTGCAATGAAAACTCCACCCCGAGTCACGCTCGGGATTACCGCTAAGGAGGTTAATGAAGGTGCACACTGCAAAAACCCCTATGTTCCGTGTAATCTGGTAGGGTCACCGCTAATCCACCACCAAGTGCAGGGGGAATAGGAACCAATTCAGCATCGTTTAAACGCCACGGCCTACCTGAGTATTGTTGCTGACCATGTCCATCTCTTTATGACTACAGTGTCCCCATCTTCTGATGGCTCCTTCCAGCAGGATAATACACCATGTCACAAAGATCATATCATCTCACCACTGGTTTCTTGAACATGACAATGAGGTCACTGCATTCCAATGGCCTCCACACTCCAGATCTCAATCTAATACAGCACCTTTGGGATGTGGTGGAACGGAAGATTTGCATCATGGATGTGCAGCCGACAAATCTGCAGCAATTGCGTGATGTTATCATGTCAATATGGACCAAAATCTCTGAGGAATGTTTCCAACACCTTGCTGAATCTATGCCTTGAGAATTAACTGTAGCATTGTTTTTCACAGGCCGAGATGATGAATTTTGCCTCGGGTCAGAAAATCTCTGAATTAGGATCATTCTCCTAAAGACCGGTACACACTTGACGAAAATCGGATGAAATATCCTCCGATTTTTCTCTCTCGTGCTCAGCGTTCATTACCGTTTTTAGTTGACAGTGCAAAATGTTCACAAAATTTCTCGTCCGATTTTTTTTTTTTTTTGGGACATTTGTTCCTAGACTTCCGGGTTGTCGGAACCTTCAGATCATGCGCGTTCTTTCGTATCCGATTTTTCGCGGACGTACTGCATACACATTAAACGAAAATTGGTCGTCTGAGGACGGACGATAAAAATTTTTGTGTTTGTCCCTCTGTTTTTTTTTCGTTGAAAATGTCGGCATCGGCTGCTGAAAGTTCTGTACACACTAGGCGAAAATCGTACAATTTTACCTCGGACGGGAATTTTCGTCATATTTTCTACTAGTGTGTACCCCACTTAACTCGCGCCATTAAAAATTCTGCATGGAGTTTGCATATTCTCCCCGTGCTTGCGTGAGTTTACACCCACACACCAAAGACATGTTAATTGACCACATTGGCCCTTGTGAGCGTGTGTGTGGGTCTACAAATCCCTACTGCGGCCTTCTATGGCAGACCCTAGTAATACTCTCTTGAGTGGATAATACGGCTCTGGTATGAATTTCAGGCATGGAGCCACAGAAAATAACATTCCAAGGTTTGAAGTGCACTAATGATCACAATGTGGTAGTAGAGACTGGGTGAGTCCATTCAGAGTTTAAAATGGAATTTTAGGCTATAACTATCTAATATTAAAACTGCTCCCACCATCCCCCCTCTTCTAACTGCTATTCTAACTACCCTGTAGAACAAAGATACTTAGGCCTTATGTACACTGCAACTTGTAAACGGACATTTTTGAGCAGTTGGGCATTTTTTCCAGAAGCCCCTGAACCCTCCTCTATGTTATCTTATCTGTCCATGTACACCGGGTCGTTTACAGTCATTTAGAGGCAGTAGAGTTCAGGGACGTTTTTCGGAAAGCAATTATTTGCATTCAGGATGTTCAGAACGTGTGTTTACCGGCGTTTCAAATGCAAAAACGCGACCGAACGCGATCACCCGCGTTTAGCGCTCGCGTTTTTCCATTTTAAAGGGGAATGATTTTTTGACCTCTAGAAACGGTTCTGAGCGCAAACGCCCGCTAAACGCCTGCTAAACGCCCGCTAAATGCTGCTGCAAACATGACACAACGGACGTTTTAAACGTCCTTTAAATTCCAGCGTTCAAGGGACTTTTTAAAACGTCCCGTGTACATGTAGCCTAATACTTCCCTATTCTTAACCCTGGTACACGCGATGAGATTATCAGACGAATGATCTTCTGGCTTTTTTTGCATGCTAGTCACCATATCGAAAATGAAGAGATTACTGAAGTTATGAAAATTCTCTTACAACAGAATAAAAATTTGGAAGTGATGTAATGTATTTTCGTACGAAAACTGAGTATCGAAAGAGCAGGGCCGGGACAATGGTTGGGCAGGAGGGACAGTTGCCCTGGGCGCAATGGTGTATTGCAGGGATGGGGGGGCGCCTTGACCCTAACCCTAAGGGAAGGGGGCGCAGTTTGGCATCCTTGCCCTGGGCGCTGGAGGACCTTGTCCCGACACTGCGTAGGAGATCTGGTATTGTACAAGAAAAAAGTTTGTGTTTATTCCTGTGGATAATTTCGGACGAAAGCTGTGTACTAATGATCAATTCGAAAGCGGTATTTTTCATACCAATTTCTGATCGTATGTACTAGGCCAGGGGTGTCAAACTCAATTTCATCGTGGGCCACATCAGCATTATGGCTGCCCTCAAAGGGCCGGTTATATCTGTAAGATTAGATGTCCAGAGCACTCCATGCCCCCTTACACCCTTACACGAGATGTCAAGAGCCCCCCACCATCATAGGTCAAGAGTCACCCACCCTTCCTTACATCACAATGCACCACCTTTCCTTGTGCTACTGCCAGGAAGAAGATGCGGGTGGATCTGGGAAGAAGAAAGTGCAAGGTCTGGAGGAGGACCAGAGGAGGGCTGGAGTCAGTAGACAGAGTCTACTGAATGCTGCGACCAGGAGAGGCAGAGACAAGGGGGTGTTATGGCTGCACAGAGAGGTGCAGGATCTGTAGGAGGAGTTCTGCCCTCCACTCTGCTGTAGACTGCTGAAAAGGGGGATGGGCAAAGATGAGCCTTTCTGCAGCAGTACAGAGAAGCACAGGATCTGGCAAGGGAGTTCTGTCCTCTCTGCTGCTGACTGCTAAGACGAGGTGGGGGCAAAGACAAGGGGGGTGCCGTAGCTGCAGGAGAGGGGCAAGGGCCATATGAAATGGCCTGGGGGGCCGCATTCGGCCCACGGGCCTTGTGTTTGACACCTGTGTACTAGGCTTTAGGGCGCTCTGGTCTGGTCATGTGGTCTCTCAACCATCTGGCTTCAGGGGAGAGGATAGAGCGCCGACAACAACCAAAATGTCTAGCCAATGACGTCACCCAAAGGCTCTCCCCTGAAGCTGCCGCTGGGGGACGCTCGAGTGACTGGATGGGAGCACTCTGAGAACATGTGAGTATAAGCATCTTTCTTCTACAGGGTAGTTAGTATAGGAGTTGGACGGAGGGTTGGAGCAGATTTAAGATTAGATAGTTATATTCTGTGATTTCTGTCTGTGACCATTATAAAAAAGAAAAAAAAATGTTAGTGTAAAATCTGCTAGTGCATATAACAACCCTCTCCCCCTGATTAAAGATGGTGCTGTCCAAAGGTGCCCCCGTGCTCCTTCATCCAGAGTGGAAGCACTCAAATACAGGAGGCTTGTTACTGGCCAGATCACCAGGTGAAAACAAACAAAAAAAGAAAATGAATGCAGCCACCACATCTAATGATTGGTAAGTTGCAATATATTACATTTTTGGTTTGGGGTTTACTACAGCTTTGACCACTCTTTGGGTCTAAGGGTGCATGGCTAACTAGTAATACTATCCTTCTTCCCAGCTCGGGCAGGCAGTGTGCCTTCTGTCTCAGATGCCCCAGGTGTGGTCGCACTCCAGCCTCCTTCACATACAATGCAGGATTAGGAGGCCTGTATTGCACGCAATCATGAAGGAAGCCCACCTAAAGGCTGGAGCTTAGGGAGCCAGAGTGGGGGTAGGGTACAGTATGTAATACAGCTTCTTCAGCTACCCCTAGACTTTATGAGTATTTAACCCTTGCAGGGCAGGTACATATGCAGTGTACATCTTGGCTAATTCCTAAAGAGATTAGCTTTAAACAAAAAAAAAAAATGAGCAGACTTTGCTACAATACTCACCTTAAATCCTGAGCTACTCCTTGCATTACTTCTTTTTTGCCACAAGATGTCTTCAGCTGTCCTTGTTGAATGATGGTCCTCCTTTCCAGCCTGCAGCCCGGGTTCAGCTGAACTCGCACGATTTCATGCCAGCTTTTCAGTCCGACTTCTGGGGCAATTTCACAGACATCTGTGCGGGTTCCTGCACAGTTGTTCATGGAAATGCCCCCCCCCCCCCCCAAATTGCCAAAAGTAGTACTGAAACTATTTTTGGGAATCGGTGCGGCACCGCAAAGTCGGCGTTGCACCGATTCGTACGGCAATTGGCTCAGATTTGACATGCAATTTGACATGTCAAATCACATGTCAAATTGCCTCAATGTGATCATGGACATAGCCTAGTTTGGCATTCGACACTTCCGGAAGTGTTGGAAGCTTATTTTGTTGGGACACTTCATAGGAGTTAGAGGAAAGAGCCATTACAAGCTGCAGGACACAAAGTCATCTCAAGATACTTAGGGAGGATGCAGTACTACTTCTTCTATAGCAGGGACCTAAGGGCTTGAATTCTTTACAGATCTGACAAGGTCTCATGAAGACCTACTAATACTTGTAGCTCAGCTCTAAGCAAAAAAGAGGACACTATATATATATATATATATATATATATATATATATATATATATATATATATATATATAGACCCACTGGTACTACTCAGGAATGGGGAGCCAGCTGAAAATATCACCATCCAGTAGTGATATAGAAAATTGACTGCACTCCCAATCTAGTCTCTGTGGTTAATTGTATGAGATGACCTCAGGCTTGCACCACTCCACAAGCCATACCCTCTAACATGTTTTGCCCCAACCACCGGGGCTTATTTATAGTGGACCGCTATGACTAAACCTTGGTGGTTGGGGTGAAACATGTCAGAGGGTATGGCTTGTGGAGTGGTGCAAGGCTGAGGCCATCTCACACATTTAACCAATAACCGCACAGACTGGATTGGGAGTGTGGGGATTTTTCTAAGTAAGGTCTCATGAAGGGCCTATTTATTTTGTGCGGGAGCATTAATGCATGTTCTAAATATAATGTGCATTAACATGGCAGCCCATTGGAAGACCAATGCTTTATAACAGGGATGTGCAAACTTCGACCCTCCAGCTGTTTTGGAACTACACGTCCCATGAAGCATTGGAAAACTCTTACATTCACAGACATGAATGGGTATGATGGGAATTGTAGTTCCTGAACAACTGGGGGCCATCGTTTGGAGACTCCTGCTCTAGAAGGTCCTAAATCATAGGCATGCCACAAAATTTCTGATGCATTGCACTATGGTGCATTGCCATGCATTGCAGCGAGCTGCACTACATATGTGTTGCCTGTGTATTGGGGTTGTTTTCAAAATGAATGGCAGTGCAACGCATTAACGCATTTAAGTTGTGCTACCACTGCTCCCTATAAGCACAATTCCCACAATGCTTAGATGTAAAAAATCAATAAGTGATATTGCTTTATGATGCATTGGGCCAGTAAAGGTTATTCTGAGGGTCTTAGCACACCAGATGTGCATGTTACTGACAAACATTACAACATGTACTGTATTTCTGCACTGTTTTGTGCATTTTAAACATGCAAACACAAGATGTAAATGTATATATGTCTGTGTGTCTGTGTATAAATAAATTAAAAAAAAAAAAAAAAAAATATATATATATATATATATATATATATATAAACACACACACACAGTATCTCACAAACCCCTCACATTTTTGTAAATATTTTTTTGTTATCTTTTCATGTGACACTACTGAAGAAATTACACTTTTCTACAAAGTAGTGAGTGTACAGCTTGTATAACAGTGTAAGTTTGCTGTCCCCTCAAAATAACTCAACACACAGCCATTAATGTCTAAACCGCTGGCATAAAAAATGAGTACACCCTAAGTGAAAATGTCCAAATTGGGCCCAATTAGCCATTTTTCCTCCCCGGTGTAATGTGACTCATTAGTGTTACAAGGTCTCAGGTGTGAATGGGGAGCAGATGTGTTAAATCTGGTGTTATCGCTCTCACTCTCTTATAGTGGTCACTGGAAGTTAAACATGGCACCTCATGGCAAAGAACTCTCTGAGGATCTGAAAAAAAGAATTGTTGCTCTACATAAAGATGGCCTAGGCTATAAGAAGATTGCCAAGACCCTGAAACGGAGCCGCAGCACGGTGGCCAAGACCATACAGCGGTTTAAAAGGACAGGTTTCACTCAGAATAGGCCTTGCCATGGTCGACCAAAGAAGTTGAGTGCACGTTCTCAGCGTCATATCCAGGGTTGTCATTGGGAAATAGACATATGAGTGCTGCCAGCATTGCTGCAGAGGTTGAAAGCGATGGGGGGGTCAGCCTCTCAGTGCTCAGAGTATACGCTGCACACTGCATCAAATTGGTCTGCATGTCTGTCGTCCCAGAAGGAAGCCTCTTCTAAAGATGATGCACAAGAAAGCCTGCAAACAGTTTGCTGAAGACAATCAGACTAAGCACATGGATTACTGGAACCATGTCCTGTGGTCTGATGAGACCAAGATAAACTTTTTTGGTTCAGATGGGGTCAAGTGTATGTGGCAGCAACCAGGTGAGGAGTACAAAGACACGTGTGTCTTTCCTACAGTCAAGCATGGTGGTGGGGGTGTCATGGTCTGGGGCTGCATGAGTGCTGCTGGCACTGGGGAGCTACAGTTCATTGAGGGAACCATTAATACCAACATGTACTGTGACATACTGATGAAGAGCATGATCCCCTCCCTTCGGAAACTGGGCCGTAGGGCAGAATTCCAACATGATAACGACCCCAAACACACCTTTAAGACGACCACTGCCTAGCTAAAGAAGCTGAGGGTAAAGGGGATGGACTGGCCAAGCATGTCTCCAGACCTAAACCCCATTGAGCATCTGTG